>NC_059373.1:41125905-41450280 GCF_019703515.2 Myxocyprinus asiaticus
CAGATCTTCCACATTGCTATCCATCAAACGCTCCATCAGAGCTTTCTATAGTGTGTAAGCAGCCTTACACAAGGGCTTTCACAGTGATTGAGACTTCAAGAAAGTAAATTTAACATGTTACTGGAATGTTTCCCTCTTTTTTAACGTTCAACAACACCCCATGTTCAAAAATAGCTAAACCTCATCACCACATTCCAAGAAGAAAACTGATTCATCTTTGTTTCCATAACCACTCTGCTCTCCACGTCCATCTCAGTGGGTTTCAGTACCGACCTGTAAGTGTGCGTGCTAAACACCAATATAAACACACAACCAAACAGCTGTGAAAATATTCACTTGATTCTTTTTATAAAATTTTGCAGGGGAAAAATATATATGGAAATGCTTTGCACACACCACCTGCAAATTGCTTTGGATAATTTGCAGTGTTGTCAACACACGTGTCAGAAGAGGCCGTCCATCGCTGTGACCTTTCCACCACTGCTTTCATTCTCTTTCTCTGCCAGGCAGAAGGTCAAACGGAGCACTCATCTTAAATTGGATCTGTTGGTTGTAATTACCTTCCCAATGACATTTTCTTACTCCTGCCTGTAATTGTTTTGGAATAACTTTATTAATCATGTTGAGTTGATGCTTAATGGCTAGTTGAGGGGAAATAGAATGCAATGGCATGAGTTTGAGAAAGACAGAGAGAAGAAAAGATATAGAAAAAAATGAATTGATAATTCAATTAAAGAAGGATTCTACCCTGACTTAAAGATGAAGTGCATGCATTTTTTTCTTCAGTAGAGTACTACAATGCTTACACATTTTTTAAGCTGTCTTGGTTCATTTTTTCCCCCAAAGGGATTTAATAAAATCATTCATTAAAGAGTTCTAAGCCATGAACCAAACCAACCACCTTCAAGGTGAATCACAACATTACAAACTTTAATTTGAAGCAAAAAAGTAGTAAAATACTGTGTTCTTAACGTCTTTAATGAGGGAATGAACTACAATCCCATGAAGCATTGCAAATTATGCAATTGGATTAAACGATGAAAAAAATATAAAACTATAGATTTAAGTTGTTGATTATAAGTATAGAAACAATATATTTTTAGTTTATTGTAAAATATTCAGATGTATGCAAATATACATATTAGTGGATTGGGAGTGTTGGGAGACTGACTCGAATTGCGATTCACAGTGTGTCATGGGAGTGGGTGGCTACTGCAGAGCTCTTTTGGCTCACTTTGTTGGCCACGATTCTCTGATTGGTGGATCCTCCTCTGCTGGATTCACTGGTAGAGTTGAGCAAATTATCCTCTCTTGACACAATTTGACAACCAAAAAGGAACTGCCAAAGGAATTGGTTTTAGTACTGAACACCAGGATAAAAGGAATAAATTAGAACAAAAGTGGAGCATATGATGTTAAACAAACTACAAAATTGGAAATATTAATATTTTCATAAGCAACCGTTAGAAAGAATATTTATAGAAGATGTGTGTGGTGTTTGCCAATGCAAACTTTACTGGCACAAAGTCGACAATGTTGCCTTTCAAAGTATACGTTTCTGACCGCAAGCAAATACAAACCACTACAACTGCTTTGTGATACTCTTTTAGTACAGTCAACGGCAGGCACATGTGCCGATAATGTGCGTAAACGAGGACTGTCTGAGAATCCCAATTTTTCTAACTGTGCGTCTTTGAATGCACAGAATGCGCATCTTCCTGGAATTATTTGCACTAATAAATGGGTCACCAAGGTGGCAACACTCACCGTTGAGCTGTTGCTGTCACACACACACACACACACACACACACACACACACACACACACACACACACACACACAAAAAAAAATGTTAGAAGAAGATAGATAGAAAGATGAAGGTAGAAACAACAACAGTGGATGTGCACATCAAGAACGTGTGTGTGAGGAGGTCAGGAGATATCTGCATTTGTAGAACTTGTGTCTGAAGGACTATAAAGACATATTTATGGGTCTAAACTCCTGAGCAGAAAAGTATCTCATAGCAGTCGTAGCGCGCATGTGCCAACCGCCCGTGTATGTGCACACAGTCAAATGAAGTATACTTTGACAGGCTTGCCTTCGACTGTACGCAGGCGCTAAGTGTTCGTATCAAAACTGAAGTATACTTTGGGCTTTAGCCTAAGGATGAGCAATAGTATTAGTGATGGTTGCTTTATCAAACACAACTTATTACAAATGGTATCCTTTAAAGATATCAAGTGATCAGTTAAAGTCAGCGTAACACATAAACTGCTGTACCAAAGGCTGGTTATGGCTTAAAGGAATAGTTCACCCAAAAATGAAAATTTGCTAATAACTTACTCACCCTCAGGCCATCCAAGATGTATATGACTTTCTTTCTTCACCAGAACAGGATTTAAGATATTTAGGAAAATATCCCAGGTTTTTAGCTTCATCCAATGCAAGTGAATGGACACCCATTTTTGATTGTCCAAAAAGCATATTTAGTCAGCATCAAAGTAATCCACACGACTCCAGTCGATTAAGTAATGTCTTCTGAAGTGAATTGATATGTTTGTGTGAAAAACTAATCGCTAATTAAAACTTTATTAACTTTAAAAAATCGCTTCCTGTAAACACTCAATACCTCCCGTCGCTGACGCGTGACGCCATCACGTTGGCACGTTCACGTGAGAATTCAGAAGTTCCGCTCTGTTTACCACAGAAGAACGTACTTCACGCGAGAGTTAGGTCAATTCAAACAGCTACAGAGAGTTGCCGGAAGTGCCGATTTAAAGTAAAAAATGTTTTAATTAGCTTTTTTTTTTTTTTTTGGAGTCATGTGGATTACTTTGATGCTGCCTAAATATGCTTTTTGGACCATCAAAAATGGGTGTCCATTCATTTGCATTGGATGAAATTATCAGCAAATTAAAATTTTTGGGTGAACTATTCCTTTAATTTACACTTTCACAAAGGAGACAATGGAAGAACAGAGACAGCGAGAGAGAAAGATTATATGTGTCTGGCCACCACATTCCTTTCCAGAAATGGAGTGTGTAAACAGAGGCATTCGACCCTGTATCAAGAGTTTTTAACATGACTCTTCCTTGTCTTGAAAGCATGTATCCCATAGTGAAAGCGAGCAGGTCGGTGTTCTGTGTTTATGGTGTGTGTCTGTGTATGTGTGTGTTGATATGTATAGTGCTGTATGTTCTGGCTGCACTGAATCTGTAACACAGGTTGTTCTCAGATCATTAGCACATACTTCACACCAGCAGGAGGTTTTTCTTTCTGCTCAAAGTCTGTTTTTCTCTTTAAAATGGTAAACAAGCCATTTGCATAAAGAGGCCAAAAGCTGCTGCCTGCTTATTGTCCATTTTCTGTTGAGGTGAATTAGATAAGGATGACATAAGGATATGCAAAATGAATGACATAAATTAGAAAAATGAAAGAGGTCCAATAACAAATTAGCATTTTTACAAGTTGTAATTTAATTATTGAGTAAGAAAAGTAAGAAGTGGATTGCATATGTAAAACATGAATTTCAATTAGTAATAAATTAATTATAGATATCTGTTGCATTTTGAATAGGAGTGAATTACAGATTGTTGTGAAATTCTGTTTTTTTTTTTTTTTTTTTTTTTTATGTGTGTTTCTTTGAGTAATATCATATTTATTTTTATTTTTTTACATTGTAATTACTGATATAAAAATTTATAATTTATAAGAATTGAAGTTTTAACTAGTGAAAATTGATTCGTTAGTACGCTATCTATAATTCATATCCTGCACATGATTAAATATCGAAACGGCTTGAGATACAACTGGACAAGAGCACCTAAATGATATCAAACACTTATGGTTAAAAAAAGAAAGTAAAAGCCTGTTTCCTTTTGGAGAGCCTTGAAACATATTTAATAGACAACAACCCGTACTCTAGAGTTGAGTTCATGAGTTACTTCAGAGAAGTTTCTTTGACAGTGCTGATAAAAAATGAAGGACGTGTGAATAATTGGCCAGTGACGTCTGCGATATGAGAACGAGCCAATCACAACAGGGGACAGGCGGGGTTTACGGTAGCCCCGCCCCTCTCATTGGCTCTCTGTCTATGTATGTATGTGTAATCTCTGTGCTGACACTAAAAGCGCTCAGCAGCGGACGAGTGCACACTAGAGCGACGCTGGAAATACGTGCGCCTGCTTTAAAGAGACACACGGGACAAAAGAGCATCTTTACAAAAACACGATCTATTTAACGGTATGTGTTTTATTTAAAGAGATCACTGTGACAGAGAGATTTTGCTCTGTTGGCTGAACCATTGTTCATTTTGTATCACATTTGTAGCTGTAATCTATTAAACCAGCATGTAATATTAGATATTTTTTCATTGTTTTGCTGGTCACCTGGTTGTTGAGTTTGAGTGTTCTTGTTATTTTTAATTGTTCTTAAAACTCAAAATATTTCACTTATGTTCACTTGTATGAAATGTGTTTACTGTGAAGTTATAAACAGTATGTATGACAATATATTATAATAAAAGGCAACTATAGTGTTATACTTATTATAGCTACTGTGTTGTCAGCATTTTAATTTTCTGTGCTTCTTTGAATGTTTGGAAAATGAGGTATAGGTGACGCTTAAACTTTTCTTTAAATATGCAGTAAATTCATGAAGTCTACATGCTGATGTTTTATAAAATTTCACTTTGGTCTAACAGGGGAGCTCAAAAGTCTGAATGTTTCATTTAAAGACAGTCCGACTTTAATGGACAGGAGAGGGCAAATTCATTGTTTTTATTTAGACAGACAGACAGACAGAGACAGAGAGAGAGAGAGAGAGAGATTGTCCTGTTGTCCTGTTATCGTTTACATCTGTCCCAGATTATGATTTAGATATCCAAAATTATGACTTGCACACTTCCACAAAATGTGTTTGTAATCTAACACTATGATCCGCTCCTGAAGATATTGATATAATAGGATATGAACAGCAGCACAAGACAAGACATTTACTAATAAAGAATAGGGTGGTGGTTTTGAAAACAAAATAAAGAAAAACACTGAAAGGGAAAGAAAATAGCTCTGTCTTTGCTATTTGACCTCAAAGTTATTTCCTTTCTCTAGTGATCTTAAACAGCTGATGAAATTAAAAGATATGTCTGTTGATTCAAGCTCCATTACAGTTACATTGCAGTTTTTAATCTAGTAAATACACAAAATACACCCTTTCTAAAACTGTAAACACTGCCCTGTCATAATTATTGTATCTGTCTTGTCTTTTGCCACTATCTCCTGCTCACATGTATCAGGCAGTAGGTTGGCTTTGTTTGCAGAGTACTTTGTCCCCCTCTATGGCAGTTATTGTTTTAGTTTTATTGGAGGCTTCTTGATGCGCCAATCTGGAATATTTCTTCTGCAATACCTTTTGCTTTGTTTTAGCTCGCAGCCGAAAGGTTTTTAGGCACTTTGTCAAAGCAAATGTTAATCATGGACTGGTTATGTCAATCACTATTGATTACACTGCACAAAATAGTTTTCTTAGTCAGTATTTTTATTGGTTTTCCAGTAAAAATGGAAAACACCCTTTTCTTGTTTTTGTTGTTGTTGTTTTTTTCCCCCTTATTATTTTAAGCATAAACCTGGCTAAGATTCATTTGAAAACATGACTCGTAAGATAATAGCATTATGATTCTCAAATAAGTGTGGCTTGTTTTAAGGATGTTTAGATATATTTACTGGAAAACAAACAGAAATACTGAATAAGAAAGTGTTTTGTGCAGGGTTGCAAGTAGGGCAGGGTATTGATAAGATTTCCTGATTAGATCTGCAAACTCTCAATACGATTTAATTTAGATTAATTTGGTCATATTTCAGTTAAAATGTCAATTTTGCTTACATTTGAAATACATTTCTCTCTCAACAAATGCTGTTAATTATACAGGGGACCTTCTAACTTGGTACATTTACAAAAATATTAATTTTATTTTCAGTGCTGAACTTCTTCACCACTAAACTATTCCATTACTGACAAGCAAATTCTGAAATTTACCATCCCATGGCTCATCACATACATTTTCGTCTAATAGCGTGAAATTTGGTCATATATGCAAGTAATTTAATCGTATTGGAGGTGGTTGTGCATAGAGTAAAAGATTGATCTTCGGATTTTAAGATATCTTTATTAGGATCATTCAAATGAAGACCGCAATTAATCAGAAAACCTATATTTTTACCCAGCCCTAGTTGCAAGCAGGTGAGACTGATCTATTAGGCTGAAAGTTTTCAAAATAGTTGGTATTGCAAGAGAAAAATGTTTTCTACTCTGATAGTTTTCCTTAATATTGGCTTTCGAGAAACTGAAAGTGTCTGTCAGCTGATACTGGGAGCTTGCTTGAATGTTTTCTCCTCATTGCTAACATTCTTCTCATGTCTCTGCAGTTAAAAAGCCATGGCCGAGCACATGATGATGCCTTTGACCCACGGCTCTGCTGGCGGAGGCCTGCATGGGTATCGCATGGGAATGAATGGCCCCTCTCCACATGGACCCCAGCCCGGTCTACGGACGCTACCCAACGGGCAGCTCATGCACTATGGCAGGGGCCCCCAAAGCTCTATGGAAGCAGCTATGAGGCAGAGGAATGCGATGAATGGCATCATGAATGGTCAGGTCAATGGCCAGATGGGTGGTGGACACCCCCACCAAATGCAGCAGGCCAATATGATGTATGGAGGTCCAAATCAACCTCAAGCACAGCACCATCATATGCATCCGCAGAACCAGCACCCACAGCAGTATATGGGTGGTGGAGGCCTTACAGCATCTCAACAACTTATGGCGAGCATGCATCTACAGAAACTCAATACTCACTACCACGGGAACCCACATGGCCCAGTCAATGGGCATCACATGGGAAATGGGGTCCAGCACAGAATGGGCCATGCCCAGTTGGCGGGGGTGCAAATGGGCATGGGTGGCCCAGCTTTGGGCCTCAACTTCATGGACATGGACTTGATTGACGAGGAGGTTCTGACGTCCCTGGTGCTAGAGCTCGGGTTGGACCGCGTTCAAGAGCTGCCTGAGCTCTTCCTAGGACAAAACGAGTTTGACTTTATCACAGACTTTGTGTGCAAGCAGCACCCAAGTACTGTCAGCTGCTGAGAAGACAATCAGAAGTTCTACTTCTGGTCCTTCAGGCTTGGTCACCAATAAAACTTTGAAACAACATAAGAAAAGCTAAAATATTCCAGGTTATGCGTTACTATGTGTGTCTGTGAAGTTGTGCTATGCATATCGTAGTGCACACTTAATCTGTTTGCTTTCAATTAATGGTTGAGTTAAATTCTTGCCAAGAATTCTGATGGTCTTTACTCTTTTAAAAACTGGCCACTGTGATTTGCCAGTTGAAGTATGGCTTTGGTAAGCAGGCCTTGTCTTTTCCCAATAGTCCTGCTGGGCTGATGTTGATCAACTGCCCCAGAGTTGAATGTAACTTCACATGGTGGAAAAAGAAGTCTGCTTGGATCAATGCAGGAACTGCTTTGCCTCCTTGGGGGCGACTAGAATCTATAGCATTTAGAAATGTATTTATGTATGACACCTACCAAAAAGCAGACGTGATCTGTGGTGATGGAGAAACCTGCCTTTCTCAAACTAATCCCAAGACTTGCGATATAAAAAAGATTGACTGAATGTGTTATCTGGGTATTGAAGGCTGGTACTTCAAAACTGGTGGAGCTGCTTTTCCAGTAGCTCTTAATGTTATTTGAATTAGTGAGGTGGTAAGGATTTGGTATGAAACATTCTTTTTACACAGTGTTTCACTGTTCATTTCCTGTCTAGAACCTTTCATAATCTATAGCAAAAATTATACAGTCACATTCAGCACACTTATCTCTGCTACTTTTAACAGAATAAGGGGTCGTTCACACAGCATACATTGTTGCATTCAAAGCAGCTAGATGGAGCCAGCATGGTCACATAGGAATTCAACATGTTGCTACTGAATGTTCCAGTATCCTGACCTTGACCCCATTCTGCCAAATTACTGACAAGCAACATTTCCCATCAAACATTTTTGCATCAGTTCAAATGTGTTTACCTTTTCCTATGGCGCTACTGATAGCACATTGTTTCCGCAGCCTCGGAACCATGAGTTCTAGTCCCGCATTGAAACCAGGAAGTAATCACGTTCAGATAATCAATGACAAGTGTGATTCGGAGGTTATATTTTTACTTTAAGATTACATTTTTACTCCAATGACTGTTAGGTTTAGGGTTGGGGTTTGGGCGCATGATTAATAAAATATGCATTCCTGTTGACTGTATTACATAATTTACAACTAAAAACAATTAAATTTTGTTGCCCCTCTGTGGAGCATACACGTGCCCATACATTCAACAACACTACCAGCTTCAGCCACTGGGGGCAGTGGTTTGAGTTTCATTTGGAACGGTCCGATTTTAGCCGAAATTTCGACCTACCGTTGCTAAATTCACAGTGAGATCAGTTTGACGGAGGACAGTGAAATGTAACAAAACACAGTGTTCTCAAGACACATTTTTAAACTATGTATTTTTAACTTTACACAAAAATGCTAATGGTCATAGTGTGAGATGTTGAAAAAACAGCAAGACACAATAAAACAGCCAATGTGTGCATGGATCAAATAGCACAGACAGAACACAAGAACATGTTCTGTGTGAACACCCCCTAACTTATAGTGGTGTCTTAAATTGAAAATGACGGAATGTTTTGTAGCCTCCCTTGCTAATCACTGAGCCTGTATTCCCTGCTGATGAGTTCTTTGACACAAAACTGCTAATTATTCACTGTAGACATTCGTACCTGGTGCCATGGAATGAGGAACTAGAAGCTACATTTAGTATGAATTAAAGAGGGAAAATATGGCTTCTTCCCATCTGATATGGAATATTTCACCCTTCACCTCATAGGGTAAGCTCATGTAGGGTAAGCTTAGACAGAAATGGATAAGCTTAAAAAAAGCTTATCTATTTCTGTCTAAATTAAACAGAATGTCATTTGTTTAACTATTGTTTTGAAACAACCACTAACCATTGTACCGATTTCTCAGTATGTGTTTGAGCCAGCAAGAACTGACTTTTCCCTCTGCGCTGCCCTAACACTGCAGCTTTTAAATTTGATTAGATTAAAATTACACTTGCAACCCTCTTCTTAATTGAGGTCAACATAGTCAGTCATCTCAGATGGTCTGATAATTACAAAATGGACATGTTAATTTGCCTGCTATTGCACAGGGTGTAGTGAAGAGTTCAGGAACGGCTGCCCTGCTTGAGTGTAGCGGATGTTGAGAACTTCCTGTGGTGATATGTTGGTGGTTGTGTTCGGTTGAGTACTCTGTGGGGGTTGGGTTGATGTGGAAATAGCACAGTGTACAGTAGTAGGTTAATCTGTTCCACCCGAGCCGGACTCAACTCTCTCGGCTCTACCCACCCCAGGGTAATTGCTGCACGTACGGCATGTACAATACGCTGACTGAAAAAAGCACTGGGAAGGACAGAGAATCAGATAGGTCATATCCTGTGTTTTGCAGCTCAAAATATGCTGATTGTTCAGGGCTTTGATACTTAATTAATGGGGAATAATTTCTGATATTGATCTAGTTAGCTGTATTTCATGTGTCTGTAGAGACTGCAATGTCTTCCCCAATATCATTGTTCTGTAATTCACCATGCTTGACTAATTTTAGAGTAAACAGCATCTAGGAAAAATTGAATGATTTGTGGATTTTGAATTGATTGAATGATTTTGGAATTTTTCCCATTCTCAGAGATCCAGTCCAATTGTCAGAGATTCTCTTTTTTTTTTTTTAAAGGGGGAATGTGTGAAACATAATATCATTTGGGTTTTTGTATATCTGTGTATGGTAAATCACACGATCAGTTCAGAATGCCAGCTGCAGGTTTGTATGGACACAAGTGAGATTGTATGTTCTCTTCCAAACTGTTTGCTGTTATTTACTGTCGCCGTGCTCCCACAAATGCTTTTTTAAATGTTGTTAAATCTATCTTAAGGAAATGTATTTATTTTCTTTGAAAATAAAATATTTATTTAAAGAAGTGGTTGCATTGAGTGAAATTGTGCATCTAATTTTGCTGTTGACGTAGCTTACGAGAATATTTATTTTTAAATTTTTGTCCAAGACCAGGGATTTTGAAACTGGGATTTGGACCCCCAAGGGTCCGGAAGTGGTTTCTTGGTGGTGCACGTAAAATTTCAGGCCAAAAAAAAAAAAAAAAATTAACATCAAATTTAATTTTATTTGGGGCTGTTCAGACTTAACACTCTCTTGCGCTATAAAAAGCTAGATGCAGCGCAACAAATTGAACTGAACGTAGATGTCTTGATGTCTTTTTAGCCTGATATTGCATTTAAAAAACACTGTGAGACACTGAAAAAACAGTGGGATGTGGTGCAAAGACGTCAGTCTAGAGCATGTTTACATATAAAAACAATTGAAAGCAGCGCATACTGGTGGAAAATCACATTTGGTGTGAAAGGCCCCTTATTGTTTTATTCAGCTTTCAAAGGAAAACAGATAAATAAAATGTCTTTTCAGGTTTTACAATCCTACATTGCTCTAATAGTGGGTAAAAAATATAGGCTGTCAACTTCAAGCTAAAGTATGTAACTTTTTCTTTGTTAAAATACTTTCTACCATCCAAGCTTAATATGCAGAAACAACTATAGGTAAGCCATTAATATGTACATTTCTCAAAAACTGTAAGCACTGGGTACTCTGTGACACTATATAAAATTTCTCTGTTTGTTTTGAGCTACCCCCTAAAGGCGGTGGCATACCGGATGAGAAGCACCACGCCACGTCATGGCTAGGACACGGCACAGGTATCAAACACAGGACATGTCGATGCGGTTCAGGTGGCAGACAGTATACACAAATACCAAGGTTTTTCCCTTCTTCAAGAATGAACATTTATATTTAGTCATTTAGCAGACGCTTTTATCCAAAGCGACTTAGAAATGAGACACATAGCAAGCAATTTGTCATACAAAGTTGAACAACATCTGCAGTATAGGACAGCCAAGTTCTTACAGTGGCTGGAGTAGTAAAGATGCTAGCACAGAAGAAAAAGACAGACAAGGATTTGTATTTATTTTTTCTGTACATTAAGTGCAGGTTAAGTGCAGTAGTAAGTGCAACTAGTGTGGTTGGTTAAGTGCTTGTGGAACAGATGTGTTTTCATCTGGTTCTTGAATGTTGAGAAGGTAACAGGAGATCATGTGGAGGTTGGAAGTTAATTCCACCACAGAGAAGTACAGAAAGTGAACGATCGTGAAATAGACTTTGAGCCTCTTTGTGATGGGACCACCAGGCGTCACTCGTTCATAGACTGCAGAGAGCAATTTGGAGCGTAGACCTGAAGAATTGAATTGAAGTAGGAGGGTGTGGTTCCATTGGCTGTCCTGAAAGTCAGAGTCAAAGCCTTGAATTTGATGCAGGCAGCTACAGGTAGCCAGTGGAGTGAAATCAAGAGTGGGGTGACATGAGCCCTTTTTGGCTGATAGAAGACCAGACATGCTGCTGCAATCTGGACCACCATCTGCAGTGGCTTAACTGTGTTAGCTGGAAGGCCAACCAATAGAACATTGTAGTAGTCCAGTCTTGAAATGACCAGAGCTTGGACCAGGAGCTGTGTAGCATATTCAGACAGGAAAGGTCTGATTTTCCTGATACTGTAAAACACGAAACCTGCAAGACCGGGTGGTTGATGATGTAGTGGTCTACAACCACTCCCATGTTCCGGGCTGTTCTGGCTGGTGTTAGTGTAGTTGAACCAAGATGAATAGTGAAATTGTGGTCAACAGATGGGTTGGCTGGGATCACGAGGAGTTCTGTCTTGGCAAGGTTGAGCTGAAGGTGTTGTTCCTTCATTCAGGCCGAAATGTCCGAGAAGCAGGCAGAGAAACGAGCTGAGACAGTAGGGTCATCAGGCTGGAACTGCAGGTAGAGCTATGTATCATCTGCGTAGCAGTGGTAGGAAAAGCCATGTGCCTCAATGACTGGTCCAAGTGATGTTATGTACATCAAGAAGAGGTGGGGTCCAAGCACTGATACTTGAGTAACCCCAGTGGTCAGCTGGTGTGTCTTGGAAACCTCTCCTCTCCAGGAGACCTTGAATGATCTGCCAGTGAGATATAACTCAAACGATCCAAGCGCAGTTCCTGTGATGCCCAGGTCAGAGAGGGTGGACAGGAGAATCTTGTGGTTCACTGTGTCGAAGGCAGCAGACAAGTCAAGGAGGATGAGGAAGAATGATTTGGAGTTAGCTCCCGCCAGTTGCAGAGTTTCAGCTACTGACAAGTGGGCAGTCTCTGTTGAGTATCCTTTTTTGAAACCAGACTGATATCTGTCTAGTAGACTGTTCTGTGAGAGAAAAGCAGACAACTGGCTGAATGCGAACCTCTTAAGAGTTTTAGACAGGAAGGGTAGGAGAGAGACCGGTCTGTAGTTTTCGACTACTATGGGGTTATGTGTTGGTTTTTTAAGCAGTGGGGTTACTCGAGCCTGCTTGAATGTATTTGGAAATTTTCCAGTTGTGAGAGATGCATTGATAATGTGTGTGAGTGCGGGTAAGATCGATGGAGAGGCAGCTTGCATAAGATGGGAGGGGATAGGGTCAAGTGGACAGGTGGTAGGAAGAGAGTGGGTAAGAGGTAAGAGAGAGTGAAGTAAGAGAGAGTAAGAGAGAGTGAAGAAGGCCATAGGTAGAGTAAGAGACAAAGAAGTAGGGAGAGTAACAGAAATCTGGATGAAGAAATGGTCAGAGTAATGTAGAGGGATAACAAGGGATTATTGGAGAAACAATTATGTGTAAGGATGAGATCTAGCAGTTTACATGCTCTGTGAGTTGCAGGGGTGTGCAGTCTTGTAAGGTCAAATGAGATCAGAAGAGCTAGAAAGTCAGCCACTTGAGGTTTTTCCAGGTGGATGTTAAAGTCCCCAAGGACCACTAGCGGAGTGCCATCCTCAGAGAATGAGGGCAGCAATACATCTAGTTCTTCAACAAAGTTACCTAGTTGACCTGGGGTGCGATGGATGATCAAAAAGTCGATTTTAGCAGGATTAGTGACAGTAATGGCATGATATTCAAAAGTTGTGTTATTGCAGAGAGAAGAGAGCGGACTGAATTTTCATGAGTTTGAAATGACCAAACCGATTCCCAGTAGGTGAGGGGTGTGGGTGAAAGTGAAGTCAGTAGAGAGAGCTGAGGGAGTTGCAGTGTTGTCTCTGCAGATCCATGTCTCAGTCAGAGCCAAAACATTGAGTTTTGACTGACTGGCAAAGGCTGAAATGAAGTCTGGCAGTTCCACAGACCAACAGAGATGATATTGTTGGGGCGCTAGAGTAAATATGTCCTTTAATAATGATTTGAGTCAAATTTAATGGAAATTTGCGAGTTGTGCTCAGTGGCATGGCAGAAATTTGAGCAGGCTCCAGAAATGTAGCTGGGCACCGCAAGCGGCGGCGGAGGTATGCATGCATTCATTGAAACAGTTGTTTCAAAGTTTAGAAAGCGCCATGTTGTCCGCCAGACGCGTAAAGTGTGCGACCCCCTTTAGACCCACCCCAACAATATTACTCAACCATTGCCGTGTGTTGTTCTTATAAAATAAAAAAATAGCTTTCCAATGCGCTTTACACACTTGTCAAAGAATCATTTAAATTAAAGTTAATTTTGTTTTAATGTTTCACAATGTTCATACTGATCCCTAGGTTAGTAATTAATGCGTTATACCTCCAGCACCACAATTCTGGGCAGTGGTTCATAACCCAGGGTTAAAAGGTCTTAATCATTTGTTTAAAAAGACTTTAACCCAGGGTCAAGTGCTGTGTGAAGACAACAGTTCAAGAGGTTTAGCCGTTACTGAAATGCCATGAGTAGCCAAATGAGTTAATTGAAACACAAACTGAGCAAAATTTTTTTGTCATACAATCATTCATTGAGAAGTATACTTATTTAATCTTCTGATAAAGATGTTCTCTTATTACTTCACACTAAATGTTGTTTGTTTGATGAACAAAGTATGAATTCACAAACAAGACCAAAGAAGTTACAACATTTGCCATTGCTGCTGTTTTTGTTGATACTGAACATCAATTGACCATTATAAAGGCATGTTGATAAAATATGTCTTCACATAAATCACACTGGTTTCGCTGTAGTTAATGGATAATTTGAAATGTTAAATAATTTTTCAATGTAATTATTAAAAAAAATGCCATATTAATAACTTTTATATTTAAGTTAACATGCAAAAATATATATCTTTTTACATGAACAGTTAAGAAGTTGCTAATGACTTACAGTATGGTTATGAATGATTTATAAGCTTAAATTCCACCAGGTCAAAACTGACCCATGAATGCAAAAGGTATAATTAGGAAAACTTTGTTATATATACACACAAAATTATCAGTTCATTCAAATTTGTTCACTTAAAAATATAGGTCATGGGAATAAGATTTATCAACTAATAGCAAGTTTCAAATGAACATTTATATTATTATTTCTACTTAATTTATTTGGCTCTAAAGAAAATAAGGTAAGGCATTAAACTTGACTCCTCAAAGAAATGCACATAAAGCTGCATGGCAGCTATGCATATTGACATGCTCAAGGAAAAATTACATGGATTGAACAGAATCCAAGTTGACAACTTATTGAACCACTGATCGCTCTAAAGGTGACTTTATACAAAACAGGTATTTACAGTAAAACAACATAAGTAAAATAGCTAAAATCTCTATAAATTCTTAATAACAATTAATTTAATGCCCCATTAAGTTTCTTTTGACCTAAAAAAACATGCTCAAACTATTTTATATTATTAATTAAATTAATTAAGCACAAGGGCTTATGTGTATTCCCCACAACCTCAAGCCATTACTTGATTGTTTGAGTTGGTAGTACTTGATAAAGAAGTTCAAGAACTCACGATTTTTCATTTACTTTATGTAACTCTCTAAGTTCACATTTTGCGTTGTACACGTAAATGAAAATGTAGTGAAGCTAAAATGTTATAAATATGTACATTTCTGTGTAGAAGCTTTTAATGTTTATATGTTATCGTTGTAGAGCCAAGAAATCGTTTTATCTCCAGTGTAGACAAAGGTGACGCTTTTATTTTTTCATTCTTATTTGTAAATCAATTTGCATGCCGCCCTTTTCAATTCAAGACTTAGAAATTACACACTGAATCAGTCAATTTAAATCTAATTAGTGCTCATTTAGATATAAAAAAATATTTCTTTTACCACAAAAATCACATACAGTTCTTGTAGGTATTTAATTGTAAGTTAAATTATGAGAAAATTATTTGGACATTGCATGATAGATGGAAATGCTCTCAGTGTTTTGATTTATTGTACATATTCCAGGTGTGTGTTTTACAGGCATGTCTTCAAAATTTCTGATATCCAGGAGTGGATGTTCCCGAAGCTGATGATCTAATCCTTCTTATTCAGTGGATCAGGTCTGACTGACTGTATACTGTATGTCTGTTGCTTTGTTCTGTGTCATAAACACCACACTCCATTTACAAAACTAGTGAACAGGGATAGGTTGAAACCTGTTTCCAGATGGCTTACACAGTAGTGTTCACAAAGCAAATACATCCATTGTGTTAATAATGATATACTTATATTTATTATACAGTGCCTTTCTTGAACTCAGAGTTTCTTTAGAGATCCAGAAAAAGATGAACTAACTAGAAAATAAAAAATAAACACAAATGTGGCAGCGGGGGCATGGTCAAGCATCTCTCTGGAAAGAGAAAGCGGTAAGGGCGCTTACACCTGAGCTAAATTATGGGGAGAGCGGCATAAATAGAGCGACACAACACTCAGTCGAGAGAGAGACTGGATACGACAGAGCTGAGCCAGAGCAAGGATTTTCTAGTAGTGGAAGTTTACTTATGAAAGCAGTGTGTGTTAGTGTCAGTTTAGTGTGTAAAGGTAAACTGTAAAGTGGTGTCGCCAAGAGGGGAAAATAAAGCCTCAACTTAAGAAGGAAAAACTGCTCCTCGCCTCATCTTTTACAACAAATAAATTACAGAATAACAAAATTAATAGAACAACAAACAAAAGCAGTGAAACAACAAATAAGATAAACATAACCATTGGGAATGACCTACATTGCCTTGCATTCATGTTCAAACAGGGAATCTGTATACACACCATACATTTTAAACACTAAATTAATAAAAAGTTCATAGTGCTTGTGTGTCTGACTGAAGGTTTGGCCTCATTGCATGTTAACAGTATCACAATCTCCAGTCACAGCTATGAAATGTGGTCTGTCACCTTCCTCAACCCAACAGCAAACCTATGTCCCATCTACAACAGTATATGTTTATAAGCCTGAGCACTTTAATAATAATACTATGATATGTTTGATAACCTAACAATCATTATTTATAGTAATCGTAATTTAGTTAGTAAACCATCATTTCCCATAGAAAATAAAAATCAGAGATGAGATCTCAGTTGTTTCTCATAGAAATGTCTCATGTAATCAAAGTATTCTGCTTCTCAGATGTTCCCCTAAAAAAAGACTCCAGTAATCTCACAAATATCTCCTTTAGCATTCTCAGCTAGGGCTCAAATTGTGCTCTGAATTGCCAAGATACCAAAATCTGTGATCAGAAGTCAGATATTGCAGTGTGCACTCAAATTCATCATTTCATTAGATTCAAGTCCAAATGATCTGAGTCATGCTATCCAAAAACTCTCATTTGTGTCTATTTTATTTTAGGTGAACATTCTGAGTCAAAATTTATGAATTAAATATAACTGAGATCTCCATTAAGTCTCCTGAGCCATGAAAGAGCAACTTCAGATCAATGTGATTTTCCTTTGGGTTAGCAGACACATTTGTCTAAGGTGACAGACAGTTCAATAATTACTAGTTTGCTACACCTGGAGTCACCTGATGTTAAGAATCTTGATCAAGGGCACAATGGTAATGAATTAATCAGTCAACCCTCGCAGTGAATCAACCCCTGACTTTTGGGTGATGTGACTGGAACCAACATTCCAGACAGATGTGGAGCTGTTGATATTATTTGTCTCCAAGTACAAGGACCATATAAAATTAGTGGAAGATATACATCGCATGGGGTTACCTACAGGGAACCGCCACATGCGGAGCACCTACCCCAGAACAGGGCTTTTAGTTAGCACATGCACTGAGCTGGCAGCGAGTTTCTCCGTGAACTCGTCTGCCACAGGGCTCGGAGGAAATCATCCAGGGAACACAGTTTGTGAACACTACTGGTAGTCAACAGCACACGTCTTCAGCTCAGATGAGGTGAAAGGCACTATGCACAAGCGATACCAGGTCAAGGCCAGCTTTCCCGGACTTACCTGCTTGTGCGTGCCACTACACGGGACGAAACCGGTTCCACCCGGAGATTGTAAAACCTTGCAAATGTGTTGGGTGTTGCCCAGCCCACTGCTCTGCAAATGTCTGTTAGAGAGGCGCCACTAGTCAAGGGCAAAGAGGCCGCTACACCCCTGGTAGAATGGGCTCATAGCCCTGCCGGAGGCGGCACGTCCTGGGCGTGATATGCCATTGTTAAGGCGTCAATGAGCCAGTGGGCGATCTTCTGCTTGGAGATAACGCTTCCTTTCTGCTGTCCACCAAAGTAGACAAAGAGCTGCTCAGAGACTCTAAAGCTCTGTGAGAGATCCAAATAGATGCGTAAAGCACGCACTGGACACAGCATCGTCAGGGCTGGGTCTGCCTCCTCCTGGGGCAGTGCTTGCAGGTTCACCACCTGGTCCCTAAAAGGGGTGGTGGGAACCTTGGACACATAGCCCGGTCGGGGTCTCAGGATCATGTGAGAGTAGCCCGGACCGAACTCCAGGCACATTTCGCTTACAGAGAACGCTTGCAGGTCTCCTACTCTCTTGATGGAAGTGAGCACAGTCAGGACGGCAGTCTTCAAAGAGAGTGCCTTAAGCTCAGCTGACTGCAAGGGCTCAAAGGGAGCTCTCCGTAGACCCTGAAGAACTACAGAGAGGTCATATGAGGGAACGAGGCGCAGTCTGGAGGGATTCAACCTCCTGGCGCCTCTCAGGTCGTGCTTCCCTAAGGACTTACCATCCACTGTGTCGTGGTGTGCTGCTATAGCGGCTACATACACCTTCAAGGTGGAGGGGGACAGCTGCCCTTCCAACCTCTCCTGCAGGAAGGAACGCACTGATCCTACTGCGCATCTCTGGGGGTCTTCGCATCGGGAAGAACACCACTTAGCGAACAGATGCCACTTAAATGCATACAGGCGCCTTATAGAGGGGGCCCTAGCCTGAGTGACCGTGTCTACCACCGCAGGTGGTAGGCTGCTTAAGTCTTCCACGTCCCATCCAGGGGCCAGACATGGAGATTCCAGAGGTCTGGTCGTGGGTGCCAGATGGTGCCCCATCTCTGAGAAAGAAGGTCCTTCCTCAGGGGAATTCGCCGGGGGTGGGGGGTGGGGTGCTGTCACAAGGAGCATGAGGTCCGAGAACCACATCTGGGTGGGCCAGTAGGGTGCTACCAGGATGACCTACTCCTCGTCCTCCCTGACCATGCACAGGGTCTGTGCAAGAAGGCTCACTGGGGGAAAAGCATATTTGCGAAGTCCAGGGGGCCAGTTGTGTGCCAGTGCATCTATACCGAGATGTGCCTGGGTCAGGGCGTACCAGAGCGGGCAGTGGGAGGATTCTTGGGAGGCGAAAATATCTACCTGTGCCTGCCCGAATCGACTCCAAATCAGCTGGACCACCTGAAGGTGGAGTCACCACTCTCCCCTGAGGGTAACCTACCATGACAGCGTGTCCACTGCAGTGTTGAGGTTGCCTGGGATGTGAGTGGCTCACATCAACTTGAGGTGCTGCTGACTCCAGAGGAGGAGACGGTGGGCGAGTTGTGACATACAGCGGGAGCGCATACCGCCTTGACAGTTGACATATGCTACCGTTGCCGTGTTGTCTGTCCGAACTAACACATGCTTGCCCTGGATCAACGGCCAAAACCTCCGCAGGGCGAGCAGAATTGCCAGCAACTCGAGGCAGTTGATGTGTCAACGTAGCTGCGGGCCGGTCCATGAGCCGGCGGCTGCATGCCCATTGCATACAGCGCTCCAGCCCGTTTTGTAGGCGTCTGTCGTAACCATGACGCGCCTGGAGACCTGCTCTATGGGAAGCCTGCCCGTAGAAATGTGAGGTTGGTCCAAGGGCTGAAGAGGCGGTGACAGATCGGCATGATGGCCGCGCGATGTGTCCCATGGTGCCATGCCCATCTCGGGACTCCAGTCTGAAGCCAGTGCTGAAGCGGTGTCATATGCATCAACCCGAGCAGGGTGGCCACCGCTGAAGATGCCATGTGCCCCAGGAGCCTCTGAAACAGTTTCAGTGGAACTGCTGTCTTCTGTCTGAACACCTTCAAACAGGTCAGCACCGACTGTGCACGCTCGTTCGTGAGGCGCGGTGTCAACGAGACTGAGTCCAACTCCAAGCTGAGAAAAGAGATGCTCTGAACTGGGAGGAGCTTGCTCTTTTCCCGGTTGACCCAAAGCCCTAGTTGGCTGAGGAGCGAGAGCACCAGGTCCCTGTGTGCACACAACACATCCCGAGAGTGAGCTAGGATTATCCAATCATCAAGATTGAGGATGTGAATGCCCACTTCCCTTAGCGGGGCAAGGGCTGCCTCTGCGACCTTCGTGAAGACATGAGGGGACAAGGACAGGCCGAAAGGGAGGACCTTGTACTGATATGCCCGACCCTTGAATGCAAACCGCAGTAAGGGTCTGTGTCGAGGTTGAATCGAGACGTGGAAGTACGCGTCCTTCAGGTCTACTGCCGCGGACCAATCTTGGTGCTGGACGCTTACTAGAATGCGTTTTTGCATCAGCATCTTGAACAGGACTCTGTGTAAAGCCTGGTTCAGTACTCGCAGGTCCAAGATTGGCTGCAACCCAATGCCTTTTTTTGGTACAATGAGGTAGGGGCTGTAAAACTCCTTCTTCATCTCGGGCGGAGGGACAGGCTCTATCGCATCCTTCCGTAGCAGGGTAGCAATCTCCACATGCAAAGTAGCAGCGTTCTCGCCCTTCACTGAGGTGAAGTGGATGCCGCTGAACCTGGGCGGACACTTGGCGAACTGAATCACGTAGCCGAGTCGGACGGTCCGGATCAGCCATTGCAACGGGTTGGAGAGCGCAAGCCATGCGTCCAAGCTCCGGGCGAGGGGGACCAAGGGGACAATCTCATCGGATGTACCGGCGGGTGGGGCCACAGGGCGGGGCAGAGCCTGAGGTGCCACGGCATGTTGTGGCCATGCTGAGTTCTGGGACATCGAAGCACTTACCTGGCTCCTTGTGACCACCCCGGAACAGCCTGGGATGGGGGAGGAAGAGGCCTGTCCTCGTGACCCATGGAGACTGTCACATCGAGGGGCGGATTTGTGCCACAGCTGGGCATGCAGGGGCGGGGAGACTCTCCTGGACCACCAAGGTGGACATCACCCGCCCGAGAGGCTGTGCCATGACCTTCGTCGCCTGTAGAGTGAGGTCGGTCACCGAGCGCAGCTCCTGCATCAATCCCAGGGCGGAACTACCCTTGTGCAGTTCCTTAGCACCTTGGCATGTTGGACTTGCAGGAGAGCCATGGCGTGCAGGGCGGAGGCGGCATCAGGGATGATGTAAAGCTACAGGCCTTGGACGGGAGCTTTGGGTGCCCGTGCCAGGTGGTAACGCTCTGTGGGCATAGATGCACCGCGAGCGCCTTATCCACTGGGGGAATCACCGAATAGCCCCTGGCCGCCCCACCATCGAGGGTAGTGAGGGCGGGGGAGCTGAAATATCGGGACCGGGCAGTAAAAGGTGCCTCCAATGACCTTGTCAGCACCTCGTGCACTTACAGGAAGAAAGGAACTGGGGTGGGGCGTCACTGTGAGCGGCGCCGCGAGCCCAGGAACCAATCACCGAGCCGCGAGGGTTCAGGGGAGAGCGGAGGGTTCAACTCTAGCCCGATGCTCGCGGCTGCCCGGGATGTCCATCATTTCCGTGTCAGCCTGTGACTGGGCGACCGTACCCGAGGGGGGAGCCCAGCTGAGGCTTCCGCGTCCGACTGGACGAGCCCGCTCTCCGATGCTGCACTCGAGAGCTCATCAGCTTCGTGGGCTCCAAACAAGAGGTTGAACTCGCTGGGAGACGATCCGGTGGACTCATCTGGAAGCCCGATCGGGGCAGACGAGCGTGCTGGGGAATGGGAGATCCATGAGGGGATACCCAGCGGAGGTGGTCCCATTGGTGTCCCCAAATCGCCCCCAGTGCTAGCCGCGCTGGCTTCATACCCGTAGGTAGAAGGACCGAGGCGGGGAGCCGCTGGGGTGGCTTGCTTTCTTACGAAGGCGAGCCGTGACCGCAATGTTGCCATGGTCATGTTCTCGCAATGAGTACATGATCTATCCACGAATGCTGTCGTGACCATCAGAAGTTGAGAGATAACGACCGCAACCAGGAATAACACACAAACGGAAAGGCATCTTTAAAAAGACAAGTCTTTAAAAAGACGTTCCGTGTATGCCGCTCTTTTAGAGAAATATACTGTTTTAGAGAAATATACTCTCTTATTTCTGCCGAAGCGCCCAGGGGCGTTCTCTGCAGTGCACCATTGCAGAGGAGGGAGAAGCCGCTGAAATGCGCCGTCAGATCCAGCAGAGGTGAATGAACAGTCAGCTCAGTGAACATCGACCGTTTGGCTCCAAAGAGAAAATCTGAATGAGTGGTTGCATATCAGCTCCTTTTATACCCGTATGTCCGGGGGAGTGGTATGCAAATACCACTCACCAATTTTCATTTGCCTTTTATCAAAGTTCAGAGGTGTTTCGGGCTCCCAAGAGTGACCCCTAGTGTCACTACATCGACACAATATCGAGTGAGTGACAGATAGGGAACAAAACGTCTCTGTTGAAGCTACTGTATGTCCTTGGTTCTCTGACGTTATGTGAACTCCTCCCAGTAGTGAAGATCTTTGAAGCCCATATAGAATCATGCCAACCTTAATGGCAGATGGCATTTGACTAATGCACGCGTCACTGTGGGCATATAAACTGGAGCACAGCACCATTTCATCAGGGTTATTCGACTGAATGGAAGAGCCATCTCTTGGTCCCTTCACAGCAAGAAATCAGTTGCACAACTAATTTCCTCCTTTGTTGATGGGGTGTGCCCGAGCAACGTTTGCAGAGAGCAAGGCCGGGAGAGACAGATCGGTAAGGATTGACACCTGTGGGAAATCACCTCTAACAGCCGTTTTGTGTTTGCAGTGAGAGTGGAGAGGGATAAAAGGGAAATCCAGACCACCGGAGGGGAGAGAGAGCGACACACGAACCTGACTGTTTGTGTGATTGGTTGTGCTGAAAAGCCATCTGTGTGTGTATATCCTGAAAAGTGTATGAATAAAAGACTCATGGTGAATTGTTTGACTGGCTCCCGCTTCCTCCATCACAACTCAGAATGAGATCTTTCACACCTCCTTTCAGGGAATCAGAGTCACAGTCATAACAGAGAGGTTACCTTTCAAGTCGGTCACTTCAACGCTGCGTTAGTAGCTGACACTATGGGAATCACATACCATAATGCCCTGGTGCTGATTTACATGCACCAGGGTGAAGCTCGCTAGCCAACAGGTTAATAAAAAGCATCAAAATAACCTCCCCTTCATGGCCAAAGACCTGCAGCACATCTAAGTAATGACATTAGCCAATAGGGTAGTAAACAATAGCACACCAACCCCTATTTTACAGCCAACATCTGGGAAGAAATGGAGGAAACATCTAAGTTATAAAACCTGGCAAAGGTGTTAGGGGAAAACCCATTTTCTGCCAGTCAGACAGTCTTCCAGAGACACTCCCTTTCGCCCAAACCCAGAAGGAAGCCATGCTACTGGTGGCATGAGCTTTAGCACCCAAGGGGCAATGGATGCCTTGTGATTTGTAAGCACAATGGCATCACCAACCCAGTGAAGGTTGAAACACCTTCAACGTGACAACCTGAGCCAAAAGGGATTGGCCAACACTTTGGACACATAAGCCTGGTCTGAACTCTAAGCAAAAGTCTTTGGGTGTTTTTACACTTGGGTCCTCTTTAAAATAACCAAGCTCAGACCCCTTTAAGTGGACCAAAAATGTAATAATGAATTTAAATGCAAAAATCAAGTGAACCCAGAGTGCTTTGTGTTCACAATGCACATTATTATCCAACCAAGCTGCAGGCTGCTAGCGAACCATACTCAGACCACCTCCCAAGATGGTCTCAATTCCATTTGTTTTAAAGTAGACTGAGAATGTTTGGAGTGTTCACATACAGTATGGGTCAAAAAATCACATTCAAACCCCTGAAATGAATGAGGTGTGAAAAATCTAGGAGCAACAAGGAATGAAGGTCCCCAACACGTTTGACTGAAGCCAAAGCAAGCAACAGCAGCACAGTCTTTAAAGAGAGTATGCATAAGCTTACCATATCTAATGGCTCAAATGGGGAACCAGTAAGCGCATTTAACACAAGTGCAGCAAGTACAAGACCAGGATGGTAGCGGGCCAAAGGACCTTAGCCATCTAGCTCCACACAAAAACTTACTGACCATAGGGTGTTTTTTCACTGACAAACTACCCAGAGGGTCGTGTAACGTCGCTATGGTAGCGACATGTACTTTAAGCATGGATGAAGAGAGACCTCTTTGGAGAGAGACCGTTCAGGGGCCAGACACAAAGTCTCCACAGATCTGACTGGGGATACCAGATTGTGGCTCGAGCTTGCGAGACAAGATCACTTCTCAAGGAAATTTCCCACAGGGGGGCATCCAACAGCTCTAACAACTCCGATAACCAAGGACGGTTGGGTCCTGTAGCAAGCAGACAAGAGGGAACGCAAACTTGTGTTTCACTTTTTGAGTTAGGGCATCCAAGCCCAGCAGAGTTTGAGACATGGAGTACCAGTGGCGACAATGCGTTGTCTCCAAAGAGGCAAACAGGTCCACCTCGGCTTTCCTGAATACCTCCAAAATCCTCTGAACTGCCTGTGCATGATGTCACCATTTTCCGGTCTGACTGTTTGATGCGAGTTCCTGGGACGTGCCTTGCATGTGTTGGCAGGAGATGAAACTCACTCCAGAGGAGAATTTGACATGCCAGAGCAAACATCGGGTGTGAACTCACTCCCCCTTGGTGATTATGTACAGCACAACCACAGAGCTATCCATACAGACCAGAATGTGAAAGACTTGCACATATGCCCAGAAGTTCTCAGAGCCAAGAGGACTGCTTACAGTTCTAGGCAATTTATGTACCATGTAATTATGACTGTTGCAAAGGGGCGGTCGTTTTCATTGTGACACTGTGCATCTGACATCTTGGCCTGGCACAATGACCTTCTGATAAAATGAAAGCATCTTCCAAATAGCTAGTGTGGCTACGCAGCGGTGTTACTAGGAGATGTAAGCGACTGTGTCACCCAAGAAGGAAACCTGCTGACTGGGTCCCAAACATTCTTCATCCAATTTAATATGAGGCTCAAATGCTTCAAGTGCGTAAGCAACAGGTCCCTGCACTTGCACACCAGTTCTTCTGATTGTGCTTAGATCAGCCAATCGTAGAGGTAGTTCAACACGCAGATGCCCCTCAGCCTTAACAGTGCAAGCAACTAATCAACACATTTGAGTGGTCTCTAATCCATCTTGAACGAACATTTTCTGATTGTCCATTTCAAGTGTCTCAAGTCCAGTATGGGCCGCAGCCCACTGTCCTTCTTGGGGACAAGAAAAAAACGACTATAGAAGCGTTTCTGTGCATTGGACACTCTCTATTGCGTCTTCACCAAAGAGAGACTTTTAGCGCGTCCTGCTCAGTGACGGTGGAGGACAGAATGCCTCATGAAATGGAGCACATAGCCGTGTATGACTGCACTTAGTAACCAACCGGCGACCCGAGTCTGCGCCACGCATTCTTGTAACTTTCTGTAACTGTCGACATTGGCATTCCTGGAGTGAGTCGATTAAATCTGGTGGGCCTCGTACAGCCACAACGTGGTCTGTCTGTCTATCGTAGCGTAGTAGCCTTCTGGCACACCACCAGTGGCAATACAAACAGTCGCAAGACTGGAATCTTGATCTCACTCTCTGCATACAACGGTGGGGAAAGCAAGAGAGCTGTAATGGGAATGTGAAAGAAACCGCTCTGCAGGGCTTAACAAGAATGTATGACTTGTACATACGCAACAAGGTCCTTTATTTGTGCTGTCACATGTCAGCCTTCTGGTACGTCACCAACAATAGTAAAAACAGGCATTGAATTGATCTGTGTTACAAAGCAGATTGTTCCCGGCTCGTGATGGCAGGGAACGTGAGATGGACTCCCATGAAGTCACAGAGGCATTTTTCTTTAAAAACAGGCAATGAAGTAAGAGTGTTTTGAGTTTCATGCGCTAAAAAATAACACAATCAATCTAAGTGACTAATGCTTCATCATGGGCTCAGCCCAGGCAAACTCTGCTCATGCCTGACAGAGGGATAAATCGCTATAGAAAAAACTTGCAAAATGTAATCTTGAAAAATACTTTAAACAAGTGGCTCTTTTAGTTTCTTTAGCTAGAAATTACACGCAATACAACAAATATACTTACTGATATGTAAAGGATACGCTTATCATTGGAAGCCCAACAGAGAGAAGAAAATAAACCACTTGCTGTTCAGGTGTGCAGTTCAGAATGACGAAGTGATGAGTCGGGCTTGCAGAGCATGAAAGATGACCCTAAAGAGAAAAATTCGAAAGAAATAGCACTGTGCTCTGGTGTATATGCCAATGATGATGCACACATGAGAAGCAAAGCAACAAGTGCCAACTGCCAACAAGATTGCCATGATTCCATACACGCCTCAGATTGTGAGAGACAGGAAAAAAAGGTGGATAGGTCAGATGTCAAGATTTTCAGTAAATAACTACTTAAATTTGGGTCTGTTCATCACAAAAAGCTATTGTATGGCTCCAAAAGACTTGAAATATAATACATGAGTCAAATGGACCACTTTTATTATACTTCTAGGAAGATTTTTTTGCAGTTTTGTAGCTTGACAGTCCTTGTCATCATTTATTTTCAATACATAAGAAATGGTGACCAGGATATTCTTCACAAATTCACCTTTTTGGGTTCCATCAGAATCAAGGCAAACGATTATTACAGTCACTTTAAAAGAGAAAAACTTCATTTACTAGCGATTACACATCTATAGGTGGAGGTCTTGACCTCAAAACATTGAGATAGGGAGTTGGGCTTGACATTTTTAGAGCCCGGGTGAAAAGACAGCATGAAGTTGAAACACGTGAAAAATAGTGCCCAGCAAGCCTGTCTAGAGTTGAGGTGTTTGGTGCTACTAATATACTCTAGGTTCTTATGATCTGTCCAAACCACAAAAGGTACCCCCGAACCCTCTAACCAATGATGCCACTCGCCCAAGGCCAACCGGACAGCCAATAATTCTCGAATGCCGACGTTGTAATTCTGTTCAGCTGGTGTAAAGCGGTGTGGAAAAAAGCACACGGATGCATCTTTCCATCTGAGGTGGAGCACTGCAACAAGACTGCTCTGACACCAACCTCAGATGCTTCCACCTCCACCACGAACTGACTTGCAGGATCAGGAGTAACGAGGATGGGTGTGGTAGAAAACCACTCCTTTAATTTAAAAAATGTGACCTCAGCTCACAAGGACCAACAAAAGTCAGTGCGTGTGGAGGTTAGGTCCATCAGAGGAGCAGCAAGTTGACTGTAGGTCTTTATAAACCTCCGATAAAAATTAGCAAACCTCAGAAACCTCTGCAGTGCCTTGCGAGAATCTGGGTTTGGCCAATCGGAGATGGCTTTGACCTTAGTCAGGTCCATGTGCACTCCCTCAGATGAAACAATGAACCCCAGGAATGGAACTGGCTGTGCATTAAGGGCACGTCTCTGCCCTGACAAACAGCTGATTCTCTAACAGTCACTGAAACACCTGCCTGACATACTGCACATGGTCCTGGATATTCTGGGAGAAGATCAGAATATCATCAAGATAGACAAAAACAAAATGATCGACCATGTCTCTAAGCATGTCATTCACAAGCCCCTGGAAGATGCCAGGGGTGTTGACCAATCCGCAAGGCATAACCAAATATTCAAAGTGCCCCCTATGGGTGATAAAAGCCATCTTCCACTCATCCCCCTTCCTAATCCGGACAAGGTGATAAGCGTTGCATAAGTCCAACTTCGTAAAGATGTACGTTCCCTACAAGAGTTCGAAGGCTGAGGACATCAATGGTAAAGGATAGTGATTCTTCACCGTGATGTCATTCAGCCCCCGATAATCTATACAGGGTCTAAGCGAGCCATCTTTCGTCTCCACGAAGAAGAACCCCGCCCCTGACACTGCGACAAACAATAAAGACTCAAAGCAAGAACAGTGTTGGTTGACCAATCTATGTGTCGGTTGTGCATTACCAACCAAGGATGCCCCAACACTACCGGTGCCGATGGAGATTGGATAAGGTAGAAGGACAACTGCTCCGTATGATTCCCAGAGACGAAGGTGACCGGCTTTGTGGATTGAGTATGATGGACAGCAGCATGCCACTTAGGGTGTGGGAGGTGATGGGTCTTTCCAATTGGACCATAGGCAGCCTCCACTTAGAAGCCAATTCGAAATCCATAAAGCTCCCTTCAGCTCTGGAATCAACCAAGGCGGAAACCGTGACAGGCAGATCCATACTGCAGCCAGGCCAGGAGAAGTGTCCAAAAGCCAGGGGTTTTGTCCAAAGGTGTTGTGCTTGCCAGTAACCCCTCTCCTACCGACGAGCGATGTCTTTTACCAGACAGGAAGCAGAGAGATGATCAGAAGCAGCACAATAAATCACAGTCCATTAACGAGACATCTCTGCTTCTCCCTGCATAAGATTTGAGTCTTAGCAACTGAGCATAAGCTCAGTGTTGAGCCGTGATACTGGCGAGTTGGCTGGAGGGGAGGATCAGCCACCAGGGTAGGTGGACTGCAGAAGCAAATCCAAAGAATAAATCTTGTCCAGAATGTCATCGGAAAGACCATGCTGAAATCGATCCCACATAGCGTTGTCATTCGTCGATCTCCTTGAGACAGTCCAGATAAAACCCCCACCACATCCCGACCTTGAGCCGAGCGATCGAACACTCGGTGGAGCTCTGTGGTAAAGGAACGATAGGAAGCGCAGCAGGGATGTCTGTTGTCCCACATGGCAGTGCCCCAATCGCCAGCCCTTCCGGTGAGGTGCATAATAACACAGGCCACCTTCATCGCAAGCAAAAGTGGAGGCTGTAACGTGAAGAACAGGGAACATTGCGAAAGGAATGTGCTGCTGGAATCAGCCTCACCTGAATACGGGGCTGGAGGGGGAATGCAGGCTACAAAGCGTCCAGGAGTCAGAGGAACTGCCAAAGCCAGTAAGAAAGCTTCCTGAGATGGGCCAGCATCAGGAGATAGGCGGAGCTTCAGAACAAAGGAGGTGAGCTTGGCGAGCTGTGAAACCATCATCTCCAGAGCCTGGTTCAAGGCAGCGATTTGATCCTGCTGACATCCCAGCAAGACTCCCTGCTGATAGAGGACGGAGCGAAGAGTAGATTCCTCCGCTGGGTCCATACTTGGCTAGATTGTTCTGTAATGAACCATAGTGAGACAAACAGACCCAAGAGCAGAGGAACAGTTCAAAGGATTTATTTACATTAATTATGAGCAGTCACTGGGATGAGGAATGTAGAAAATTCAGACACCAGCTGCAGCAGCGGGAAGCAATCTCCAATGGCGTGTGCATCGTAGTCACGCAAGGGGCAATCCTTGAAGAGTGCGTTTGTAGGATGAGTGTGTGCATTGTGGAAGACAGGAACAGATTTGTAGAATCCTCCGTTGAAGCTTAGTGAGATGCAGAACAATGGCCAGCAGAGATGGGTGAACATAACTCCCGACACGTGGGCAGAGACGAGGTATCCTCCATGGAGGACCAGCTGACACGCAGCAATACTGGAAGGCAACCACACACACGATACGCAGGAAACCAACAGATACATGAAACAGGACCAACTAGGCAGAGAGAGTGAAGTTAGTACTCAACATCAAACAACAATCTAGCAAAGATACTGAGAACATGACGGGCTTAAGAAGGTAGTGAATTAGGGGAGAACAGGTGTTGCTCGGCACACTAATCAGTGGCATGATCAGCGTTTCCCTGGGAACAATCGGTGTTCCTACGGAAATGCTGATCATGCATGCCGGCCGTGCCTGCGAGACATGAGGGAGAGAAAATGACAAAAACATACAATACAAACCAACAAACTCACCAGAGCCTTGACAACATGAAACTTCTCCACTTGGTTACACATAGATGAAAGAAAGTCATGCAGGTCTGAAACAAAATGAGAGTAAGTATTGACAACATTTTCATATTGGGGTGAACTATTCCTTTATTATAGCCTTCAAACTTTTCCAAATCCTAAATCATCCTGTTTATATATTTCCAGGTTTAAAAGAAAACAATTCCAGATTTTCAATGTGGTCTCAGACTTTTGAAACTAACTGTACCTGCTAGTGTTAGTGTTTGTTTAGTTCTTTAAACACTGGTTCAAACAGACTGGTGTAAGTGGCATTGCCTCTGATGGTGTATGTTGCAGCACATTTTCTGGCAGATGTGTTCAGACAGCTATAATCTCTCAATTTTACAGTATGTTTGCCCACAACACAAAAAAAACTATATTTTTTCAGAATACCGAGTCTGCCTTCCAGTATTTGTTCTATGTAAGACATAACTGCTGTCCTCTCCTCTAAAACATGTCTCCACCCTGTGTCTCAGACAGAATCCTACTTCTCACTGTCTGTTTCTGCTGACTCATTAAGCTTGTGTCATTCTCTCATATGTCTGTGCAGACAGGTGACTGTAGTCCCACAATACACCAGGAACACCTTAAAGGAATATTCAGGGTTCAAGATAAGATAAGCTCAATCAACAGCATTTGTAACAAAAAAGAGCAAAAATCGAGGTTACAGTGAGACACTTGCAATCAAAGTGAGTGTGGACAATATTTGGAAGGATTAAAGGCAGAAATGTGAAGCTTATAATTTTATAAATGCACTTACATTAATTCTTCTGTTAAAACTCATGTATGTTTAGGCAACATTATACTGTCCGACTGAAAACAGGTAGCTGTTGGGATGACAGAAAGGTAGTGGTGTCTTATCCTGAAAGGTCTGTGTAACACTTCACAGTTCATGTTTCAGACAATACCAATCCATATAGCATAGATTGTAGACAAAAGTTTCAAAATATATTTGTTGCAATATTAATTGTGTATCATTAAAAAAAAAAAAAAAAAAACCTTTTTGTCCACAGTTTTGAAGCAGCAGGACAATTTAAACCAACCCCAAATAGCACATACACATCCCGAGACGTCTGTTTTAGATCAAAAGATCTAAAAAAATAAAAAAATAAATGGAAAGCATCACAATCTAACTAACATCAGCTAAATATCTTAAAAAGATCAGATTTATGAACATTCCAAATCATAACGTCTCGAAGACATCTGCTGAATGTCTAATAGACATCTGAGAGGAAACGGATATAATATGTCTAATAGATGTATTGCAGATGAGCAAACAATGTAAAATAGATCTAAACACATGCATCACACACAGATGTCTGGGAGATGTACGTGTGCTATCATGGTTCAATTATAAATGTTAGGAAAACAAAAGCACAATCTAAGTTTTAACTTGTAAGAGGCAGAATGTTCTGCAAGAAAACAAACATTCCCTCTTCTGAACATCGTTATATGTTTCTGTAAGCTAATGTCTTTATTCTAAAAATGTAAGGGACTGTTATAATCACATCACAGTTGCTCTTTTTATTAAATATGTCTTATATGTAGGATTTAAATGAATTACGGTTGCATTTAAACCTAAATTTGATGTCCAACAACAAATGTTTTATCAAACTACATAGTTTCAACAAAAAGATTGTGCTCCCTTTCTCTGTTGTGGTCGTCTGATTGATGCAAATATGTGTGTGCTCGTTCACTCAGTGAAGTCTTTGTTTAACAGAAACTCACTTGTGTTAAAGGAATATTCCGGTTTCAATACAAATTAAGCTCAATCGACAGCATTTGTGGCATAATGTTGATATTAAAATAAATCTGGACTCATTCCTCTTTTTGTTTAAAAAAAGCAAAAATTGAGGTTACAGTGAGGCACTTACAATGGAAGTGAATGGGGAAAATTTTTAGAGGGTTTCAAGGCAGAAATGTGAAGCTTATAGTTTCATAAAAGCACTAACATTAATTCTTCTGTTAAAGCTCAGGTTTTTGACCTGTAAAGTTGTTTAAATCATCATTTTACAGTCGTTTTAGGGTTTGTTGATATTACATCATCATGGACACGAAGTTGTAAAATTGGCTATAACCTTACACAGAAAAGGTTAGTAAGTGATTTTGTCAGACTAAAATCACATTAACACATATTGTTTATGTCTTGTGTCTATACTTTTGAAACAGTGAGTATTTTAATGTTTACAGATTTGCCCCATTCACTTCCATTGTAAGTGCCTCACTGTAAATCAGATTTATTTTTTATTTTTTTTTTACAGAAAAGGAAGGACGAGTCAAAATGAATTGTTATGGTAATCAACATTATGCCACAAATGCTGTCAATTGAGCTTAACTTGTATAGAACCTGGAAAATTCCTATAAAGACAAACTGTTTTGGGAATATAGGAATACGCTCAATACTTTGTATCCATAACATTTATACATTATAAAACAAAGAATATTACAATAAAATGTAAGGTATGCATAACTACACATTACTAATATAAAAGAATCACATAACTATACCTACATTTTTGCAATATTACTTCAGCATGGCTTGCTGTACATATCACTACAGTTTCTAGAGGTGCTACACCAAAAATTATTTGTATTCACTTTCACACAAATAATGAGTAAAACGGAAGATTATCAGTTCATAAATACTTACTTTTGGCCCTGTTCCTCACACAATGCTATCTTATGACATCTTAACACTTTTACTAGTGCATGGCTTGCATGACTACATTTGTAAGCATGTATGAGCATGATCAAATTGAGCAGTAGCTTAACTTATAGAGCGTTGCACTTGCAATGCAAAGGATCTGGGTATGAGTCCTGAAGAGCACACGAGTCGACACGTGAGCCAAAAGTATTAAAGAAGCACCACAAAATGATGTGGTTGCTTCAGCAATTGTGTTTTTCATTTCTCACTTGCTTTTTCTGAAACTATGTTAGGTTTAGGTTTAAGGTTTAAGGTAGGGAGGTCAGTTTTGTTGATTTAAAACTCTATGGAGAATTTATTTTAAAATAACTCATCTGTTTTTCATCTCACATTTGGAGGACAAGATTATCAGCAAATAACAAACTATATTTTGTTATAATGATTTTTTTCGAGCATGAACTAAATACAGTTTTTAAATGATAATGTTATTTATTGAAGCAAAAAAGTTATCCAAACTAACTGGGCCTGTGTGAAAAAGTATTTGCCCCTTAGTTAATAAATCCCCAAATCTATGGAACTGCATTCATAATGTGGTTCAGCTGGACTAGACACACCCAGGCCTGATTACTGCCAGACACTGTTCAATCAAATCAACACCTAAATGGAACTTTTTCAGCAGTATGAAGTTGGCTAAAAGGTCTCACCTAGCAGCACACTATGCCAAAGTCGAAAGAAATTCCAGAAATGATGAGGAAAAAGGTGATTGAAATACATCGTTCTGGGAAGGGTTACAAAGATATTTCAAAGGCTCTGGGACTCACAGTGAGAGCCATAATCTCCAAATGGAGAAAACTGGAACAGTAGTGAACCTTCCCAGAAGTGGCAACCTTCCAAAATTCCTCCAAGAGCACAGCGACTACTCATCCAGGAAGTCACAAAAAAGCCAAGGACAACATCCAAGGAACTACAGGCTTCTCTCGCATCAATAAAGGTCACTGTTCATGACTCCACTATTAGAAAGACGCTGGCCAAAAATACCATCCATGGAAGAGTGGCAAGGCGAAAACCACTGTTAACCCAGAAGAAGATTAAGGCTCATCTGAATTTTGCCAAAACACACCTTGATGATCTTCAAACCTTTTGTGAGAATGTTCTTTGGACTGATGAGTCGAAAGTGGAACTGTTTAGAAGATAAGAGTCCCGTTACATCTGGCGTAAATCAAACACAGAATTCCACAAAAAGAACATCATACATGATGTTCAAGCATGGTGATGGTAGTATGAAGGTGTGGGGATGCTTTGCTGCTTCAGGGGCAACTTGCAATAATTGAGGGAAAAATGAATTCTGCTCCCTACCAGAAAATCCTAAAGGAGAACATCTGGTCATCAGTCTGTGAGTTGAACATCTATTTGAAAACTGTATTTTTGGTTTACTCAGGTTGCCTTTGTTTTATGTTATATCTCGTTTGAAGATCTAAAACACTTTAGTATGAAAAATACACAAAAATAGAAGAAATCAGGAAGGGGGGAAATACTTTTTACAACACTGTACAATGACAATGGGAAAAACATATAACATCTTTCTGTTTTGTACTGTAGTGTTTTGTGTCTGTGTGTCTAAATTCAGTGTATCATCAGTTTCTCAAGAGAGGAGGTGTTCCAGTCCTCCAGTGTGAGAGTCCACGCTTGACTGGGCAGTACGGCTAGAGCCAGCCTCTTCTTCACTGCGCTCATGATTTGCATGGCTGTCTGGACGTCACACACAACACACAACCCACAATATGCTGTACTGCGTCAGCACTCATCCACTCTTTTCCATCTAACACACACACACACACACACACACACACGCGCGCGCACACACACGCATATATAAACAATATCCCTCCCCCACCGAATTCAGGCTTGAGCAATCTGCCTCCTAAAGGACTCTCTCTCTTTCTCTCTCTCTCTCTCTCTGACGAAGGCAGCCCTTCCCCCATCTGTTCAGGTCTCTTCTGTTCCCACGAGACTGGACTGAATCCTTGTTAGCATGGTTAAATTGTATACTATTAAACACAACAACTGACTTGTGTTCAGGGTCTGAGTTAACACAAGAATTTCAGAATTCAGTGAATTCAAGAATTACACAATTCAATTACCACCATGTTGTTCCCAACCATATAACTTTCTTTCTTCCACAGAACACAAATTGAGATGTTTGGCAGAATGTCAAAGAAACTCTTTTCCATGCAGTGAAAGTGAATGGGAACTGAGAATGTTGAGCTCCAAAAATAACAAAAAAGGAGCATTGAAATACCATAAAAGTAGTTGACTTGTGTGTTTTATTGCAAGTGTTATGAAGCCGTAGAAAATGCGCCTCACCAGGTTAACGTAAATGACACCAAACGCAATTTGTTTTCATGTGAATCGCATGCTATTTTGTAAATGCTGTTGTTCAAATGAAATTGGAAAGCACTGTGGAGGGGGAAGATTTTACAAAAGAAATTTCTGTCTGTTCCTCAAAAAGGTTTAATCGTTTAATAGAAATTTCTATGGCAGATTTCTATTTATTCGTCAGTTACAAATCCTTAGTAAATATAGATTAAAATGAACATACTTTAAGTTGACAAAATATCTGCAGTAAGATAAAAATTTAAAAAGTCCTTAGATTTGAATGCTGCTCAAAAGAGGAATTGCTTGAAAATGTATTAATATCTATAACTATTTTAAAGCAGAGCATAAGAAAGCAGAACAAAATTATATACATTCTAAAAACGTCCATGTCTTTTTGATTGTGCAGAATTTATTAGTTTCCATGACTTTTTAAGGCCTTGAAATTATAACTTTACAATTTAAAAAAAAAAATGTAAACTGCAGCGTTGAAGCTGAAATGTGCCATTTCTGTGCGACTAGCATCACCAAATTAAAATGTTAGGTGTATTCGGCTTCAGCTGCGCCTTGCCTTACCGATCGGTGATTTTTGCCGGTTGAGGTCAGAGGAGGAGTTGAAAAGAGAGCCGTCAAGTTGGTCACTTTGTGATTCCCATATATGCAACAGTATTGTGATCACATCAGATGTCAAATTTGCCAGATAGACAGACATTTGAATTTTACATGTGATAATCAGACACGCTATTCATTTGAATTGGTGCTGCATGAAGTCAAACAAACCTAATAACTGTTTTCGATCAGGTTTCCCTAACACTTCCATTGGTCTTACAAATAGATAGTCCCACCACAAACTCACATGAATGGTTAAGTCAGTGTTTCTGTGTCAGGCTGGTCAGGATGCTCAAGCAAATAGAGGCCAATCTCACAAAGCCAGATAAACAAACGTTTCAGAGTTGGTTTCAGGTTGACAAATCATACAGATCCAAACCTGTTTCAATTGGGCTCAGCGGTCTCACGACATTTGCTATAAATCTTCTACGTCCACTTTGATCCTAATTTCATGATCACGCACCTGTAGAGTGTGATGTTTGCCACTAAGTGCCAGTCGCGGAGAAATGGTGGGAGTGGCCAGATTCAGCTGGGTTTGCTTCTCTGCTGAAAGTCAGAAGATCATTATGAAAAAAATATATGAAAATTGTTTACATTTACACAGCAAAAAGAAACACTGATGACTTATGGAACAATTTGCTTACTATAATTAATTAAAATAGCTGGTATACAGTATCAGTGGGTAAGAGAATTTATATAGGTTCACAATAAGAACATAAAGGCTTATTAATTTTAAAATCTTAACAAATGTTATATATTCATTTAAAATGTAAAAGCTTAATTTTAATTTTAATTAAAAGCTTAATATAATTGAATAAAGTGCAAGCCATGTCACTTTGTGTGATTACCTACCCTAATTTACCAGTATATTATTTGTTCAGGTGGAAATAGACTCTGTCAGAGCCCTTTATACAAGGGCTGGATTGTCAATTAAAAGAAATATACTTTAGGAAATAATAATAAATAAATAAATAAATAGAAAGTAGACAGTATGAGAAGATGGTATACGTAAGACATCCATTAAATAAAATTTGCTCTTTCTTTCTACAAAAAGCTACAGTATTTGGTGTAGCAGTGGGCTTTTATTTACAGGCAAATGATGGGCATTGTATTAATTTACCTTACTAGCTATATTAGATATATAATGTATATTATATTGATATATTAATATATATTAATAAATATCTAATATATTTATATTAGATTAATATTTTTAAATACATATTTATATTGTATGGCCAGAGAGCATAAATAAAAGGTCTCATAATAAAAGTGACTTTAAAGTGTGATCATCCCCTTATGAACTGTTCTGCAAACTTGCAAATAAACCCAATAATACACACACACACACACACACACACACACACACACACACACACAGGTGGCCAAAAATTTGGAATAATGTACAGATTTTGCTCTTATAGAAAGAAATTGGTACTTTTATTCACCAAAGTAACATTCAGCTGATCACAATGTATAGTCAGGACATTAATAACTTGAAAAATTACTATTACAATTTGAAAAAAATGTTCAGAACTTCTTAAACTACTTCAAAGTGTTCTCATCAAAAAATCCTCCATGTGCAGCAATGACAGCTTTGCAGATCCTTGGCATTCTAGCAGTCAGTTTGTAAACATACTCAGGTGACATTTCACCCCACGCTTCCTGTAGCACTTGCTATAGATGTGACTATCTTGTCGGGCACTTCTCACACACCTTACAGTCTAGCTGATCCCACAAAAGCTCAGTGGGGTTAAGATCCATAATACTCTTTTCAAATTATCTTCTGTCCAATGTATGTGTTTCTTTGTTCACACTAACCTTTTCTTTTTGTTTTTCTGTTTCAAAAGTGACTTTTTCTTTGCATTCTACCCAGAAGGCCTGTACCCCTGAGTCTTCTCTTTACTGTTGTACATGAAACTGGTGTTGAATGGGTAGAATTCAATGAAGTTGTCAGCTGAGGACATCTGAGGTGTCTATTTCTCAAACTAGCTCTGATGTACTTATCCTCTTGTTTAGTTGTACATCTGGGCCTTCCACATCTCTTTCTGTCCTTGTTAGAGCCAGTTGTCATTTATCTTTGAAGACTGTAGTTTACACCTTTGTATGAAATGTTCAGTTTTTTTTTGGCAATTTCAAGCATTGTATAGCCTTCATTCCTCAAAACGAACCATCATTAAACATTATTTTGATGGTTCGTCTGGTTCCCGCCTCCTCCTTTCCATTGAACCTTGTTATATTGGTACCGAAACCCGGGAAGGAGGAAGGATGCTCTGTCATGGAGTCCTCGCCACTGCCATCCACCCAATGGAGCAGCCGCAGCCATCCGCCGGGGGACGGAAGAGTTGCTGCCAACCGCCTGGACGTGGAGGAACGGCAGGTCGTTCCATCCGCCAGGGGTCAGAGGACTTGCTCCGGTCCGCCTGGCGAGGAGCGGCTGTTGTCTGCCAGAGGGTGGAGGAGTGGTCAAGGACCAGACGACGGCGTGTCTGGGAACTGGCAAGCAAGTTTTTTTCTCTCTCTCCTCTCACTCTCTCGCTCCAGCTAGAGAGGCGCAGAAGGGCAAGGGCTGAGATGTAGCATAAAGGCACTGCTTCCGGATATCGCGTTGCATAATCCACCAGGACTAATACAAACCGATATCCGTGTGCCGACCATTCTAATGGCCCGACGAGGTCCATACCAATTCTTTTGAAGGGGGCCTCGGTTAATGGTAATGGGCACAATGGCACTCTTGTGGTGGCCGGTGGATTCACCAGCTGACATTCACTGCATGCCACACACCATCTGCGTACATCCCCGTGAATGCCTGGCCAATAAAAGCGGACCATTAAAAAGTGTATTGTTCTTTCTTGCCCTAAGTGACCCGCCATAGGATTGTGGTGAGCTGCCTGGAAAAGCGTTTCCCAACAGCTCCTCTGGACTAATAGCTGGGTTGTATTTTCATAGGTTTGAGTGTCCTGTGTCACTCAATACAACCGGTCCTTAATAATTGAAAAATACGGATATGTGAGTGTGACATCAGACTGGAGCTGCTGGCCAATGATTACTCTCACTTGGTCAAAGGTGTGCCTAAGGGTTTCGTCACGCAACTGTTCTAGAGGGAAGTCCCCCTCCGGGAATTCCCTAAGGGTGGGAATGCCGGAGGATCTGCGCTGAGCAGATGCAGATGGCCCTGGCTCCACCTCCCCAGCCATCGCGTCACACACCGTGTTTTTGGTTTGCAGGACCCATCCACACACAACGCTTTTAATAATCGTTTAAACCCCGGCCAATTGGTTCCCAGAATCAGTGGATGGGTGAGGTGGGAATTAACCGTGGCCTCCACTTTATGCTTTACTCCCCGAAATTGGATAACGGTAGTCACTACCGGGTATTTGTGAACATCCCCATGCACACACCTCAACATCACCTTGTGTTTTGCACCCAAAGCACCGTCATGAACCAAGCTGTGGTGGATCATGGTTTGATTACAACCCGAATCCACCAGGGCTTGGTATGTACGCCCCTTAATTTTTACCGGAATCCTGTACATCCCTGCTCGACCGGCGGCAGACTGTGGTGTGTCGGGGACCTACACCGGCCCAGGCTTCCCGGCTGCACCTGTGGTGGCAGACACATCAACCTGGAAGGATGACGGAGAGGGGTAGGGGAGCAGGCCGGTGCATAGTGCAGCCCGTGAAGGCGGGGCACCGGTTTGGGTGGAACCACTACCCGTTTCCGGGGAGCGGGTATAGGGCGAGAGGGAGGAGAGGGAGGGGCAAGAGGAGAAGGAGAAGCAAGGGGGGGAGAGAAAGAGAGAGAGAGAGATCCGGACTGCTCCCCGGCTTCCGGGTAGACCACTATGGGGGCTTCTGCCAGCTGGACAGCATCATCCACCGACATGGGGCGATGGCACTGGACCCATTCCACGGTTCTTATGGGCAGGCGAATGGTTAGCTGCTTCAGCACCATCAGCTCGATGACATAAAATGCTGACGATATTGTTCGGGTCTGCGGTCAACCCCTTGCAGGACAGCGGTCTTCAGCTTGATGTAGTCCAGGCGGTCCTCAACTGGTACTTGCTGCACCACGAGCTGGGCCTCCCTGGTAAGCAGCGGCAGCAGGCGGAGGGCCCATTGGGTTCGTGGCCAACCGGAGGCGGTGGCTGACTGCTCAAAGAAACTCTGGAACGCCTCTGGCTCATCCTGGGGGCCCATCTTTGGGAGCAGCAGCTGTGGCTTCATTGCTGCTTCCCGGGCCACGGTGGAGGAACCGCCTGGAGCTAACCAGCTCCGCAAGGCCTGCCGATCCTTGGCTTGGGCTTGGAGGAGCTCCTGGAGATGCCGATCTTGCGTGAGGAGGGCTTGGTGGTGGGTCTCCTGGATGCTGGCCAGGGCACGGATGACTTCGTCCAACGGTGAGGTGTCCATGGCGACCAGTCTTCTTCCTTTTCTCGGATTTCGGCACCAATGTAACAAGGTTCAATGGAAAGGAGTAGGCGGGAACCGGACGAACCATCAAAATAATGTTGAATGAAACAAAAAGACACAAATATAAACACACACACAAGGCAGCTGCATATGGCTCTCTCTCTCTCAAATTGCCGCATCTCGTCGCACTTATCCCTCTCCTCGACTGATTGGCCTGATTGGGGGCCGGGCATATATATATATATATATATATATATATATATATATATATATCAGTTGTGCTCAAAAGTTTGCATACCCTGGCAGAAATTGTGAAATTTTGGCATTGATTTTGAAAATATGACTGATCATGCAAAAAAACTGTCTTTTTTTTAAGGATAGTGATCATATGAAGCCATTTATTATCACATAGTTGATTGGCTCCTTTTTAAATCATAATGATAACAGAAATCACCCAATTGGCCCTGATCAAAAGTTTACATAACCTTGAATGTTGGCCTTGTTACAGACACACAAGGTGACACACACAGGTTTAAAAGGAAATTAAAGGTTAATTTCCCACACCTGTGGCTTTTTAAATTGCAATTAGTGTCTGTGTATAAATAGTCAATGAGTTTGTTAGCTCTCACATGGATGCACTGAGCAGGCTAGATACTGAGCCATGGGGAGCAGAAAAGAACTGTCAAAAGACCTGCGTAACAAGGTAATGGAACTTTATAAAGATGGAAAAGGATATAAAAAGATATCCAAAGCCTTGAAAATGCCAGTTAGTACTGTTCAATCACTTATTAAGAAGTGGAAAATTTGGGGATCTCTTGATACCAAGCCAAGGTCAGGTAGACCAAGAAAGATTTCAGCCACAACTGCCAGAAGAATTGTTTGGGATACAAAGAAAAACCCACAGATAACCTCAGGAAAAATACAGGCTGCTCTGGAAAAAGACGGTGTGGTTGTTTCAAGGAGCACAATACGACGATACTTGAACAAAAATGAGCTGCATGGTCGAGTTGCCAGAAAGAAGCCTTTACTGTGCCAATGCCACAAAAAAACCCAGTTACAATATGCCCGACAACACCTTGACACGACTCACAGCTTTTGGCACACTGCAATTTGGAGTGACGAGACCAAAATAGAGCTTTATGGTCACAAACATAAGCATTATGTTTGGAGAGGGATCAGCAGGGCCTATAGTGAAAAGGGGGCTGTCCCCTTCCACCTTGAAGGTGTACATAGCCGCTATAGCAGCACACCACGACACAGTGGACGGTAAGTCCTTAGGGAAGCACGACCTGATCATCAGGTTCCTGAGAGGCACCAGGAGGCTGAACCCCTCCAGACCGCACCTCGTTCCCTCATGGGACCTCTCTGTAGTTCTTCTGGGTCTACAGAGAGCCCCCTTTGAGCATTTGCAGTCATTTGAGCTTAAGGTACTCTTCTTGAAGACTGCCCTCCTGACTGCGCTCACCTCCATCAAGAGGGTAGGAGACCTGCAAGCGTTCTCTGTCAGCAAAACGTGCCTGGAGTTCGGTCCGGGCTATTCTCACGTGATCTTGAGACCCCGACCGGGCTATGTGCCCAAGGTTCCCACGACCCCTTTTAGGGACCAGGTGGTGAACCTGTGAGCACTGCCCCAAGAGGAGGCAGACCCAGCCCTGTCGTTGCTGTGTCCGGTGCGCGCTTTACGCATCTATTTGGATCGCACATAGAGCTTTAGGATCTCTGAGCAGCTCTTTGTCTGCTTTGGTGCACAGCGGAAAGGAAGCGCTGTCTCCAAGCAGAGGATCGCCCACTGGTTCATTGACGCCATAGCTATGGCATATCACGCCCAGGACGTGCTGCTCCCGGTAGGGCTACGAGCCTATTCTTCCAGGGTTGTAGCGGCCTCCTGGGCCCTGGCCAAGGGTGCCTCTCTAACAGACATTTGCAGATTAGCGGGCTGGGCAACACCCAACACCTTTGCGAGGTTCTACAACCTCCGGGTGGAACTGGTTTCGTCCCGGGTAGTGGCACGCAATACAAGCGGATAAGCCTGGGATAGCTGGCCGGGTGTATTGCTTGCACATAGTGCCTTTCACCTCCTCTGAGTGAAGACGTGCGCCATTAACTCCCAGTAGTGTTCATAAACTATGTTACCTGGTTGACTTCCTCTGAGCCCTGTGGCAGTCGAGTTTTCAGAGAGACTCGCTGCCAGCCTAGTATATGTGCTAACTAAAAGCGCTGTTCTGGGGTAGGTGCTCCGCATGTGGCGGTTCCCTGTAGGTAACCCCATGCGATGTATATCTTCCACTAATTCGTTTCCCTGTTGGCAAACTGCGTCTTCCTTGGGCAGAGGCCCCTCTGCCACAGTCTCCATGTTTGTAGTAACTCCTCCCCCGTTGGGTAGGACCTACCATGTGACTTCACCACATGTAATATTCCGACATAGTTCGGCAAGACCATGTGACGTATTTTCCACTTAAATATCCCCCCTTTCTCTGGGCAAGGTGTGATCTCTGCGGTGTTCTCCCCTTGGGAGGGACACCCCCCCGACTAGACCTGGTCAGCCTAGTTGGATATTCCCCCTTTTTTTTAGGGAGTGGAAAAAAAAGAAGGGGAAAAGAGGCCACGACTGGGCTAGCCTGTCTCTATCTTTTGGGTAGTCGACTTGTCCCCAAAGGGCCGTTCGACACTCATAAATATGTTGGGGCAGGTTACGTGTCGGCCTGGTGCGCTGACTATGAGGCACACAGTTGTCTGCCCGTCACACACCGCCAGTTCACGTAACACAGTTCAGCCAGTTGTGGTGTTTTGTATAGGGACCCCTAGTGTCACTACATCGACACAATGTCGAGTGAGTGACAGATAGGGAACATCATGGTTACTTGCGTAACCTCTGTTCCCTGATGGAGGGAACAAGACGTTGTGTCCCTCCTGCCACAACGCTAAACTACCCGCTGAAATGGCCGGACCTTGTCTCGGCTCCTCAGCATAGAACCTGAATGAGTGGTTGCACGCCAGCTCCTTTTATACCTGTATTTCCGGGGGAGTGGCATGCAAATACCACTCGCCAATTTTCATTGGCCTTTTATCAAAGACTAGAGGTGTCTCGGGCTCCCAAGAGTGACCCCTAGTGTCACTACATTGACACAACGTCTCGTTCCCTCCGTCAGGGAATGGAGGTTACGCAAGTAACCATGAGGTTCCCTGTCTTAGGTCAGTTAGGATCACTTCATTTTAAGAATGTGAAATGTCAGAATAATAGTAGAGAGAATGATTTTTTTCAGCTTTAATTTCTTTCATCACATTCCCAGTGGGTCAGAAGTTTACATACAATTTGTTAGTATTTGGTAGCATTGCCTTTAAATTGTTTAACTTGGGTCAAACATTTTAGGTAGCCTTCCACAAGCTTCTCACAATAAGTTGCTGGAATTTTGGCCCATTCCTCCAGACAGAACTTGTGTAATTGAGTCAAGTTTGTAGGCCTCCTTGCTTGCACACGCTTTTTCAGTTCTGCCCGCAAAACTTTGTGATGGCCACTCCAGTACTTGACTTTGTTGTCCTTAAGCCATTTTGCCATCACTTTGGAGGTATGCTGGGGTCATTGTCCATATTGAAGACCCATTTGCGACCAAGCTTTAACTTCCTGGCTGATGTCTTGAGATGTTTCTTCAATATATCCACATAATTTTCCTTCCTCATGATGCTATCTATTTTGTGAAGTGCACCAGTCCCTCCTGCAGCAAAGCACCCCCACAACATGATACTGCCAACCCTATGCTTCATGGTTGGGATGGTGTTCTTCAGCTTGCAAGCTTCACCCTTTTTCCTCCAAACATAACGATGGTCATTATGGCCAAACAGTAAAAAAAATAAAAACTTCATCAGACTAGATTTAATAGATTAGACATTTCTCAAAAAAGTAAGATCTTTGTCCCCATGTGCACTTGAAAACTGTAGTCTGTCTTTTTTTTATGGTGGTTTTGGAGCAGTGGCTTCTTCCTTGCTGAGCAGCCTTTCAGATTATGTCGTTATAGGACTCATTTTACTGTGGATATAGATACTTGTCTATCTGTTTCCTCCAGCATCTTCACAAGGTCCTTTTCTGTTGTTCTGGGATTGATTTGCACTTTTCACACCAAACTACATTCATCTCTAGGAGACAGAATGCGTCTCCTTCCTGAGCGGTATGATGGCTGCATGGTCCCATGGTGTTTATACTTACGTACTATTGTTTGTACAGATGAACGTGGTACCTTCAAGCATTTGTAAATTGCCCCAAGGATAAACCAGATTTGTGGAGGTCCACAATTTTTTTTCTGAGGTCTTGGCTAATTTCTTTTGATTTTCCCATGATGTCAAGCAAAGAGGCACTGATTTTGAAGGTAGGCCTTAAAATACATCCACAGGTCCACCTCCAATTGACTCCAATTAGCCTATCAGAAGCTAATTGGGTAATTGCATAAAGGCTTCTGGAATTTTCCAAGCTTCTTAAAGGCACAGTTAACTTAGTGTATGTAAACTTCTGACCCACTGGAATTGTGATATAGTCAATTAAAAGTGAAACAATCTGTAAACAATTGCTGGAAAAATTACTTGTGTCATGCACAAAGTAAATGTCTTAAACGACTTGCCAAAACTATAGTTTGCTAATATTAAATCTGTGGAGTGGTTAAAAAAATTAGTTTTAATAACTTCAACCTAAGTGTATGTAAACTGACTTCAACTGTATTTATATAGTGTAAAATCTAAATCGGTTGAAAAAAAAATAGAATTCTATAAATCTTAATACATTAAATTAATTAATTAATTAATTAATTAATATCTCCCTGTGTGCTTTAATTTGGTGCGAGAGACACATATGAGTGACTTTACTATGTCAGAGATGTCACTTTACTCACAGCTGATTGGTTCAGCATCTGTTTACGATTTGTAACCCAGAAGAAAACCTGCCATGGAGCAGGTTAGTAGTGTAAGTTATCAGTAAAATCCGACCCCCCTTCTTGAGACCAAAAACCAGAGTTTGCTAAAATTAATCTAAAACTTTTCTGGGCATCCTTCTTTGTGAGACAGACCTCAGAACAATGTATTGAAAGCATCACTTATTGTACTTATAGTTGTCTCTGCATAGCTGTAGCATTCATTGTTGTGACATGTCAAACTGGTGTAAACTGGATTGTTGTTTGCCTGGAACACTGAGCAGGTATGTGTTATGAGAGGCGTAAAGTCAATACATGCATGCCTGTGTGTCTTCGGCTGAATATTTCTCAAGGCTACTTGGCAAATGAATGTTACAGTTTACAGCTAAAGATGATCCCAGACTCATTGACTCACAATTTTTTTTTCTTGCACACAGAGTATTATTCGAACCTAAACCAAAAACATTCCCGGAGATTAAAATAACTTGTTAGTCAGATGCTGATAAAGAGGTGAGGCACGTATGTGTCATTGGCTGATAAGGGTGGCTTCTTGAAATGAAATCATTCATGGATGAAATTATTAACATGGAATGATATCAAACAATGAATGCATTTAAAATTGGAATCCTATAGTCATCAACAATTTACAATAAACAAAAAAGGGACTCTTCCAAACAGGTTCTGTATGCATATTCAAATACATGCATGACCTATTTAAGGGACCAAAAAGTACCATGCTATTAGCATTTGTTTTTGACATGATACTTTGGTAATCTGGAGAATGAAATTATGGAGACACATACTGCATGATGTGAGAAGAGAGAGAGAGAGCAGTGGAGATTATGAATGAAGCGGCAGGCAATAGAAGGATGAATAAAAAGTGGCAAAATGGACTGAACAAAATAGAAATGCAGGGAGGGAGAGAGAACAAACTGCTGACTAAAAATAGTCTACACTGTCTTCCCTCTCCAAGGTCAGTTGATGATGTGATTGGAGCATTGAAGTCCCACCTTCCTCTCTCATTACGTCAAACAGAGAACAAACAAACAGGAGAGGTGTCATACTGACTCTACTGATAACTACATAATGCTTTCAATGTGTTCCTTCATATCTTGAAACATGTCATTTGTATGCACAAATAAAGCTTTGCTCAAGGATCAAAAGCCATTTGAATGGAGTGAAGATTGTGCCCCTCAAAGATGCTTGTGCTTTTCTACATTTGTCTGTTTTCTCTCATGTCCACCCCAAGAGCTGTATATTAAGCAGCAGTTTATTCCTTCAAATGTTAGGTCAGTCAGCCCATTGATCCTCAGAAAACAAACCTGAGTATAATTTAACTTGTTTCACTTCATGTGCAAATGTTTAAAGTGATTTAATGGGGTCATATCAGGAGAAATAGTAATTTGCTTGATCTTTGGAGCTAAAAGGGTTGCTCATATGAAGTTATTATTCTGCTAAACATTTCCTTTTGGGTTCTACATAAGAAAGACATTCAGTTTTGAACAACATGTGGCAATTAACTGAATAAATGAAGACAGAATTTAATTTTTTGTGATAACAATTTTTAAAAAGAGTGTAGACTGCTATGATGCTCTTGATTGATAGAACACAAAGAATTGTGTAATTGTGTAAATAAACACAACATCTACTAATTATCACTAATAAACCATTTAGTTGATTAATTTTATACAAAGGGACTTCCGATGTGAGATCACAGTGCACACCTGGCTGCCACTTGAAATCCAGAATATCGGTTTTGTTTTGTTACTGTTTTTTTTTTTATTTCTTAAAACCGCCACATTTCTGCCGTATTCTACATCATTTTGAAGTGTAAGTAGTATGAGTATTGGAAGCCTAAGCGATAATTCTTGCAAAGGACTCGTTGTAGCAGTACGTCATTCATACATTCAATTCCGGCATCTTATCCAGTTATGATCTAGCATTTGCCGTATAAGGTCCCACAACTGTCTCTCATTGCTCATTCTGCCATGTTGCTTTCACCCACCGCCACCCCAACACCACCAATTTTGCTATGAGGGGTAAGCTCCTCTCCTCTGCAGTCATTACCTTCCGGCATGATCTGATGGTACAAGCTAGAATCCTGACGCTGAACCATAGGATGTGGCTTTATTCACCAAGGGAAACTAATCTATTACTAACTCATATATTTCCATACTATCAAGTCCTCAGAGAGAAGTAAGTTTACACTGAAACTGCAACAAAAAGTGTACTACAAGTAAGCAGATGATGCTCTTTTCCAACCATCAAAACGGAGTGTGGCTCTCTGTGTGGATTAATCTTCCTCTTTTCTTCTACAGTGATTGTTTTTCAGTTGAGAAACATCACTGTTGTCTTACTACCACCACTATTACACGGGGATTCTTTTTAAAACTGAACATTACTGACCGACGCCAGGGATGGACCGGGGAATCGGACTGCCACGCACACGCCATCGGGCCAGAATGAAGCCAGTGCAGGTGAGTGGCCTCTCTCTGGGCATCTCCTAGCTGACACACACACACACACTTCCATGTTATTTTGCACCACGTAGGGACAGATATAGATTGTGTACGGGCTGAAGCCCTAACTAGAATGTGCCCCTAGACAAATAAGGTTACTAATAGGGTCGTAGGATGTAACACCCACCAAATTTCGTTTTAAAACACAATGCCATTCTGCTTCTTATTTTTATTTATTTTTTATTTTTATTTTTTCTTGTTTTAAAGATGTTTAGACCTATCTAGTGGAAAATAAGGCAACAATACTTAGTAATAAAATTATTTTCTGCAGTGTAGTGATTTACTGGACTTACTATATTTTTGGCATTGTATAGTACTTTTGACTTTTGAATCAGACTGCCACGCAAACTATGTCTTAGTTCTGCAGTCTTTCTGCTTACCAGATAATGCTGTGCACACCCGTCATTGGAGACAGGAGAGCACTGTAGCTAAATTTCAGAGGTATGTTGCAAGCCCTCTCTCTGTCTGCCTTTTAAGGTAGCTGGTAAGGAAGTCCCCACTCTTTTCATCACCTGTGTCGACAGTTCCGAAAGCTCTCTAAAGCTCTATCTGCTACCATCAACAAGTTAATTCACCCATTGTCTCAGGATGTATTAGGCTGTGATGAACTCTGTTGCTCTTTTTTCCCACTTCTTTTAAAATAAAATGAATTCCATTTACCAATCCTTCTCTGTGAAGTCTCTTGAAACTCCAGATTTCTACCTGAACACACTATCCATTCTCTCTCTCTCTCCTGCTTTACTCCCACTTGTCCATCTTTAATCATTGATTTAATTTTCCAATCTAACTCATCTTTCTTTCATCTTGACCCTGGCCCAACCCATATTCTTAAACAATCTATCTGTCATCTCTGCCATCGTTCCTGCTGATCTCAAAACTGCTGCATCACAACAATCCTTAAAGACCCCAGTTTTGATCCATCTGCACTCCTCAACTATCATCCAATTTCCAATATCTAAACTCTTGGAATAAGTTGTTGCTTCCCAGTTACAATCACATCAAGAACCCAATAATCTCTATGACCCTTTTTAATCTGGTTTTTCCTTTATATCACAGTACTGAAACAGCTCTCCTTAGGGTTGTTAATGATCTCCCATTCTCTTCTGATTCTCCTTGATTTGAGCTCTGCTTTTGACACTATCTGCCAAAACACACTCCTCTCTCGACTCAGATATTGGTCTAACTGCCACTGCTCTGCCCTGGTTTTCTTCCTACCTCACTAACAGACAATATTTGATCTCATTTAAGACATAAAATTCCTCTACTGCTCCTCTCACTCAGTCAAATCATCCATCATCATGGTCTCAGTTATCATCACTGCTATGCTGACGACACAAATAGTTATAACTTTGCACGTTTTGATGAAGTACTTTCAACCAGCTTATTAACAGCCTGTATCAAGGACTTAACGTTGGAAACCTCAACAAACTATCCAAAACCAATGAGAATCTGTGCATCATATTTGTTCCATCTCTCACTTTTGACACCTGTAGGGCTTTACTGGTTGTGTAGATCAGTGTTACTATCAGAAATAATTAATAATTATTTCTGTAGTTATTAATTTATATTTAATTTAATTAATTGGATCTAACTCATTAAAACCTCATATGGGGCTCCAGTAAATGTAGTGTGCTACGTTTAGGAGCAAGTTTGGTTATTAGCAATAATTCATAATTATCAAAGATAATTATTAATTATTAAAATCAATAGAACATTGATGAGAATCAATGTTATCTTTTTAAAATCCTTTAAATCAACAATTATCAAAGATATTTGTTAATTGTTAACATCGATGAAACATTAATTAAAATTAACACTAGCTTATTGATCATTCAAATTCAATCATCAAAGATAATTGTCAATTATCAAAAATAAATAGAATATTAATAAGGATTAACATTGATGGGGCACCACCCTGGAATTAGGGACTAATAACCAGATAGTAAAACAGTCTCAATATTAGATTGTTTTCTTAGGGAAATCGACATTCGAAGAATATCGATTTTCGGGAAAAAACAATGAATGAAGGTTTGAATCCGAGCACTGACATCCCGTCAGCATGACACAGGCGTATGCAAAACAAACCAAAACACTTCTCTTTGTAATATAAACAAGGTTTCTTTATGCAGTAATATCAATTAATAATTAATACAATGCAGTCAATAAACTTCCGACTTACAACTACAAACTAAACAGTGATATGATTAGATATGGAAATAAAAATAATCCTATAACACATAAGGTGTGTGTGTGTGTGTGTGTGTGTGTGTGTGTGGTTAGTACGAGAGAGAGAGAGAAGTGACAGCCCTAAAGCCGATTTTGTGATAGTGGGAGAGAAAACAGCTGTCAGTTTATCACTCAGAGACGCGGTGGACGGCTCGTAAAAGTCTCGCATTATTCGACTCTTTCATGGATGAGCTCAGTTGCTGTCTCACCCGCGATAGCAAAATTGCACAACAATCCAATTTGGTTGGACCACAATACAGCAAAACAAATTTGTGATAATTAATACCCTGAGTATTAATAATGAGCGGACATGGCGGTCCGTAAACTGTACAAGCAAAAACCTTGAAACACAAGAATAACACACTATAATATTCTATCTCTGCCCAGACATAAACCTCTTACTTGGATCGCATGAGGACACAGATAGAATGTGTTTTCCTCCATCCTTTAACTCTGACCCGGTTCCTTGAGGCTCGGGTGATGACGGGAGGCCATTTCCTCGCTTTGTCGGCGGGCGGTATGGCTGTTGATTCTCGGCGGGCTGGCGGAGAACTCAGAAATGTCGACTTGATTGAAGATGGAAGAGAAATCTTTAATCTCTTCACTTCTGCTGGCAAACGGATGAAGATGCGAATTGCTCGGAGTGTTCGGTTGAACACAGAGTAATCTCAACTCGTCCAGCGAGATGGAGATTGTATGGCCCCTGTTTCAAGTCGGACGTTACTTCCTTGTGCCACGAGGTTGCACCTGAGAGCAGCAAAGAGCTGCGTCTTCACACTGCAAACAAAGTCACTGGAAGCAACTCACGAAACATTTCAGAGTATTTCTACTCCTGATGATGTCATGTTTGAGGGACGTTCTGTTGTGTGCCTCATCCAATAGGAGTTGAGAGTTCGATCCTTTAGTGAGCAAGGCTTCATGGATTTGTAGTCTGTTTTGGACTCCCTTTGTTTGATTTTGGCGCGATTTTTATCAGTAAGATTTACGACTTGGAAGGTGGGGGCTTGAGTTAGGTTTTTACGACTGTATTAGGCCTGCCTTTGTCTTCTATCTGAATACATGAGGCCCAACACACCCATATCAGAAACACCACCAAAACTGCATTCTTCCATCTACTCCTCATTGCACAACCAATCCATAGTCCAAAGGACACTGAATCACTAGTTCACACTTTCAAAACATCATGTCTTGACTATTGTAACTCCCTTTTCATCGGCCTACTTGCTAAAACCATTGCCAGAATACAATACATCCAAATTTCTGCAGTTAAGGTTCCTACAAACACTAATTGGTCTGCACATATCACTCCTATCTTGTTCAATCTTCACTGGTTGCCTGTATCATGTCGTATTCAGTTCAAAATACTTCTCTTAACCTTCAAAGCTCTTCATGATCTTGCACCTCTCTAACTGGGTGACCTGCTGCATCCAAACACCTCCATGCTCTCTTTGTTCTTCTGACTTCAGACTGCTTTCTATCCACAGATTCTGTCTCTACACTTTTGGTGTCAGATCATTCAGTGTAATTGCACCTAAACTGTGGAGCTCACTCCCTCTCAGTCTCTGCAACATCTCCTCTATCTTCAAGTCTCAACTAAAAACTCACATTTCTCACAGTACTATCTATGCTATTCTGGCTGATAATGCTTTTCTTTCTTTCTTCCTTTCTTTCTTTGACCATTGTAATTTCTTTGTTTGTTTGAAGTTGTATTGATTATAAAGTGATCTTGGATAGATAAATGATTATCATTATTCAAAGTTTAAATGATAAAATAATTACATGTAAAGTCAACAGGAAACAACATTCTGTAATGTGCCATATTAGTGGAACAGAATGTGTAATGAGAAAAAAAATATTGCGAGCTGATTTTATACGTCATGAATTGATTGGATGGTGAAAAGTGCGTTTTGGTGATGCAGGCATTGGACTAAGGTGGATGTTTTTGTGGCACATGCAAAATGTTGCGTTATGAGAGTGTGTAAGTAAAGTTCTCCCCCCAGAGCATTTCCACATATCCCAGTGGTAACGGGTCTTTTTCAAATCTATTGTTATTTGCTTTTATTGCCATAACTTATATTGCATTAATGATGAGTGGAATGACATTAACATTTTCTATTTTTTTTTAAGCATTGCATACAACAGTAGCCTAAAACAACAGCTAAATAGGATTATGTGTACAATAAGAGCAGGAACATGTATTAAGTATAAGAAAGTAAATATTGTACATTTTAATATTCAAAGATTTCATGTTGATTTTAAATTTAATTTGATAAACGGAATGGTAACAAATTCAGTTTGAATTGGACTGAACTGAATTTGAAATGAAACAGCATTACAAGAGAAGGTCTTTAAAATCCAGAGAACACGGCAATCACAGATTTTGTACTTTCACGTAATTTCAATTTTACATCATGATGTAATGCAGTGTTAGAAATCAGTTTCTCCATATACAAGCCCAGTATATTAACACAGCTGATCCATGTGAGAGTTTTGAGTTGAACGCAGTGGACAGCTGTGGGGGAGCCCTGAGGTGCCAGTGTGACTCATTTGCTCATTTCTGAGATAGAGCTCTCTCCTTCCCAAAGATCAGCACCCACACAATGTCTGGAAGTGTGTAACAACCCAGAGGCTAATCCAAATTGCACACACACACACACACACACACACAAACACACACACACACACACACATGAAGTAGGGCCACCCACTACAGCCCATGTAGTCAAGCTATGAGTCAAGATGCCTGCCAATGACAGTGTGGGGAATCTGTAATGTAAGCAAGTGTGCTGACTCAGGCATGCATATGTGCTCCTTTACTGAGAGTTGCTGCGTTTATACTGCTGCGTTAGTCAAGAGACACATGTACACACACACACACACACACACACACACTGACTTTTGTAGACTATATTATTTATGACATCTAACAGACACATAGATAATGACCCAAAAATACCCAAAACATGAACTTAACATTACACAAACCTACTGACGTGTTTAGATTTAAAGCAAAACATGATTTACTCAATTTATGGCAATTTTTTAAATAGTGAGGATCACTCCAAATGTCCTTGTAAGTTGATTTTGAGCATGTTCACTATATTTTTGATTGAGTAAAATGTTTTTTTAATTTTTTAATTTGGCCCTCTATGTAGCCAAACCTGTTGACACACAAACACCCACTCACACAACAATTCTGAGAAAAGTCAGCCCTGTAACCTAACTTCCTGTGTTTGTGTTTGTAATGTATTAGAGAAGAATAACAGCAAACTGTGGTAAGCTGAGCTTGTTTGTACACATGAAAAGATGTCAACAATTCCCCAACCCTAATTCCCTAACAAAAAAGCACTGTGGCGGAAGTCTGGAACAGTGGTTCCTGTAGCTCAGCTGTAGAGCATTGTGCTAGCAGTGCCAAGATCATGGGGTTGATTCCCAGGGAACTGATAAAATGTATACCTTGAACACACTTTGGATAAAAGCATCTGACAATTACATAAATGTAAATGATGCAAGCAGCTGGTACCGTAACTAGGGATGCACTGATTTTTTTTCCGTTTTTGTTTTCAATATAAGGGCTTTTATTTTGACGATCAGAACACTCCAGGAAGTCCTGTAAGTGTCTGTTTGTGGGCTAGTTCACAGTAGTTTAATTTGCTTTTTATTCAAATTCTGGTAAAATACTACTTCGATGCCTGTTACGTCCAGTGACGTATTGTTGTTTATACTGTTCATGTTGCAGTGTTGTCCTTTTTGTTTCTCTCCCTGTTTTGTTCTCTTTATCCTGTCTCCACTTTCTTCAGGATTGGACCAGCCTGGATTGATCTCCACCTGTGATTGGTGTGGCCCAAGAGACAGGAGTATATACGAGACCACCACACCTACAAGGGAAGTGCTGTTGAATTTGTGATTTTCTGTTGATACTATTGCTGTTGAAAACCTGTTGTGCTAAGAGTGTTTGTAGTGTGCTGTTGTTTGCTTGCCTGCTGGTGTGACTGTTAAAAGTAACATGGTAACATTTGTGTTGATAGCTGATAAACCTTATTTCTTTTTGTACATATTTGTGTAGATATTGTAAATAGCTAATTCACCTGAGGGAAGCTGTATGGGGTGGGTGCCATTTTCTTTTGTGTATATCTTTTTTCTCTTGTTTAGTGTTAGTCAGGGAGTAAGTGTGTTTATTGTATTTTATTTCTCTTTTCTTTGTTAACTTATTCAGTTGTTTGTCGGGAGATAGCGGGGCTTTGGTTTGTTGTTTTGACTTATGCTCATCCCTGAAATTGTTGCTTCCACTGTGGTGTTTTTTTAAAATAAAAATCATAAAAAGACCTTCATTTTGTGTTCCAGTTTTATGTTGCAGCCTCACCCTAGACAGGGTTATAATAGTGCCGTTCTAAATGCATATTATAAGATAACCGAACTATTAAGCATCTACATTAGTAGTTGTTCGTTAGTAGCGCACACATAAGAAAATAGCCATACTTCCTCACCAGCCTGCTCGATCGGGCTTGTCGGACCGTTACCCGATCCGTCTAAAAACATCAGTATCAGAGCTGATACCGATCCAGGTATCGGACTGGTCCATCCCTAACTGTAATACAATGATACTTTGTTATACTGTACACAGGGTTGGGAGGGTTACTTTTGAAATGTATTCCACTACAGATTACAGAAAACATGCTGTAAAATGTCATTTGTAATGTATTCCGTTAGATTACTCAAGGTCAATAACGTATTCTAAATATTTTGGATTACTTCTTCAACACTGGAAAATTTTTTCATTTGTTTTGACTATAAAAACTCTGCTAGTACAGTAAGACAAAATAACACGTTAAAAATACATTCTCTGAAAAACCGAAATATCTTAGGCTATGTCTACATTAATTCGGATACATTTGAAAACTGCGTTTTCCTTTCAAAAACGCTCTCTGTCCACACTAGCGTTTTCAAGCGTTTTCCAAAAGTTGCCCATCCACAGTGAAATGTCTGAAAATGCTTACGTCCCTGTACTGCGCATGAGTAAAACATAAGACGCTTCGACATGCGTCATTTCCGTCAGGCGTTTATTTACTTTCCGCCTCTTTGAAACGTCGCGGCAATGTCGGGAAAGGCACCAAGTTTTTTTAAATGTACGGACAAACATACTTGGGACCCAGGTGTAATGTAGCTATGCACACTTCTCTGATTATTTTAGACACAGTTTGTCGGGCAAATTCAAATGCATTCATCGTTTTTCGGAGTCTACCTTCGTTGCTTAAGTAGTATAGAGTACATGCAACCTTTGTAACAACATCCACCGGTGATCTCAGTCATGTTGTCTGGCCTTGAATATGAGGTCGTAGAAGTTCACTCAGATGATATGGAGAGTCCCTAGACATCCTAAAGATCTCACGCCACTCCTCGGGCATGATAATTTCATGTACAAAATTATCCCACCATGCACGGGTGCGTTCAGGTCTCACCCAAAATCTCTGCTCCATGTACGGTCTGAAAACGCAACTGTCCTTGTGTTCTGCCACTGAACAACAACTGCAAGTGAACATCCCGTCTCCTTTGAAGAAATGTAAGCTGAAGTATGTACAAACTGACATTAATCTTTAACAACGCAATCAAACTGGAGAGTAGCCAAAACAACTGCGATACAACGTCGTCCACCATCTTGTTTTGGACTGAATGGGTCACATGACTGCGTCACATGACTAAAAATGCGTTATCGTTTTCAAAAGCCTCCGTTTTCACAGTCCACACTACAACGCGAAAACGGCATTTTCAAATTTATCCACTTTGGAGTGTGTTTTCAAAAAGCTCAATTTTCGTGGACAAAAACGCCATCTCAGTGTGGACAGAAGGTCAAAACGGAGAGAAAAAGATGCGTTTTCAAACGAAAACGTATTAGTGTGGATAAGGCCTTATGCAGTGTTTTTTCTAAAACAAGATCAATCAAATTGATCTTGTTTTAAGGATTTTTTAGATATTTTTACAGGAAAATAATACAAAAATTATCATCAAGAATATGATTTTTGCCCTAATATCAAAGGTCTTACTAGAAAAAAAGAAATTATGATCCAATGTGAGTTTTCTTGATAAAAAATATGATTGTGACTGGTAACGTGCATGTAAAATGGCTAGAAATAGCATTTTACCTTAGCATAAAGCTGCCAATTTACACAAGGTTTATTTCTATTTCTTCTGCTCCAAACTTACTTCAAACTTACTTCTCTGTCTGCTCGTATGAATGTAACACATCATAAGAAAGTGTTTCACCGCTGTTCAAATGCACTTTGAATCACATCATTTATATGTATAAATGTTTTCCATCTGAAAGGACTAAATATTAAATGAAACAAATGACAATAAAATGCAAAGTAATCTCTTCAGTAATCAAAATAATTTTTGAATGTAACGGTTTTCTAATTACCAATGATTTAAACTGTAACTGTAGTGGAATACAGTTACTTATATTTAGTATTTTAAATACTGTATTTTAATATGGGGGGGGGGGGGGCTGAGCGATGAGGGACGGCTGGGGGAGAATGATCGCAATCAGCCGGGAGAGGGACAAGGTGGAGCCGGAGCTGTAGTTCTAAAGAGTCGCACAAAGCTGTCTGTGTGTGTGTTTTTATGTTGAATGCGTCTGCTGAAAAGCAGCGCGTGTATTAAATGTGATGCTGAAAAGCAAGCTTCTGTTACAGACTGAAAAGTGTTCATTAAATGTCTGACATGGATTGTTCACCCTTCCCTGCTTCCTCATTTTGACATTAAGAAACTGGTCTGTTACAAGATGCTTTTTTTTATTGTTGCAGAGTGTAAGAAGACTGGAAAAAATGCATTTCTTTTTATTGAATATTGATGGAGGAACATAATTTGTGTGAAATTAAATAATAACAGAATGTTGTTTTGAACAAAAAGGTGGCAGGTATTACCCCGGTGACAGTGATATAGCAAAAGTTATAGAGGAAAAATTGTCAACTTATGCAAAAACTTTTGAGACAGCAAGATGCTTTGAGTAATAAAATAATATAGTGCTTTTTAAAATAACCACTTCAGAAAAGAGTGCACCATTTCCTGTAAGTTTCAATAACATTTGGCATTTCATAACATCTGAAGTATTTGATAAACAAATTAATCTCCATTGTGATTGGATAAGTCAATGTGAATCCACTTTGTTTTTCTTAAGTGGATGGAATTTGTCATGAAAAATGTTCAATGTGTTTAATAGGAGCCTTTAGCCCCCTGCAACAAAATGCCCCAAATGCTATCCTTTCACTTATTGGACAGTTCTTAAAAAACTGTTGATTTAAATACCTTGAACAAAACTGAAAATGACAAAAAAAAGTATTGTGTCTTAAAATAAATGCAATAATATCAGGGTGTCTCTTTACTGTAGATACATTAATTTGCAAAATTTTAAAATTCATTTTAAATTTCGTAGAATGCCATAGTATTACTTTAGCACATGTAAAAAATGAGAAAATCTGGTATTACTTTATGGTATTATTTTGGTACTTTATAGATCCTTTATGTTAGTAGCAAATAATGAATATATATATATATATATATATATATATATATATATATATATATATATATATATATATATATATATATATATATTATAAAATGTTATCCCCTTTTTCTCCCCAATTTGGAATGCCCATTTCCCAATGCACTCGAATTCCTCGTGGTCGCGTAGTGACTCGCCTCAATCCGGGTGGCGGAGGACAAATCTCAGTTGCCTCCACGTCTGAGACCGTCAATCCGCGCATCTTATTACGTGACTTGTTGAGCGCGTTACCGCAGAGACCTAGCCTGTGTGGAGACTTCACCCTATTCTCTGTGGCATCAACGCACAACTCACCATGCACCCCACCGAGAACGAGAACCACATTATAGCGACCACGAGGAGGTTACCCCACATGACTCTACCCTCCCTAGCAATCGGGCCAATTTGGTTGCTTAGGAGACCTGGCTGGAGTCACTCAGCATGCCCTGGATTCGAACTCGTGACTCAATACTCGCTGAGCTACCCAGGCCCCTGCAAATAATGAATATTAAAATACTATGGTAGTTTATGGAATTTTTATGTTAGTGCCAAACAGTGTTAGATGTATTTTTATTACAAAGTAACTGGTTATTGTAATCAAATGAATTAAAAAGTAGTGCAATACTTTATTTTTAAAATTCTTGTCATCAGATTAAAGTTACTGGTTTTCAACTGAGTAACACTTTGGTAACACTTTACAATCAATCAAGTTCCATTTGCTAACATTAGTTAACAACATCAGTTAACATGAACTAAAAATGAACAATACTTTTACAGCATTTATTAATCTTGTCTAATGTTAAATTCGACAAATACTAATAGATTTTCAAAATAAAAAAGTTGTATTAGTTAACATTGGTTAATGCACTATGAACTAACATAAACTAACAATATCTTATTAACAAAGATTAATAGATGCTGTAAAAAATATATTGTTAATTTTTTGTTCATAATACCTAATGCATTAATTAATGTTAATGAATAGAACCTTATTGTGAAGTGTTACCTTTTAAGCAGGCCCAGACGGAATCTGAGGATGTTTATTTTTTTATTTTTTTTGCATTTTCTGTGCTGATTTTTTTTTTGTTGTTTTTTTTTTTTATCTGTAGAATTCCGATGAACATGTAAAAATTTGTTAAACTGAGCTCATTTTGGTAGCTGAAAGCATAGTCAAATAAGCAAAAATATTGATTAAAGAAACACCTAATGTGCAGAGGATGCATTAAATTTTATGAACGTCTGCTTTCCAATTTTTTTATGCAGAATTACTTACACGCAGATTTCGTGTGGGCTTGCTTTTAGGTGCTTTACTTGTGATATGTTTTAAAATAATATTATTTATGTAGAATACAATTAAACATGAATTGTGTTCATATGTACATCTGTTTATGTTTCTGCGACAGCTGAATTGTCCCAATAAGTGAGAAACGTGTAGTGTGGGACTTGGTGTGACTGGAGACTTTTTTTTTTTTTTTTTGACTTGGGCAAATAAACAACATCCGGAGCACCTAAAACCATTTAGCATCAGTAGAAATCACTCAGAATACCTTTGCAACAACATAGCAACATCTCAACAATCAATAAGCAAAAGTGCCGGCAATTTTTTCCAAGTACCGCCTTCTCACTAATTTTCTTAAGAAAATTTTACAATCTAGACAAGCATGTACAATAAAAATATATGCTAAACCACATGCTGACACACACACACACACACACACACACATAGACTCAAATATAAAATGCATAATGCACCACATCAGAAAGATTATACAAAATATTTTGGAAATTCACCACATAGCACTTGTGATACAACGAACTCAGAGGCAATGGTAACAGTGACTCAAACAGTCACTATACACATACAGCTGGTGTATATGTGTGTGTGTTGGCTGTTGGGGGGAGGATGAAGGGTTATTGCAGATGTTGTACGAAACTGAAAGAAACGGACACAGTGTTTGACAAGAGCAGTGACCACAAAGGGAAGTAGATAACAGTCATGCCACTCAGACATGTCCAAATATAGCAAAACACCAATGAATCATATTCTCACAAGCTAAAAGTTACATAAAATGTGTGCTGAGCAGTGTCATGTACTACATAGAACTGAATTGAGAATGCCTTTTAAATTTCATTTCATTCCCAGATACAAAAACAGGATAGAGTATTGTAATTCAAAGTTGAATACAAGTTTGTAGAATTAAATGGAATAAAATAGAATGAAATTGATATATTACTGCTGGTTTTTCATTTGACACTTTACACTATGAATAACTCACATACATGTTATCATTCACACATTTTCAGAAGTATAAGATGATATTAATAACCAATGTTTGAAGAATGTTTTATTGACATTGTAGTTTTTATATTTATAGAGTTTGTACATTGAAGGTTCACTCTTGTGTTACTTTCATATTTATATCCCAACTGTTATTGAAAACATGAAGAACAAGGTACAGTAACTGTGAGCTCTCTAAATAATGTTTCTGATGTACTGAAGGAAATATTTATGTGTGTGAATTATACAAATTAGCATGTGGATAAAGATAGAAAAGCCATTTTGAACAAAAACCAGCCAGATCTAATGAAAATGATGTAACTATGGCGACATTTTAAAAATGACATTACATGGTTCATCACACATACTGTATATCGGCAGTTCTGAGGTAAACAGATGAAGTTTTTAAAGTTAATGCTCTATTGAGTTTTAAATCAACAAAACCAACCTTCCTACCCCCAAACCCTAAACCTAACCGATAGTGTCATTAAAGTAATTGTGTCATTTTGCAGTGTTTCTATGACACTTTGGGCTCATATGTCGACTCGCGTGCTGTTCAGAACTCGTACTGTGGTCCTTTGCATCACAAGTGCAACGTTCCATCAGTTGAGCTACCATGCAATTTGACTACATTTGAACAAGCTTGCAATTAGTCATTCAAAAATGTCAACTTACAAGTCATGTTTAGATGTCATAAGATAGCATTGTGTGAGGAATAGAGTGAAAAGTAAGTGTTTATGAACTGATAATCTGCCAATTTACTCGTGATTTGTGTAAAAGTGAATCAAATTAATTGTTGTTGCTGTACCACTAGACGCGACATATATGATTAGCCACGTAAATCTAATTTTTGCAAAAATGTTCTATGAGACCAGGTTGAATAAAGCAATCTAAGGTTATCATTAAAAGAGACACACACTTAAGGGGCAGCAGAGTCAGTATCAGTCGCTTGGCAGTGTGTAAGGACACCTGGGGGTGATGTGTACCGCACCCACACCCACACCCACACACATTATATTAGTGAGGATATCTCATAGACTTCCATTGATTTCATAGCAGGCTAAAGATATATTCTATCCCCTACCCCTAAACCTAACCCTCACTGAAACCTGCGCATATATGTAGATTTAAAGCTAAACATGATTTGGCCGATTTATCTGTCTTTTTCACTTGTGAGGACCACCTCAAAAAATTTGGCACTCACAAATATAGTGAAACCTGTGCACACACACACACACACACACACCTCCATTCTAGTGATTCATTGGCCTGCTGTTAATGACGGATGACTGTTTCTTCTCATCCACCTACAGGCTTCCACACTTGCACACATACAGGAGTTCTGGGAATTGGAGCTTGGCTGCCCCCTGGTGGTGTGAGTGACTGAGCTGAAAGCGTCTGTAAATCGGCCCCTGCTATTCAACTTCATTAACAAGAGGGTACATGAAAAAATTATTTGAGGAATGCTGGCCAAGCCAGAATATGTTGTCAAAAAAAAGCTACTATCTACAGATTATACAGTACCTATAAATAAAACATCTGTGCTTTCCTTTTTTTTGTCAAGAGAAATATTTCCACCTAGCAAGAAATTCTGAAAACATCGTTAATTTGAGGCATTCAAAATCAGCTGAAAAGTTCTTTCAAAATTGGTCTGTACCAGACAGAGAGAGAGCAAATGAGCTTGTGTGATTACCTGCCTCTGTCGCGACTCCCAAACAGTAGTGTCTTAGTCTTAGTCAGCTTGCTGAAGATAATGGGAGAGAGTAAATCAGACTGATGACATATGTCTCATCACATATGTTTTCTCTACAGTTAGTCTTGTTGCAAATTGTTTAAGATGTAGTTGATTTCGGTAGCATGAGTAAGTACTTAACAGTTTTTTTTTTTGTTGTTTTTTTTTTGTCATTTACAGATTTTCAAAATCATTAATAATAATAAAAAAAGATTAAAAATCAACAAAATTCAAGATGCCTTTTGTCATTTTGACAAGTAAAAAAGTATGTATCTGGTTTATTGCGGTTAACTACTTTTGAAATGTTCCCACAGTAAAGGATGTTAGGGATTAGAATTGAAGAAAATGTGAGTAAATGACATTTAAATCATCCCCACAAAACCAAAATGGGGGAGAGACACGAGTGAGGACTTGAAGAGAGAAACGAGAGATACTAAATGTTTTCCAGTAGAATAATTCATGGAATACTGTTCATTAAATCAGGTTACAAGATTACAAGACCACCAGATTACATTGCGAAAGATGAATAAAAACAAAAAACCAAGAACTCGCTACACAGCGCCAAAGTACCTTTCAAGGCAAGTCAGTTCACTCTGCGGTCATCTTTGGAACGCTTCCGGGCAGCTATTTTTCTATGTAAACAAGCAGCATAAAAGTGCCAGTTGCATAAAGCACCGTAACGTCATGGTTACTAGTGTAACCTCCGTTCCCTGATGGAGGGAACGAGACGTTGTGTCGATGTAGTGACACTAGGGGTCACTCTTGGGAGCCCGAGACACCTCTGGTCTTTGATAAAAGGCCAATGAAAATTGGCAAGTGGTATTTGCATGCCACTCCCCCGGACATACGGGTATAAAAGGAGCTGGTATGCAACCACTCATTCAGGTTTTATGCTAAGGAGCCGATATAAAGTCCGGCCATTTCAGCGGGTAGTTCAGCGTTGTGGCAGGAGGGACACAACGTCTCGTTCCTTCCATCAGGGAACGGAGGTTACACCAGTAACCATGACGTTCCCTATCTGTCACTCACTCGACGTTGGTGTCGATGTAGTGACACTAGGGGTCCCTATACAAAACGCCACAAGGCTGAACTGTGTTACGTGAACTGGCGGTGTGTGGTGGGCAGACTTGCTGTGTGCCTCGTAGCCAGCACACCAGGTCGACACGTAACCTCCCCCAACACAGTTATTCGAGTGTCGAATGGCCCTTTTTTGGGACAAGTCGACTACCCAAGGATAGAGACAGGCTTAACCCAATCATGGCCTCTTTTCCCCTTCTCTTTTTCCACTCCCTAAAAAAGAAGGGGGATTATCCGACTGGGCCGCCAGGTCTAGTCGGGGGGTGTCCCTCCCAAGGGGAAGACACCACGGAGACCACACCTCGCCCCAAGAGAGGGGGAGGGGTATTTAAGTGGAAGAATACATCACATGGTCTTTCCAACCATGTGGAGAGCCTTCAAGGTAGATCCTGCCCAATGGAGGAGGAGTTACTACAAACATGGAGACTGGGGCAGAGGGGCTCTGCCCAAGGAAGACGCAGTTTGCCAGCAGGGAAACGAACTAGTGGATGATATAGATCGCATGGGGTTAGCCTTAAAGGGAACCGCCACATGCGGAGCACCTACCCCAGAACAGGGCTCTTAGTTAGCACGTGTATTGGGCCGGCAGTGAGTCTCTCTGAAAACGCGACTGCCACAGGGCTCGGAGGAAGTCAACCAGGGAACAAATTTTGTGAACACTACTGGGAATTAACGGCGCACGTCTTCAGCTCAAAAGGAGGTGGAAGGCGCTATGTGCAAGTGATACACCCGGCCAGCTATCCTGGGCTTATCCGCTTGTGTTGCGTGCCACTACCTGGGACGAAACCGGTTCCACCTGGAGGTTGTAGAACCTTGCAAAGGTGTTGGGTGTTGCCCAGCCCGCTGCTCTGCAAATGTCTGTTAGAAAGGCACCTCTGGCCAGGGCCCAAGAAGCCGCTACACCATGGGTAGAATGGGCTCGTAGCCCTACCGGGGGCGGCATGTTTTGGGCGAGATATGCCATAGTTATGGCGTCAACGAGCCAGTGGGCGATCCTCTGCTTGGAGACAGTGCTTCCTTTCCGCTGTGCACCAAAGCAGACAAAGAGCTGCTCAGAGACTCTAAAGCTCTGCGTGCGATCCAAATAGATGCGTAAAGTGCGCACCGGACACAGCAACGACAGGGCTGGGTCTACCTCCTCCTGGGGCAGCGCTTGCAGGTTCACCACCTGGTCACTAAAAGGGGTGGTGGGAACCTTGGGCACATAGCCCGGTCGGGGTCTCAGGATCACGTGAGAATAACCCGGACTGAACTCCAGGCACATTTCGCTGACAGAGAACGCTTGCAGGTCACCTACCCTCTTGATGGAAGTGAGTGCAGTCAGGAGGGCAGTCTTCAAGCTTGGCTGACTGCAAAGGCTCAAAGGGGGCTCTCTGTAGACCCTGAAGAACTACGGAGAGATCCCATGAGGGAACGAGGCGCGGTCTGGAGGGATTCAGCCTCCTGGCGCCTCTTAGGAACCTGATGATCAGGTCGTGCTTCCCTAAGGACTTACCGTCAACTGCGTCGTGGTGTGCTGCTATGGCGGCAACGTACACCTTCAAGGTGGAGGGGGACAGCCTCCCTTCCAGCCTCTCCTGCAGGAAGGAAAGCACTGATCCAACTGTGCATCTCTGGGGGTCTTCGTGTCGGGAAGAACACCACTTAGCGAACAGATGCCACTTAAAGGCATACAGGCACCTAGTAGAGGGGATCCTAGCCTGAGTGATCGTGTCTACCATCGCGGGTGGTAGACCACTTAGGTCTTCGGCATCCCGTCCAGGAACCAGACATGGAGATTCCAGAGGTCTGGGCACGGGTGCCAGAGGGTGCCCCGTCCCTGAGAAAGAAGGTCATTCCTCAGCGGAATTCGCCAGGGGGGAGCTGTCACGAGGAGCGTGAGGTCCAAGAACGGGGACGCCCTTGGCGATGAGCAGACGGGGTGCGGGATCTTGAGCCGCACCAGGGCAGGATGTGCTGGATTACCTCCATCTGCTGCTTCACCGTCGAGAACTGCTGGGCAAAGTCCTCAACGGTGTCGCCGAAAATAGGCCCGCCTGGGAAATGGGGGCAGCAAGGAACCGTGTCTTGTCGGCCTCGCCCATCTCGACCAGGTTGAGCCACAGGTGGCGGTCCTGGACCACTAGTGTGTCCATCGTCCGCCTGAGAGACCGCGCCATGACCTTCGTCGCCCGAAGGGCGAGGTCGGTCACCGAGCGCAGTTCCTGCATCAAACCGGCCTGTGACTGGGCGATCGTCCCCGAAGGGGGAAGCCCAGCTGAGCCTTCTGCGTCCGACTGGACAAGCCCGCTCTCCGATGCTGCGCTCGAGAGCTCATCATCTTCGTGAGCTCCAAACAAGAAGCCAGACTCGCCGTGCAACGAGCCGGCGAACTCATCCGGAAGCCTGATTGAGGCAGACGAGCGTTCTGGGGAATGGGAGGTCCGCAGGGGGATACCCGGCGGAGACGATCCCATTGGGGTACCCAAATCGCCCCTAGTGCTAGCCGCGCTGGCCTCATACCCATAGGTAGAAGGACCAAGGCGAAAGCAAGCCGCGACTGCAACGTTGCCATGGTCATGTTCTCGTAGTGAGAACATGAACCATTCACAAACGCTGCCTCCGTGTGGGTCGTGCCCAGACACGAAAGACAGCGATCATGACCATCCATAGTTGAGAGAAAACGATCGCAACCAGGAATAACACACAATCGGAAAGGCATCTTTAGAAAGACGCGTCTTTAAAAAGACGTTCCGTGTGTGCGCTCTTTTAGAGAAATATACTCTTATAGAGGGGGAAAATGCTCTTTCAGAAAATATACTCTCTAGTTTTTCTGCAGAAGCGCCCAGGGACGTTCTCTGAAGTGCACCAGTGCAGAGGAGGGAGAAGCCGCTGAAATGCGCCATCAGATCCAGCAGAGGTGAATGAACAGTGATATTCAGCTCAATGAGCTCCATTCGGCTCCGAAGAGAAGTGTCACTACATCGACACAACGTCGAGTGAGTGACAGATAGGGAAGTGTAAGTTTCCCTTAAGAACACCCTAAAGTTTCTCTTAAATTTAAGGGAGCTGCAGAAAATAACCATAAAGTGTTATTTAAGGGGTTTATAAGTAAAACTTCATAATCCCTTTCGGTTTCCCTTAAGTATTTTTTATTTATTATTTTTTTACTTAAGACTGCCCTTAAAACACATGAAGTGTTGCATAAAGCCCCTTAAGTGTCATTTTTCTAGGTAAACCTTAAGGTTGGGAAAACTTCACCCTAACTGTACGTTAAGAGTTAAGGGATTTCTAAAAACCAAGATGTCTAAGTTAATATAACCAATGGAAGAGTACAGTAAGTCAAGGTGATTTATTTAGTGATATAAAAACTATTGCAGGAGTAAATATTTGACCGTCACATAATATGAGAAATCGCCAACAAGCTGGAGGGTGATCTAATAGGAACACACAGACAGAAATGTGCCTAGTATTTTCTGCTCTCTGCATCTTTATAAACTGTATAAATGGATGCATTAAAATCATGATACAAGTTAATTTGCTATATATTGTGAATATGTATATTGGCTATATATATCTTTTTTTTTTAATTACACAGGAAAGATTTGAACTTAGAAAAGTGTCTGAAACTATTAACTTCCAGGATTGTACAACATAAAACTGGAAATCCACTTGTGTTTCCTCCAAAAATTTGTTTAAAAAAATCTTTATGCAGTAATCACAAATGACTGTGATTTGTGCAGCCTGAAAATTGCTGACAAAAGGAACAGTTGTAACATGACAACGCTCCCCACATGCATTTATTCGTTGCCTCAGAAGAGGTCGGACAATGATTTACATATTAATAATGATACTGAGAAAGTTTAATAGTGCTTAAAAATTAAAATAAAAACGTTAAAATATTTTTATATAAGTTTGAGCATGTTTAAGTGAAATTTTGTTATTTTTTTTTTTTTTTTTATTCCATGCATAATGTCACCTTTTAATATAAAATAGGCTACTATATCTAAATATACTGTAACAATCAATATACTAACAATATATTAGATCTGTAACAATCATCTTTAATGAACGAGTGCAGTCGTTCTACTTTTCTGAGATTTATTCTTGGTACAACAGGTAACAGGCTAACGAACAATTCTCTCTGAAAGTTTTTCACTCACTTCTCTCTCACAGACACCCGTGCACCATTCGCGTGTACACACCCCGACCCCCCCCCCTCCAATTGCACATAATCTTTGAACATGCTAAAATACCAATCAAAGGTATGCCAGTCTTGTAACTAACAGGTTGCAAACAGCAGATCATATCCATATTTTAACTTCAAAAGCCCAAACTACACAGCACACAAGAACGTAGCCGTCAAGGATTTACCGTCCACCGCATCTTGGTGTGCCGCTATAGCGGCCACATACACCTTCAAGTTGGAGGGGGACAGCCACCCCTCCAACCTCTCCTGCAAGAAGGAAAGCACCGACCTGACTACGCATCTCCGTGGGTCTTCACCTTGGGAAGAACACCAATTCGCAAAGCTGCCTCGTAGAGGGAACCCTGGCCTGAGTGATAGTGTCTACCACCACCGGTGGTAGCCCACTTAGGTCTTCCACGTCCCATCCAGGGGCCAGACGTGGAGGTTCCAGAGGTCTGGGCACGGGTGCCAAATCGTGCCCCGTCCCTGAGAAAGGAGGTTCTTCCTCAGGGGAATTCGCCAGGGAGGGGCTGTCATGAGGAGCGTGAGCTCCGAGAACCAAGTCTGGGTGGGCCAGTACGGCGCTACCAACACAACTTGTTCTTTGTCCTCCCTGACCTTGCACAGAAGTCTGTGCAAGCAGGCTCACTGAGGGAAATGCATACTTGCGCAAACCCTGGGGCCAGCTGTGTGCCAACGCATCCATGCTGAGCAGGGCCTCGGACAAGGAGTACCATAGCGGGCAACGGCGCTTCACCGAATCGACTCCAAATCAGCTGGACCACCTGGGGGTGAAGTCTCCACTCTCCCCTGAGCGTCACTTGCCACGACAGCACATCCACCACCCGGGACGTGAGTGGCCCGCAACGACTTCAGTCGCTGCTGACTCCAAAGGAGGAGATGGCGGGCAAGTTGTGACATACGATAGGAGTATAAACCGCACTGCGATTTATATACGCTACCGTTGCGAAGTCGGTCGCAGAGTGCAGCTCCTGCATCACTACTGGGTCAGGACTACCCTCATGCAGCTCTTTCAGTGCCTTGGCCTGGTGGACTTGCAGGAGGGCCATGGCATGCAGGGCAGAGGTGGCCTCTCCAGCGGCACTGTAAGCCTTGGTTGTCAGGGACGACGTGAACTTACAGGCCTAGGACGGTTCCGCCAGGTGGCGACACTTTGCGGGCACAGGTGCACCGCAATCACCTGCTCCACCTGAGGAACCTCCATGTACCCCCTGGCCGCCCCACCATCGAGGGTAGTGAGAGCAGAGGAACTCGGAAGCCGGGTCCAGGCAGTAAAAGGTGTGGGAAGAACGGAACTGGGGCAGAGACGCTCGCAGCAGCCCGGGCAAGCATGGCCGCCAGCTCCGCGTTGGCCTCAGACTGGGTGACCACACCCGATGGTGGGAGCCCAGCCGAGTCCTCCTCATCCGACTGTAACAGCCCACTATCCGATGCTGCGATCAAGACCTCATCCTCCTCCCGAGACCCGAATGAGACATTAAACTCGCCCTGGGGCGAGCCGCCTGACTCATCCATGAACTCGACCGGGGCAAACGAGCATACTGGGGAATGGGAGGTCCGTGGGGATTCACCCAGCAGAACCACTCCCATTGAGGTCCCCAAATCGCCCCCAGCGCTAACCGTCGTGGCGTTGTGCCCGTAGGCAGAAGGACCGGGGCGGGGAGTGGCTGGAGTGGCTTTCCCTCTTAAGAAAGAAAGCCACGACCGCAACGTTGCCATGGTCATGCTCTCGCAATGAGAACATGAACCATTCACAAATGCTGCCTCAGCGTGCCTATGGCCCATACACGTGAGACAGCGATCGTGGCAGTCAGAGGCGGAGAAATAATGACAGCATCCAGAAACTGCACATAAGCGGAAAGGCATCTTTAAAAAGACACTCTCCATCAGTGCTACTCTTTTAGAGAAAATATACTCTTTTAATACACTCAAGTGTGGCTGCTGAAGCGCCCAGGGGCGTTATCTGCACTTACTGTGCAAGAGGGGGAGAACCCGCTGTAATGTGCCCTATATTCAACAGCTGTCTTAACACTCTCGCTTTCGCTCTCGTAGTCAGAGGTGAATGGAATGGCAATGGATTCCTCAACACTGCTCAGCTCCGAAGAAAAAATCTGAATGAGTGGTTGCAAGCCGGCTCCTTTTATACCCGTATGTCCGGGGGAGTGGCATGCAAATTCCACTTGCCAATTCTCATTGGCCTTTTCTCAAATATCAGAGGTGTTTGGGGCTCCTAAGTATGACCCCTAGTGTCATTACATCGACACAACGTCGAGTGAGTGACAGATAGGGAACTTAAGGTGTTTTATTCAACCGGGCTCCTATCTACTTGACTGAGAATGACCGAAATCTCCAAAACGTTTGATCAAGATTACCATCAAAGAACATATTTCAATTTAACAATAGTATCATTAATTGTGCTTCTTTACCTCAAATTATGCTAAAAATGCTATTTGTGAGGCTGGTCCAGTCAATGCTCATGCGCATTCTCAAGCTGATTGACAGGCGATGTCTGTATCTAAAAAGGTGATTTATACCTGTAAGGCGGGACTTCCTTTTCTACATCAGCCATACTCCAGTTTCCATCCCTTTTCCATTTGAAAACAAGTGCTTTGTTTTGGGATAAAATAGTTCCTGACAGTGATTGGTACGAGCTCTTGGCACAGAAGTTCATGCAAAGTATGTCACATTAAACATACCAAGCTGAAGAAGTTGAACTTCTGCCTTTTCCCCGTTGAAAAGTCACGGAGCCAGACACAAATTTACTTGAGTGAAATTATTCGGTTTTTTTTGTTTTTTTTTTTGTTATCAGACATAGGAGAGAAAGACATATTTCAATTGGAGAGTGGTGTCATAAGATGGTCTTCCCGTCTTTCTCAGAGGATGTTAACTCATACAGGGCGTATTTAAATACATCCATAGGAAAAACAACAAAACTACCTCTCCATTGTTTAAACAGGAATCAAATCACATCTCTGGATGTTCTTACTTAGCAAATTTAGGTCTAAGTAATACAGCTGTGCATGTAACTTACAGTATATAAGCTTATAGCAAACATATAAAGGTAAATGTGACAATAAAATGACAACATAATATAAACGTATAAATGTTAAGATATAGTACAAATGATTAATAGTGCTACAAAATGATTAATACTAATAATGATTAATAATATTGATCAGCATTGTTTTTGTTAACATTAGTTAACATGAACTGAAAATGAACAATACTTTTCCAGCACACATGAATCTTGGTTAATGCAAATTTCAACACTGATACATTTTGTATGAAGATGTATACGTTAATAACGATTTGGACGTTAATAACAATGAACAGTTGTATTTTAATAAATTAACATTTACTAAGATGAATTCTTGTTACCAATATTTTACTGAACACTGACAATGAAGTTTGTTATAGATACAATGTTTTATGTAACCTTTTGACTTTTCAAATCAAATGCTTTTGTGATTAATAAATAGAACTTATCTGTATCTGTATGTTTATCTCTTATCTGTTTCCGAACGTTAATTTTAAGTTCTTTAAATCTTCTCTGATTTCAAATCTACAAAGCATTTAGTCAAAATTACAGATAATGATTATTCCCATAGCACAACCTCTGCTTGTCCGTAAGGAAAACAGTCCAAGAGAAATAATTGATAACCTCACGTGGGCCACTGAAAATTTCAAATGGGCCGGATTTGGCCCGCATGCTGCCATATTTGGAATGGAATACTAGCCTACTCTGGTCCAATTAATGCTGCTTTCTGGGGCTTCAGGGTAAGTTGTGGGTCAGTTCTGGAGTGGGTGTGGCATGGCATTATTTGTGAATTACAGAATCACATAGTCACTTACTGTATATTAAATGTGAAAGACAAAATTCAATTTACTTTATTGCAGGATAACTAACTCTACATAGGACTAATATGGCAGTAAAGGGCAGATAGAAAAAAAAAAAAAAAAAAAAACTCTGCTGGTTTGAGCCTGAGGCAGATATTAGGTGGAACTAAAAATGATCTGAACATAAATTAATATTACTCATATGACTGAGGGCATTTGCTTCTAATTAGACACAACAAAATTAGACTGTATCTACATTTACTCTTGCATGTAACTTTCTATATAAATTTTAAAAAGATTTTGTTACTCTAATGGCTAGTTTGGTTAAATTAAATTTGACATTTGAACTAACCACAGAAAACCTTTTCTTTCTTTCTGTCATTCTTTCTTTCTTTCTTTCTTTTGTGATGGCTAGCACCCAAAAGTGTGTTCATATTCCTCAAAATGTCTCAAATCATGCTTGTGTGAAATATCAGTTGTACAAAGAAAAATGCTAATATAACCATGCAGGCCTTTCAGATTGTGTTAGACTGGCAATAAAACAATTCTATATGCTACAAACCCAGTGTGATGTGAAAAAGCACCACCAGGGGTCAATGTTGCCTTTTTAGGAGAGCTGTTCTTAGTCAGTGGTCTTGTCAATGGCCGATTACCTCATGTGACCAGTGGCCATATACAGGCTCAATGAACTGATACCCTGATAGATTATCATCGATTGCAAGAGGGAAAAACAAGAGTGGGATAAAGATACTAAAGACTGAAAGACACCCAACCAGTTTAATGAGTCTCTGTTAGCAAAATCTGGGGGCTGGTGCACGTGTAGAACAGACATAGTTTCAGACTGCATTTTTGATTGTTGCACAGCTCTATGATTTATAAAACTCTCCTTTTCTTTCTTTTAATTTTGCTGTCAAACAGTGATGTTGGAGATGTGCCAGTCAAAGTAAAGCACAGTAATTGTTTCTCCCAGCATGTGTGTGTCTTTGTGCGAGTGTGTGAATGCACTCATAGTTATCACATTGGTGTTGAAAGACGCTACGCAGGTTGATGATATTTTCATTGCCATTGAATCCAGCTTATTTTGTTCTACAAAGGTGACAACAGAAAATACTGTGTGCATGGGTATGTGTGTGTGTGTGTGTGTGTGTGTGTGTGTGTGTGTGTGTGTGTGTGTGTGTTTGCATGTGTTGGCATGCAAGTGTTGTCTTACATGAAACAACACTCCACACAGAAAAGAGGATTTTTTTCTCAACCAATTTATTTATCCTTTTAGGCAATGTTCTCTGTTCAGAAATGCAAATTGAATCAATCTGAGTCTGACTTTTAAGACTTTCAAGTGGGATTTAATTAGAAGCCAAGGCGCAGACTTTTAATGAGAGAGGGGGAGGAAAGAGGGAGGGGAGGAGGGAGAGAAAGAGTGAGAGAGAAGGAGAAATGATGATGTTCCGATAGGGTTCCTTTGGGAGAGGTGAAGGACACACAGACGCTCGTATTCACTCCTTTGTTTGTCTCTCTGTGCGGTCTTCACCTGTGACCTCACTGGCTGTGAGAGGTGTGACAGCATCAAGTACACAATCACAGTTAATGAACAAACTAGACAGACAGACAGACAGACAGATAGATAGATAGACTCACCCTCATGCCATCCCAGATGTGTATGACTTTATTTCATCTGCTGAACACAAAGATTTTTAGAAGAAAATTTCAGCTCTGTCTATACAATGCAAGTGAATGGGTGCCAAAATGTTGAAGCTCCAAAAATCCACATAAGGGCAACATAAAAGTACTCCAGACAACTCTGGTGGTTAAATCCATATCTTCTTCTAAAGCGACATGATAGGTCTGGGTGATAAAAAGATCAATATTTAAGTCTTTTTTTAATTTATTTTTTTACTAAAATTATTCTCCCTACTCAGTCAATCTCCACTTTCACTTTCACATTCTTCTTCTTCTGTTTTTGGTGATTCACATTGTTCATGCATATCGCCCCCTACTGGGCAGGGAGAAGAATTTCTGAAAAACATTGACTGAAATATTTATCTGTTTTTAACCCACACCTATCATATCACTTCTGAAGATTTAACCACTGAAGTATTATGGATTACTTTTATGCTGCCTTTATGTGGATTTTGGAGCTTCAACGTTTTGGTCACTATTCACTTGCATTGTATGGACCTACAGAGCTGAAAATATTCTTCCAAAAATCTTCATTTGTATTCTGCAGATGAAAGAAAGTCATTCACATCTGGGATGGCATCAGGGTGAGTAAATGATGGGAGAATTTTCATTTATGGGTGAACTATCCCTAAATTTTGTTACGTTTTTCCTCTTTTCCTGGAACAGCGATGCTGTTTGCGAATGTACATTGGAACAATGGTTTCATGAAACACCAAATCATTGAACTATGTTGGTAACGATGAAACTTGCAACTATAGTTGGCTAACGATACTTTTGCAAAATGCATCCCAGTACAATAAGTAAAGCTGATCGTAAGTTGACGAGGACAGGGTATTATATTCAGAAAATCACGTCAAGATGGGTGTTTTGACCAAAAACACATTTGACCATTCACTCGTCGAGCCGCATTAATCGTGCTATCGGAATTATTGCAAACACAAGTTTCCTACTTGGAAGTTACACATGTGATTACGACTGGGAAGCTCAGAGATAATTTTGATACCCAAGCTTCTGTATTGGGAGGAGATGTAAACTTTCAACATGGCAGAAGACAGTCTGGTTTCTGCAGTGAATGACAGGTTTTATTCACTTTTCTAAATGCAGAAACCTTGTTATCATTTTCCGTTTCGGTCATATACATTTATGTATATCATTAAATATTTGATGCATATTGTATATTTTTACAAAGAAATCTGCATGTACAGTATTTGACCAAAATTCAATTGTCTTCACCAAGCTAACCAACATATTTTACATTGTCATAATAAGAGTTCCCCAAGAAATATGCAAGAATAAACCTGGCATGCTCCATGTTTCCTTTTCTTTTTGTCAACAAATAATTTGAAGGTGACATACTTGTAATTATGCCTAATATGATAGCACATGAAGGCAGCATCCAAAACGCAACATAAGTCAAGTCATTTTTATTTGTATAGCGCTTTTCACAACACATTTCGTTTCGAAGCAGCCTTACAGAAAATTATGCTGTAACTAAAACGATGATGTACCGTCTGTAATGTCTGTAAAGTCCTCATTAAGCAGTTTTAATGGAAACTGTAATTGAAAATAATTCTTTAAAAATTATTGTCTTTATGGCTTCAAGTGAGCAAGCCAAAGGCGACTGTGGCAAAGAACACAAAACTCTATAAGATGAGCATGAATATATTGCCATTATCAGTAATCTACATTATGTGTAGTACAAGTCATGTTTTATTTGAGTGAACTGAGTAGATGTTGGTGCGCATTGTTTAAAACTAAAGGATTTTGAATGAACTGTAAGATTAATGATTAAAAGTCTTTGAGGTCCATCCTGAATTGACTGTGGAAGAGTGCATAGATGAATTGCCCTTTTTATTTGGCTGATGAAGGCTTTAGTTACCATAATTTATTGTGTATTTATTCCATTTTAAGAGAGTGTAGTCCATCCTATTACAAAGATGATGCAGGCAGAGGTCAGTGAGGTGCATCGCAGTCCGGCTGGAAGCTTGAAGCTAGAAACCAGCATCCAACAGTCTTTACAGAAGGGACTCTGGACTGGGTTGAGTCATACTTGGAATAAAATAACTGAGGAAAGGAGGAAATGAGAGAGAGAATCAACTCTGCCTTGAGGAGATGTATCGATCATTTTGAATTCTGGCCAACAATCAGACTGACTGGCAGATCTAGAAGTCAACGGCTATCCTAAAGACTGCGTGACGACCTTACCTGTGTCTAAACTCTTATTATCCGTGAACAGAGAGTGACGAACAGAAAGAGGCAAAGCGGAAATGCTCATAGAACAAGAGACAGTGTCAACCAGATCAATGGAGGAATACAAGACAAAAGCAAAGGCAAGAGGCAAGAGGGAAGGAAAGATGAGAGAGGGAAAGAGGAAACAGGCAAAGGAGGAGGGGTACTGAGAGAGGAAGAGGAAAGAGGGAGGGAAAGAGAGACAGACAGGCAGGGAAGGGGTATCTTTAATGAATTAATGACTGCATCTCCGCTCAGACACATACGGAGGGGGTGGTGGGGGGAGAGAGAGAGAGCAGCGTTGTAGATGAAATAATAAATAAACACATGAATAAGTGAAGAGATCCACATGAGGCGAAGCACTCACTCAGGAAGATGCCTGTCTCTCTCTATAGTTCTGTCTCTTGAGTGATAGCTTCTAACTTCATGCAGCTGGAAGTGTTGAAATTTTTAGCGATCATGGGAAAGGGTGAATGCTAATTTCGGGCAGTCCTATATGCCTGTCTCGATGCGCCATGTAAGGGGTCTCTGGTGACCTTGCGCTTGGCGAGGGGGGCAGAACTTTGGGCATGCTATCAAGGAGGGAGCACACGAGCATCGTCGTTGGTGCCCACACCACAAACGCACGCATCACCATGTAGAAACAGAACGCAACGGCAATTTGATTGTTTGTCGCATTAGCATCAAACAGTGAAACGCTCACATGCAAGCTAAATAGATCTTGTGAAGTAAACTCTTCCACACATACAATGACTTGCCAACACTGCTACTATTGTTTTATATGTGCTTACATAACATGGCGTGATTATCAGGTCAACTGACAACAGTTTTTGGTGCATGCAATTGGCAAGCATACGAATGAGTCAATAATCTAAGCATAATAGCGAGATTAAGCCAGATGGCATATCAGGGGTAAAAAACAATGGCAAAAACGTTGCTCACAGTAACGCTTAATGGACATAATATAACCGTCTAATGGCCTGCTCTGGAAGCAGGTTTATCTCTTCGCTTAAAGAAGTAGCTCACTCAAAAAGAAAATTCTGTCATGATTTATGACCTTATGTTGATCCAAACACTTTGTTATTCAATTATTTTCTGTGTAAATGCGCTGACAGACGTTTTTGACCAATGCACCACATCTCGCTGTTTTCTCTGTGTCTCATGCAGCACTGCAAATTGTTTTAGACACATTGTCAATTTGAAAAGAGCTTCAGTATATAAAAATGCATCTTCAGACACCCGTGTTCTGTTTCATTCGCTTTGCTGCATCTAGCTTTTTTAGCAAAGATATCACAAAAATTTGACATTCTGAAAGATTTCAGGTTGCAAAGAGTGACTGACTTCATGTGACTTCTGTATATTGTTACACATGATTTGAGATAGTTGTTCACCCAACAAAGTTTCAGTGCTTGATAAATGGTAAGCCACGTTTTTCCTTTTTACTCTGGTGTGCTAAGGGTATCAGTACTATACTGTTGCAAATGCTGCCTACAATGCTTCAATACAATATAGCCTATATCAACAAATGTACTTTTTTGAAAATTTATTTGAAAGAGAGTGAGCGATTTCAGGTTTGGGTTATGTTCAGGCTTCAGCTTAACGCCTGTGTAGACCTCAGAAAAGGTCAGCTCAAGAAAACTTCTTAAAGGGATAGTTCACCCAAAAATGAAAATTCTCTCATTATTTACTCACCCTCATGATATCCCAGGTGTTTATGACTTTCTTCACCAGAACACATTTGAAGAAAAATAGAAAAATATCTTAGCTCAGTAGGTCCTTAAAATGCAAGTGAATGGAGATTTCTCTCTTGAAGCTCTAAAACTCACAGACAGTCAGCATAAATGTCATCGATACAACTCCAGCTGTTAAATTAATGTCTTCTAAAGTGAAACAATCACTTTTGGTCCAAAAAAAAAACAAAAAAACAAAATACATACTTAAGTACTTTTTAATTTTAAACCATCGCTTCTGGTAAGCTTCACGAGTGGGTGGAACCCAAGCGGTCTCTCATGTGACGTATTCGCGTTGCCATGATACAGACATAATCTCACATTCTCCAATTGGTTGAGACATCTATGATGAGCACATAAACGTAACATTGTGAGTAAAGAAACAGATAAAAACAGATCTACTGAATCAACCAAGCTACTGTACAGCATTACTCCTGCTCACTTGTAAACAGTGCTGCTCTTCCGGCTGTGATGCACTTGCCTCAGTTCTCACGTGTTTCAAATGCCAATGCGATTACGTCACACGCGTGTACTGCTCCTGACCGGAAGCATGATTTAGAGTAAAAAAAAAAAAAAGTACATAAATTATTATATTTTTTGCACCAAAAGCAATCGTGTCGCTTTATAAGACATTAATATAACAGCTGGTGTCATATGGATAACTTTATGCTGATGGTCTGTGATTTTCTGAGCTTCAAAAGAGAAATCTCCATTCACTTGCATTTTAAGGACCTACTGAGCTGAGATATTTTTCTATTTTTCTTCAAATGTGTTTTGGTGAAGAAAGAAAGTCATACACACCTGGGATATCATGAGGGTGAGAATATAATGAGAGAATTTTTAATTTTGGGTGAACCATCCCTTTAAATGGCATTCTTTTATCGGGATATAAGGTTTAAGCATAAACCATACAGCACATTACCCCAATTTCATGTTACATATAAACACCTTTACCGACACCTTTACCAAATTTCATGCAAATTTGAGTTTGTCACGTTGTCATTTTTTATTTTTTTTATTTTTTATAAGTAGATTTTTGATAGTTATCAGTGTATTGTATGTAAATGCCAACAATATCTCACAAGCAAGAGTGCTATGGTACTTAATATCTGGATTAGTAGCTCACATTGTAGACACAATTATTTTCTCAGTTATTTTCTCTATTTTTAATCTGTCAGCCAAAATAATTTGAAAAAAGTTGGATAAACTGTTAAGGGAGTCGCACATATGACACACAGCATCATGACATTTGAAATGATTGTTTTCTATGAATGTTGTTGATCATTCTTTTTTTTTTTTTTCAGTTTGGAATGCCCAATTCCCAGTGTGCTTTTTAAGTCCTCGTGGTCATGTAGTGATTCGCCTCAGTCTGGGTGGCAGAGGACGAATCCCAGTTGCCTCTGCATCTGAGACTGTCAACCCGTGCATCTTATCACGTGGCTTGTTGAGAGTGTTGCCACGGAGACATAGCGTGTGTGGAGGCTTCACGCCATCCACTGCGGCAACCATGCTCAACTCACCACGCGCCCCACCGAGGACGAACCATATTATAGTGACCATAAGGAAGTTACCCCATGTGACTCTACCCTCCCTACCAGGCCAATTTGGTTGCTTAGGAGACCTGGCTGGAGTCACTCAGCACGCCCTGGGATTCGAACTAGTGAACTCCAGGGGTGGTAGCAGCGTCTTTGTCACTGAGCTACCCAGGCCCCCCATGTTGATCATGTAACTTTTGTCTGTATGCAATTGGATACACTATTTTGGACCAGCACCACTTTGCACTGCACTGACACGTTTTGTGTGCACCACCTGAAAATAATATATTTGAAAACGTGGAAGCGAATTATCAGTAAATAATAATTTTCTGTCCATTCCTTTCATATGGATTACTTTTATAATACTTTTATGGTGCTATTCTGTCCTTTTTGGTGCTAGTCACACCCTGGTCACTGTTTATTCCATTTATATGGAAAAGAGCAGGAATAACATTCTTTAAAATGTATTCTTTTGTGTTCCAAGGAAGACATATGGGTCTGAAAAGACATGGAGGTGAGTACATGATGAGAGAATTTTTATTTTTGGGTGAACAATTCCTTTACAGTGACCTTGTTCTTTTATCTTAACTGGCCTGAAGTGTCTATAGTTTGAGGACACAGAGGCATAGGAAGTGCAGAGCGAGAAGAGAGGAGCTGTGGTGTGGCTTGAAGGAGGGATGGAGGGAGAGATAGAGAGGCTCACTGCTATGTGACATGATTTACAGACGGGGCTGCTTGGAGACATCTCGCCATGCTCTCCCCTGCCACTATAATCACTTCGCTGTGACCGGCTCCAAAGAGTCTACTAGAGCTGCACCAACCCTCACACACACACACGCCCAACCGAGGAATCTAGTGTCTATCCAATTACAGGCTGCCGTTGTCAGCCAGACTCCCAGGGCTAGACATGTGGAGGAGAGAGAGACAGAGAAGGAGAGAGAAAGGGAGGACCCGGGAACAATAGGAGCAGTGTGACGTATGACGCCTCCCCATTGTTTTGGCCCTGGGTGTCCTGAGACCTACAAACACAAGCATATTTACACAAAAACTTACACATATTCACATTCATGGATTCGAACACACATGGGAACAGGATATTTTTCCCTCGCTTTTGGTAAATATGGTATTACCATTGTACCATGTCCAAAACCCATGGTATTACAATGGAAACATGCACAAAACCACGAAAGTACCATGAAACCACAACCAAAAAAAAAAAACTATGGTATAACCATGGAACCATGTCCATAAAACCATGGTAGTACCGTTAAACAATGTTAAAAAAAACATGGTAGTCCCACTGTATCATATCCATAAAAACATGGGAGCTCATTTGTTCAATGTCTAGAATACATGGAATAACCAGAGTGTGAATTATGTAACTAACCTGATTGGAATTTGAGCCGATGACGATCTGAGCAGATCCCTTCCCATTTGCTGTAACATGGTACTGCCTATGTCTAAAAAACATAGGAGTACCATGAAACCATTTCTAAGAAACATGGTATTATTATGTTACCATGTCCAAAAACTATGGCATTACTATTAAGCAAGAAACATTGTAGTACCATTATACAATATACAAAATAAAAAAAACAAAATAAAATAAAATAATAATAAAACATTTAAAAAACATGTACCACTGTAGCATATCCAAAATCCATGATATTACCATGTCCATAAGGCATAGGAGTACTATTGTAACATGTCCAGAATACATGATCATGCCATTGTACATTGTATATATATATATATTTATTTTTTATTTATTTTTTTTATTTTTTTTTATACAGTAAAGTCATCAAAACTATGGAAGAACATAAATGGAACTATGGGAATTATGTTGTGACTAAACAAAATCCAAAATAAATCAAAACTGTGTTATATTTTAGCATCTTCAAAGTAGTCACCCTTTGCCTAGAATTTGCAGACATGTACTCTTGACATTTTCTCAACCAACTTCTTGAGGTATCACCCTGAGATGCTTTTTAAACAGTATTGAAGGAGTTCCCATCTATGTTGGGCACTTATTGGCTGCTTTTCTTTATTATTTGGTCCAAGTCATCAGTTTCAAAAACTTTTTTTTATTTTTATTTAATTTTAGTTTTATAATGAAATAAATTAATATGGTGGCACAATTATATTTTTGTCTACAAAACTAATTTCAAACATTTAAGCATACACCTTCAGATCAAAAGATTTTTAAGATCATGAGAAACATTTCAGTCAAGTGTTTCAAAACTTTTGACTGGTAGTGTGTGTATATATATATATATATATATATATATACTCAGAAAAAAAAGAAACATCCCTTTTTCAGGACACTGTATTTTAAAGATAATTTTGTAAAAATCGAAATCTTTTTATGTTCATACAAATATTTACACATGTTAAGTTTGCAGAAAATAAAAGCAGTTGAAAGTGAGAGGACGTTTCTTTTTTGTTGAGTATATATATATATATATATATTAGGGCTGCAATGGTACACAAACTTCATGGTTTGGTACGTACCTCGGTTTTGGGGTCACGGTTCGGTATGGTTTCGGTGCAGCAACAAAAACAAAGAATCTTTCTTTAAATTATTTATTTTGAAAACACAGTGGCTGATGGGCAACAATTCTTATTTTAAAGGCTCATTTATAAACTCAGCAAAAAAAGAAACATCCTCTCACTTTCAACTGCTTTTATTTTCAGCAAACTTAACATGTGTAAATATTTGTATGAACATAAAAAGATTCAACAACTAAGACATAAACTGAACAAGTTTCACAGACATGTGACTAACAGAAATGGAATAATGTGTCCCTGAACAAAGGGGGGGTCAAAATCTAAAGTAACAGTCAGTATCTGGTGTGGCCACCAGCTGCATTAAGTACTGCAGTGCATCTCCTCCTCATGGACTGCACCAGATTTTCCAGTTCTTGCTGTGAGATGTTACCCCACTCTTCCATCAAGGCACTTGCAAGTTCCCGGACATTTCTGGGGGGAATGGCCCTAGTCCTCACCCTCCGATCCAACAGGTCCCAGATGAGATCTGGGCTCTTCGCTGGCTATGGCAGAATACTGACATTCCTATCTTGCAGGAAATCATGCACAGAACGAGCAGTATGGCTGGTGGCATTGTCATGCTAGAGGGTCATGTCAGGATGAGCCTGCAGGAAGGGTACCACATGAGGGAGGAGGATGTCTTCCCTGTAACGCACAGCGTTGAGTTTGCCTGCAATAACAAGAAACTCAGTCCGATGATGCTGTGACACACCGCCCCAGTCCATGACGGACCCTCCACCTCGAAATCGATCCCACTCCAGAGTACAGGCCTCGGTGTAACGCTCATTCCTTGAACGATAAACGCGAGTCCGACCATCACCCCTGGTGAGACAAAACCGTGACTTGTCAGTGAAGAGCACTTTTTGCCAGTCCTGTCTGGTCCAGTGAAGGTGGGTTTGTGCCCATAGGGGACATTGTTGCCGGTGATGTCTGGTAAGGACCTGCCTTACAACAGGCCTACAAGCCCTCAGTCCAGCCTCTCTCAGCCTATTGTGGACAGTCTGAGCACTGATGGAGGGATTGTGCATTCCTGGTGTAACTCGGGCAGTTGTTGTTGCCATCCTATACCTGTCCCGCAGGTGTGATATTCGGATGTACCAATCCTGTTCAGGTGTTGTTACATGTGGTCTCCATGCAGAATGCCTAAGGCACATTCACGCAGATGAGCAGGGACCCTGGGCATCTTTTTTTTGGTGTTTTTCAGAGTCAGTAGAAAGGTCTCTTTAGTGTCCTAAGTTTTTATAACTGTGACCTTAATTGCCTACCATCTGTAAGCTGTTAGTGTCTTAACGATCGTTCCACAGGTGCATGTTTATTAAGTGTTTATGGTTCATTGAACAAGCATGGAAAACATTGTTTAAACCCTTTATAAAAAAGATCTGTAAAGTTATTTGGATTTTTACAAAATTATCTTTAAAATACAGTGTCCAGAAAAAGGGATGTTTCTTTTTTTTTACATTATTTCTTCAACAAATTAACAATATAAAACTTAAGAGCCTCTTATATGCAAATAAAAACATGTAAAAACATATATAATAATAAAAGGAAAAAAGTTTAATTATAATAATTGTAACAAAATTAAGGCATTATCAGTGCAGATTTCTGTCTTTTGCCTTTCAGCTCACCACTTGTACTTATCACTCAATTTTCAAGTTTTATTTTTCAGGAAAATCCGAATATCCACATTATCAGAAGAGAGGGCGGATCTGTTAGTATTAACAATGTCCCCTGCTGGACAATTACAGCACATGCTTGTTTATATAGACCGGGCACTACAGAACTGCTGAAATGCGTTCTTGTAGGAACTTTATAACGGGGTTCAAGGATGTTAAGCAGATGCTTAAATCCCGTGTTCTCGACGTTTGAGTATTGTTGCATATCTGCAGCAATAAATACTCCTATGGCATTCGTCATTGCTTTAGCTCTGTCTGAGCTTGCAGCGAGAGGCTTATACGCTGTGGCGAGACTAACATACATAGGCTGTTTATACTTTGCTCCCGTAAGCTCAAGAGACACATGTGGATAATGTTGCCGCAAATGAGTTATCATGTTAGATGTGCTTCCTGAGCAGGGCCACCGATAAGGGGGGACAACTGGACCTTATGTTCCGGGCCCGGGATTGAGGGGGGTGCACAGAAAGGCTGTTCCATATTGTATATCGCATATAAGCACGTTCAGTGGGTGACGTGGATACAAACATGGAGACCGTGTGTGAAAGCCGCAGGGGCAGGGCACACATTGATGAAAGAACTGTCTGCATAAACTTCACATGCATTTATCTGCACCGCAGTTTCTAGTGTACTAGTGCACTCTGTTCTGTTAAGTTCTGATTCTGTGTGGCCCTCTGCAATCTTTTTTCATTTTAGTTTCACGCATGCTAAGATATGTAATCATTCGTGAAGGCCCTGTATCCATTCGGTTCGGCACGGATACATGTACCTTACATGTATACATGTAACTTTTTGTAGTTAATCGCGATTAATCGCAATATCTTTATAAACATAAGTGGACAAAATATGCTTCATCCAGATGTATTTTTCAGTCATCCACACGAAACCTACCTCATCAACAGAGTTGAACAACAGAAAATGATCAAAGCACAACTCAATTCAAATTATGTACAAAATATGGTAGTTGTAAGTGTATTTATTTTCTTCTTTTTATGGAGTTTTGGCAGACATGCAAAAAAGTCTGCACTCTCATTACCTGCAGGGTTCCAGCAATGTCTCCAACTTCTGCATTGACTAGTGCATTATCAAACAGAGACACTGTGACAGAACCTTGGAGACAGCAGCAGGGTTTCCGTTAACCGGTGTTGTGTCGAAGTCTGTTCCCCCTATTTTTCCCCTTAGGTTGGTGTCCCCGTCGTGCTGTTAATCATTAAACATAGGGGGAACAGACTTCAACACTAACCTATGGGGAAACATAGGGGGAACAGACTTCGAAAAAAGGAGAAACATAGGGGGAACAGACTTCGACACAACACTCGCTCCCTACACGCATATTACGCAGTCTGCGTAGGGCACCAACTCCCTATGGGGGAACCAGAAACTCCACCGGCTGCCCTTACTCGCACATTATATGTTATTCAAGAACCCGGTAGCAGTCGCGGAACACAGACTATCGCCTCACGCTCAAACTTTCACTTCACGTTCACACCGCGCCACGCAACGTTTACCTCGTGCTCATACCGCGCCTCGCAGTGCTAGGCTGGTGTTCAAATGGCAGCTGTCAGTGTGTTGTTGTCAGTTACTGCATGATAATAAAGTGCACAAAATGTACAAGATTAAAAAGAAAGTGCGGAAAATTCGTGCACCATTTCTGTCGGTTATACTTGGATGTAATTTAAGCACAAACATGACGTTTAGTGCAGAATTCGGAGATATTTTAGTGGAGTAGGCTACCTGTATTATTCAGCTTTAGATGTAGGCTATGTCCTTCTCATCTGTGTCTTGCATGTTGATAGCAGACATTCTGAAGAAGATCTGTGAGGTCTTGTCCATGTAAATGCTCTTTAAATCCGCACGTAGCAAAGCTTAATAATCTTATTAGGGCAGCGGTTGATTAACAGGTAGAACTTTCAACCTAGAAGTCCTTTGTTTCACCAGACACACTCTTGGGGACAAAAATCTTCTATCACATATCCACTATTGTGTGCATATACAATTATAACAGATGCTATACCCCCTAAATGTCGCCCTAGAACTGAAACGAATGCAAGTATGACGAATAAAAATAGACCATGACAGAAATTTGAAAACTCTGTCTGTCAGAGTGATAAAGATTGTTTTCAACCCATACAGCATATGATTTGTATGAAGAGCAGAAAACAGCATTACCTTTCTGAAGAATCATTCCCGGTGATGTGGTTGTGAATATTAGGGGGAAAACAGTTTTAACACAACCATTTTCTCCAAATGTTTAAAAGCTTCATGAACACTCAGTTTACATTGATTGTGTGAGTTGTAACGCCTTCTCTTGATTGGTCAGCTTCAGGTAGATCGCCAAATCGGCCCGAATTTTTTAAGCATTCTTAAAAAGTATCGGGAAGTAATGAGCTGCTCATAAGCCGCTCAGCTCCGCTCATAATTCCTCTCACACGATGTGAGCCGTGACCACCTACGATTTCCACGTGATCTCTCCCGACTGGAAAAAATCAGTCGGAAGCTTGCACGACAGCTGAAAATCGCACCGTGTATGCCCGCCTTAATACCATTATACTTTTTTGTTAGTGAACACCCTTTTAGACAAAGTATTCTTAATTCAGAGTATTACAAACAGAAATTGGTACATTTTCATAGTTCCTTGTGGTGTTCAATAGAGTATCTCTTTATCTCTAAATAAGTCTAAGTAATTTATGATAAACACAATATCTATTTTATAATAATATAATAATGTCTATTGAGATGTGTAAATATGGCCATTCCAGGTCACTGCTGGAAACACAACTGTCCCTTTACAGGATACAGATTTACTGTGGGACATGTTGGCACAAAAGGTGGTTGTGATCTTGAATAGAGATTCATAAGGTCACGCTGCACTTTGAGGCTCAGATCTACTGTCACTCCACATTACTGCTGTTTCTGCTGCAGGTTTTGTTTGTAAGTTCAGAACTAAGCAATGTGTGTATGAGCTCAGCGCACAGCCCACCCTCCAATGCTCACTCATTCTCTCTCAATGTGTTTGTGGTAATGACTTACACATGTCTCCATTAAGACTCTTAGCACTTGGCATGAGCTGTCCCATTGGCGTTAATTGATACAGCTCTCCATCATGCCTTTGAGGAGAGGAGAATATGTGGAATGTAATAATATATCAGCATGAAAAAGGCAGTTTCTGTCATCGAACCTGTTTACTCCTGGTACTTATTTCGATCTCACATGATTCGATCACAAGTAAACAGACGACACACATCGCCATTTACACATGTACAGTAGCACTGACCACTTGCTTTCAGATTGCCTGAAACAGATCTTACTGTAATACCAGGTAAAACATGCCCAAAGAGGGTTGCTGCAAATTCACATTTCAATTTAATTGAATAGAGATCTTTCTGTATCTCATGTCTACTCGTGGACTAGTAAGCCTCTTCAAGGAAGAGCAGAACACTTGTTTGACTTGCTCTTCATCTGTTGAAGTGAACTGGAGGACTCTTTCAAGACACTGAGGATTTTATAATTGGGTTTCTCAAATGTGATGCTGGTCAAGTGAAAATATTACTGAATCAGATGCTGAAATTCCATGAGATTGGATCATGATGTGCTGACCTGAGGAAACTGAGGAGACTTCTGGTGCATGCGGGCAAACACACTCTTGGGTAGATGTGATAGAGTATATTTTTGACCACACACACATACACATACACATACAGTAAACATGCACACACACTTTTATCTCTGCAGGCCATTTGTCAAGGCTGCAGCAGAGCCAATGGAAATTAGGTGCCCAGCTGTGTGCCAGCCATGCCCCCCAGCTACACACAATGACCCTTGTGTGTGTCGTGTGTGTGCGTGTGTGTGTGTGTGTGTGTGTGTGTGTGTGTGTGTGTGTGTGTGTGCATGTAAGTGTGTGGGGAAGAAGATGTGATTTTTCTGTGTGTGCATGTATGAACTAAATTTAAGACTATGACTCTGAACATAAGAGTAATGACTGAAATAGGGATATTGTAGTTTAGAATGGTACATTTGATTTCTATTTTATTTTAAATTTGTCCTTTCAATTTAGTTTTGTTTTCGTTAGTATTCGATGTATGAGTTTAAGTTAGTTTTAGTTTTTTTCACTGTTTACTAGTTAGGGGGCAGACACCTATTGAATCTGTTTTCTTCTTCCTCTTCTTCTGCCATTGAAGTCTATGTCAGCCCATAAAACCATTTAGAGAAAAGTTATGAAATTCTGCACTCTGTAAGAGGACGGTTTGAACACATACCATAGCAAATTTGGTGTCTTTATATCTAACCCTCTAGCACCATCAACAGCTCAAAGTTGCACCTATGTTTATGCTAAAAACTTTGACATTCTTTTTTCCTCAGATTCCTTGGCTTATTCCGAGTCGAATAGACTCTATGGCATCGTCCAAAACCAAAGGTACTGTAGCTGTCTTGTTGCCCCGCTGCCCTATCAGCCAATGTCTCAACAGACAGCATTTGCGTATGAAGGTACCTCCAGAAACTGGTTTTGGACAGGCTACTGAGGCAGCATAATGTCACATCATTGCTAGGATACCAGCAACTGATTATCTCTATCTGGTGTCCACTAAATGTAACGTGTCTGCCTTATTCATCCAACCGAACCACAATGGTCTAATAATCTAGAACAAAATCAAGAGAGTTTTGGCGATAACCAAGTGTATATTTCACTGACGTGCACAGAACGGGGGCTACAGGGGCGCAAGCCCCTGCCCCTTTCATTCACAAATCTAAAGGTGCTCTTTTAAGCAGAGGTGCCTTTAAGAGTGCGGAGATTTAAGCAGAGGTGTCTTTACTACAGTACAATCCCCCACCCCCCAACAACTATTGATGGCAGATTTCTCTTCCCATTCTGTCCATGTCTTTTCGTCCCTGTCCCTGCTATTGTCTGTGCACATCACTGGTATATTTCATAACTACATGTAGCTGGAGGGTTGTAAAGAAAAAACACAGGATACAAAATAATCTTTCTGACTGCCGTCTCATTCAGCGATTGATGGGGCCGTATTGAAGAAAAGGAATAAAATATATATAAAATTAAATAAGGTACAATGAAATGCAGTAGAGGCTAATGTCAAAAGAAAACACAAACAAGGCATACCCATATGCTTCAGCATAAATCACCTTAATATATTCTCATTATATTCACTGCATTTAATGCTTTTAACACATGCTTGAATCACACAGTATTTTACTTATTTTTAACCAGGCTTTAAGGACATGTATTGCAGTTTAAAACTACAGAATGCTCATTACACATGTTCACTAAACTGGAAAACATCATTAAATAAGATATGGTTAATATTAAATTCACATACCCAGTTCTTGTACATGTGCACCAAACATGGTCAAACTTCACACATGCAATCCACATGCATCTTTCAAAAATGATCCATAACAAACACTCAGTTTTAACACAAGACTCTTCTAAACACATATTTAATGCAATTTAACAACATTTTGTGTAGAATTTTATATTTACCCCAATAATTCTCAAATAATGAACAAAATAGGGAGCTCTCTTGCACAATGCATATTCTCACGTCTTCAACACGAGAGTGTGCCAGAAAGCAGGTGTCGCAATACTCCGGTCTTAAAGAGGCCACGTCCAATTTATGACTAGAGTTAAATTACATGACATTTCTCCACTTGCCTACATACAATACTAATTTCTGAAATGGAATCAAAAGCTGGAAAAAGAAAGAAAAAAAAAACATACATTTATACACATATTGGCTGTCAACCCCTTCTTCGGCCGCCATTTATTCTTCAGCTCAACCGATGTCGAACCCCACGCAAAGGACTGTGGGATTTAATAGGCAGTGAAGGATACATCTATGCTGCCTTCAAAAATCGATCAGATGAATGGATCTCAGTAGACAGGTTGTGTTATGAACGTTGGATTCGGACGGTCCTTGATCCCTTCCTACCTCTGTATACAGACTCTGGAGGCAACATTTTCCTAGTTTCGGATGCAGCCAATGGTTACAATTTCTAGCATTTCGAATTTACTGAAAAAAATAAAATAAAATACTTTTTCTAAATCCTCCTTGACCGTTCGTCTGATTCGCACAAAAGTTGCCACGTATCATCAAGGGACGCTCATTGCAATTTGATAGCGCAAACTGTTCTCATATAATGCTTCAACGATTTCGACGCGAGCACGTAAAAGCAGTCTTGAAGCTATATCTTGGCAATGCTTTAGCGTATATATGTATATAAAATAACTTTGCATATGTCATAGCCATCAAGCCTATAGTCTGGCCAAAAATATGAGACTGGTCTCTTAGATTCCTTGCCCTGTCCCAAATGGCACCTCACTTCCTTGCGGTCCTCCTCAGGGTAAAGACTTTGGTTATATAAGCGAGTGCAGATTGATGTGGCACAAGTCAGCAAGTCCACGAGGGTGCATTTGGGACAGACTTCAAGACTTCAGTCAGTTGATGCATTTGTAAACATTGTTTTTTTAAATACAAATGGTTTTACAAGTTATTATTATAAAAGTCATTACATTGATAGATAAAGAAACACTTTAAACTAACTCTCAGATATTTGTTTTAATTGATTAATTCCAAGCAACACAGTAACAATAAAACATGAGACAATTTAAGCATTAACATCTGAAATACAAAGCACACTTATAATAACAACAAAAAATAAATAAATACATAAAATAATAACCCCATATTTTTAAATATTTCTATGGTAACAGGCAGAGACTTAGAACACAGACAAATGTGTAGAAAGGAGAACACACCTCTCACACACCACCACTGATCACAAATATTATCATATTTATATACAAAGCCACACTTCTTCAGGTATATATATCGCCATTAGACCGAACGTTGCTATTTAAATAAATATAATGAATCTTGTAAGCTACAGGTATGTGCAGGAACATACTCTCTCCTCTCTTTATATTTTAAAGACTTATAAAATATTGAAATCCTCACTGAAACAATGAAAACAAAGGATTTTTTTTTTACATTTATACACATCAGACTAAAAAGTGATACTAATTTATATACACAAGAAGATCCATTGTTGACAATCATTGAAATCAGTTTTAAAGCTGCACTGGATTTTGCCTCATACGCCAAGATTTTGCCTCCAGCTCGGAAACTCTAGTCCACTGTGATTGGTCATGAGGATCAGCAGCAATGACTGTTGGGCAGTAGTACACTGTGGAGCTTGCACTGATGCAGGCTCTGCCAAAAGTCACATCGAGAGTGCAAAGGAGGCACTCATGAGCACCCCTCTTAGCACTTAAATGACAAAAGGGACACCCTACTATTTTGTGGACTTCACTGAGACACGAAAATGAAGGCCATGAGACCACAAGTCCACATCAAGTGTGCCGTGTGGGACAGGTCCATAGTTGCATGATACCCAATGTTTCTATGTTGGCCATATTGGGTGTCAGCATTTTTTATTATTTTTTTTTATTTTTTTTATGCAGTATTTTACAAATACTGGGAGCTTTATTAGGAATGCTATGGTCCTAATAAAGTGCCCAACATGGTCTTCTGCTGCTGTACCATTTCTGTCAGCTCTAACCAGTCTGGCCATCCTCTGTTGACCTCTCTCATCAACAAGGCCTTTCCGTCTGCAGAACTGAAGCACACTGGATGTTTTTTGTTTTTCGCACCATTCTCTTTACACTCTAGAGACTGTTGTGCGTGAAAATCCCAGGAGATCAGCAGTTACAGAAATACGTCTGACACCAACAATCATGCCACAGTCAAAATCACTGAGATCACATTTTTTCCCCATTCTGATGGTTGATGTGAACATTAACTGAAGCTCCTGACCTGTATCTGAATTATTTTATACATTTCACTGCTGCCACACGATTGGCTGAGTAGACAATTGCATGAATAGGTACAGTGCATCCGGAAAGTATTCACAGCGCTTCACTTTTTCCACATTTTGTTATGTTACAGCCTTATTCCAAAATGGACTAAATTCATTATTTTCCTCAAAATTCTACAAACAATACCCCATAATGACAATGTGAAAGAAGTTTGTTTGAAATCTTTGCAAATTAATTAAAAATAAAAAACGGAAAAAAAAAAATTACATGTACATAAGTATTCACAGCCTTTGCCATGACACTCAAAATTGAGCTCAGGTGCATCCTGTTTCCACTGATCATCCTTGAGATGTTTCTACAACTTGATTGGAGACCACCTGTGGTAAATTCAGTTGATTGGACATGATTTGGAAAGGCACACACCAGTCTATATAAGGTCACACAGTTAACAGTGAATGTCAGAGCACAAACCAAGCCATGAAGTCCAAGGAATTGTCTGTAGACCTCTGAGACAGGATTGTATCGAGGCACAGATCTGGGGAAGGGTATAGAAACATTTCTGCAGCACTGAAGGTCCCAATGAGCACAGTGGCCTCAATCATCCGTAAATGGAAGAAGTTTGGAACCAGCAGGACTCTTCCTAGAGCTGGCCGCCTGGCCAAACTGAGCGATCGGGGGAGAAGGGCGTTAGTCAGGGAGGTGACCAAGAACCCGATGGCCACTCTGACAGAGCTCCAGCATTTCTCTGTGGAGAGAGGAAAACCTTCCAGAAGAACAACCATCTCTGCAGCACTCCACCAATCAGGCCTGTATGGTAGAGTGGCCAGACGGAAGCCACTCCTCAGTAAGAGGCACATGACAGCCTGCCTGGAGTTTGCCAAAAGGCACCTGAAGGAGTCTCAGGCTATGAGAAACAAAGATTGAACTCTTTGGCCTGAATGGCAAGCATCATGTCTGGAGGAAACCAGGCACCGCTCATCACCTGGCCAATACCATCCCTACAATGAAGCACGGTGGTGGCAGCATCATGCTGTGGGGATGTTTTTCAGCGGCAGGAACTGGGAGACAAGTCAGGATCGAGGGAAAGATGAATGCAGCAATGTACAGAGACATCCTTGATGAAAACCTGCTCCAGAGCGCTCTGGACCTCAGACTGGGGTGAAGGTTCATCTTCCAATAGGACAACGGCCCTAAGCACACAGCCAAGATAGCAAAGGAGTGGCTAGGGGACAACTCTGTGAATGTCCTTGAGTGGCCCAGCCAGAGCCCAGACTTGAACCCGATTGAACATCTCTGGAAATATCTGAAAATGGCTGTGCACCGACGCTCCCCATCCAACCTGATGGAGCCTGAGAGGTCCTGCAAAGAAGAATGGGGGAAACTGCCCAAAAATATGTGTGCCAAGCTTGTAGCATCATACTCAAAGACTTGAGGCTGTAATTGGTGCCAAAGATGCTTCAACAAAGTATTGAGCAAAGGCTGTGAATACTTACGAACATGTGATTTTTTTTTTTTTCATTCGTTTTTTAATTTTAATAAATTTGCAAAGATTTCAAACAAACTTCTGTCACATTGTCATTATGGGGTATTCTTTGTAGAATTGAGGAAAATAATGAATTTAATCAATTTTGGAATAAAGCTGTAATATAACAAAATGTGGAAAAAGTGAAGCGCTGTGAATACTTTCCGGATGCACTGTAGGTGCACAGGTGTTCTTTATTAAGTGCTCAGTGAGTGTTTTTTTTTGTTTTTTTTTTTGGCATTTCGTGACAAACCTTTGTATGTGTCATCGGCAACATGCTCTGAAGGTACTCGATAAGTCTGGTCAAATCGTTGTTGTGTAACCCGTCATTAAATTTGATGGCAAGATGCCTAAAAGAATCTTAGATTTATCCTGGCAATGCATTAACATATTGATATTAAATGTTGTATGTCATTGCAACCATTCTTTGACAAAACCATATAAATTAGGTGTCAGTTCTCTTCATTTTAGTCTTTGTTATCAATAATAATACTGGAATGAAAATCAAGGTATGAAACACTACATGAAAATAATCTACAATAATGTCTAATACATGATTTTACGGTGAATTTAATAAGACAACCATGCTTTTTCAACCCTTACATAGACAGCACTGACACTAGCAAACACACACATTAAGACTCAGTCCTGCACAACGCAATTATCACTTTCTTCAAACATCTCTCCCTCTAAGATGTCCATCCCCCTTGTTTGTGTGTGTGTTTGTGCTGTTGTCCAGTCCCCTGCTGCTGCGATGTGTGATGACTGCCATGCACAGACCACCCGCAGACCCTCACAGCACGAGATTCACAACGCTTATCTTGTGGAATTCAGCACCAGGCCTCTTCCACCACCGCCACCATGGCCTCGTTTTACGCTAAAATAACCAACATAAATTGGCCACACAGAGCAAAAAAAAAAAAAAACATTTTTAATGATGATGGGTGTCTGCAGGAAAACAGAGATTGGGAAGAGAGAAAGATAAAACATTTCAGAGAGGAAAACAAGACCAAGCCAAAACTAAAGATTGCTCGTAAAGTTAAAACCAAAGCCAGACGGAACTGAATGCTATGGTTTCAAGTATTCCCTTTGAACATAGAAATCCTTTCAGTTCTAAAGACTTTTTGGACTATTTTTGGGGCCTGACAACAGTGCAGAGAAAGAAATAAAGCCACATGCATGAGAATAGAAGGAAATTGTGAAGAAAAAATAAGTGTGGCAAATAGCGAGTTCAGAGTCTGAAGGAGAGGGCAGTTACAAGGAAAGATGAAAGATAGCAGCTCTTCTTGTGAACTCACTGAACTATCACCATCAAGGTGAGTACTTTAAAGAGCACCTATTATGGTTTTTCAAATATTACCTTTCATGTAGTGTGTTATATAAATGTTTGTGAATGTGAAGTCTGCAAAATTTCAAAAATCAAAGTGCTCGACAAACGGAGTTATTGACTCCCAAAAGAAAGAAACGATTCTGAGCACCTGAAATGAGTTGTTAGAAATTCCAGACGTACTTCCTGTACTAACCTACGTAATTTGGTAACAAAAAACCCGCCACTGGTCTTTATTGGCTGCCTGCGAACAGCTTTGACCCGCCCTCAAACACTACACTAAGCGTTAGACCAATCACAACAGACTGGGACATCTGACCAATCAGAGCAGAGTAGGATCTCTGAAAGGAGGAGTTTACAATGAATCCTTTAGAACAGATCATTGAACAAGTTGTTTTTGACACTGGGAAAAAAAGGTAATGTTGCAATTTAAATTATGAGCAAATTAAAGTGTTTTTTGACCTTGGATGCATGTACATCTATTGTATGAGACCTTTAAAACAAAATTAGGCATGTTTAAAAACCATAATAGGTGCTCTTTAAAGAAAGAGTTTCACCGGACTTGGAAGGCTTGGAAGGGAGTGTTTTTAAGTTTAAAATGTTTCAGACTAAGCTGTTACTTAAGACTTTAATTTACTAGAAGACTTTAATTTTTCGGGTAAAAGATAGAATCAATTATCCCAAGGGCATGTTTGGGTATGTTTGGTAATATTAAAAGTTTAGTTGTAAATGAGGATGTCAGAACAAACGAGGACTAAACTATGTTTAAATGCCCAGTCAACACTATACATTTTTACCAAAGTCTTAGCTTAGATGTATTTCATACAGTCTGACATAAAGGATAGTTGAAGTCACACAGTCTGTCTTGGCTTTTATTCAAGCACCTACCTTATCTCTCATAAACACGCTGCTATACCTACATTTTTGCAAAATGATTTTTACGTGGTTTGTTGTATGCATCGTGGCAGTTTCCTGTTGAAATGTGCACTAGAGGCACTACAACAACAATTAATTTTATTTACTTCCCACAAATGACGAGTAACATTGAATATAAACACTGACTTTTCCACCTGTTTGTCACACAATGCTATATTATGACATCAAAATATATTTACCGTAACAAAACCAACTACATTTACAAGCTTGTTACATGGTACATTTGCTAGCTCAACTGATAAAGTGTTGCACTTGCGATGTAACGGACCGGGGTACGAGTCCTGAAGAGTAAAGGAGTCAGCACGTGAGTCCAAAGTGTCATAGAAGTGATGTAGTTGCTTCAGCAGTTCTTTTAAGCTCACATTTGCTTTTTATGACACTATCATTTAGGTTTACATTTAAGGTTTAATATTTAGTGTAGGGAGGTAGTTTTTACGGATTTAAAACTCGATAGATTATTAACCTTGAAAACTTCATCTGCTTTTCTCTCACGTTTTCTTTCATGACATTATCGGTTAGGTTAAGGTTTAAGGTTTAGGATAGGGAGGTAGGTTTTATTGATCTAAAAATCAATAGATAATTAAACTTAAAAACCTCTAATTTGTAGAAAATAGATTTAAGTCGCTTTAAGCGTCATTCAGTGGACATTTCACCTCGAAACTGACACGAAACATGCATGAACCTTGTAATATCCTTTTGCAAAAATGTCACCAGAGTCATGTTGCTTTTCATGAGATTAGGCTCGCAAGATCTCATTGGGGTCATATCATATAATCTAACAAGCAACTATTGCAAAAAAAAAATAGAGAAAAATAGTGTAAACTGTACAGTTTTAACACTGAGCTCCAGTCAGGCAGCAGCAGCAGCTCTTAAATTAGTCTACTAGTCTACTAGTAGTTAAGTTAGTCCTTCCCTGCTTTAAAGAGACACTTTACTTTGCTTCATTCCCTGCTATGAGGAAGAGGAATGATAATAATCTGATGTTAACTTTGAACCAGACCCAATTCTGGCCATTAAGGAGACAAGCTAAAAGGTTAGAGTAATGTTTCCTTGATGGCACTTTGATTTGTTTCCCTAAATTCTGTGGAGAAAAGCTCCTTTAACACAAAGTGAAACACTTAAATGAATAGAACTATAAGTCTTAAGCCCTATTAGAAGTATAGGTCTCTGTGGAACAATAATGGGCATTTCTCAATCTGTGGGTGTTTTCAAATCGGTATGGGCGTTTTTCTTCCCGGAAGTGCATGAAGAGTTGACATGGTCGTGGGAGGCACTTTTTACTGCATCTTTTAGTTTCCTTGCCCTCACTACCCTCATATTTGGCAATCCCCCCAGTGGATAAAGGTGCTCGCGGTGCACCTATGCCCGCAGAACGCCGCCACCTGGCGTGGGTGCCCAAAGCTCCCGTCCAAGGCCTGTAGGTTTACGTCATCTCTGACGGCCAAGGCCTACGGTGCCGCTGGACAAGCCGCCTCCGCCCTGCACGCCATGGCTCTCCTGCAAGTCCATCAAGCCAAGGCGCTAAAGGAACTGCACGAGGGTAGTTCTGCCTCTGGATTGATGCAGGAGCTGTGCTTAGCGACCGACCTCGCTCTCCGGGCGACGAAGGTCATGGCGCGGTCTATCGGGTGGGCGATGTCCACCTTGGTGGTCCACGAGCACCACCTTTGGCTCAACCTGGTCAAGATGGGAGAGGCCGACAAGGCACGGTTCCTTGCTGCCCCCATTTCCCAAGTTGGCCAGTCCGGCAACACCGAGGACTTTGCCCAGCAGTTCTCAGCGGTGAAGCAGCAGACGGAGTTATCCGACACATCCTGCCCCGGCATGGCTCAAGATCCCACACCCCGTCTGCTCGTTGCCAAGGGTGTCCCCCTGTGGTGACTGCACCGGCTCCACCACAGCATGCTCCTGTGGCCGGCCCCGGTGTGGAGCCCACCGGATGAAGCAGACGCCACCCGTCTCGTGGCCTCCAAGAACCCGTGTAAGGCTTCGAAGTGCCCCTGAGATGGGCGACCCAGGGACGACGAAACCTGCTGCTCTGGATCTGTTAAGCAGACCACTCCATCCCCCGGTCAAGGGCCGGGAGGAGAATCTTTTGTTACCTTTGCATTTAATTGTGCTGCATGCCCAAGTGGCTGCAGTACTCAAGAGTTCAGCAAAAGCGGTTTCCTTGTTCCCTGGGTCACGTACCCGGTGTGCACGGCCGTCATCATGACCACCATCCACCACTCCATTTTGGCAGGTTTGGCAAAAATCCATGGCAAAAAACCGCCCCCGATGTGACAGTCTCCACGGGTCACAAGGACAGGTCTCTTCCTCCCCATCCCAGGCTGTTCCTGGGGTGGTCACAAGGAGCCAGGTAAGTACTTCGATGTCCCTGAACTCAGCACGGCCACGACATGGTGTGGCACCTCAGGCTCCGTCCCGCCACGAGGCCCCACCCGCCGGTATGTCTGACAAGATTGTCCCTCCGGCCGAGATGAAGAAGGGGTTTTACAGCCCCTACTTCATTGTACTGAAAAAAGGCAGTGGGTTGCGGCCAATCTTGGACCTGCGAGTACTGAACCGAGCCTTACACAGACTACCATCCTAGATGCTGACGCAAAGACACACTCTAGCGAGCATCCGGCATCAAGATTGGTTCGCGGCGGTAGACCTGAAGGATGCGTTCTTCCACGTCTCGATTCTACCTCGACACAGACCCTTCCTGCGGTTTGCATTCAAGGGTCGGGCGTATCAGTACAAGGTCCTCCCTTTCGGTCTGTCCTTATTCCCTTGTGTTTTACGAAGGTCGCAGAGGCAGCCCTTGCCCAGCTAAGGGAAGTGGGCATGCGCATCCTCAACTATCCCAATGGTTGGCTAATCCTAGCTCACTCTCGGGATGTGTTGTGTGCACACAGGGACCTGGTGCTCTCGCACCTCAGCCGACTAGGGCTTCGGGTCAACTGGGAAAAGAGCAAGCTCCTCCCGGTTCAGAGCATCTCATTTCTCGGTTTGGAGTTGGACTCAGTCTCGTTGACGGTGCGCCTCATGAACGAGTGCACACAGTCTGAAGGCGTTCAAACAGAAAAGAGTGGTTCCACTGAAAGTTTTTGCTCCTGGGCATATGGCATCCTCAGCGGTGGCCACTCCACTCCGCTCGGGTTGATGCATATGAGACCGCTTCAGCACTGGCTTCAGACACGAGTCCCGAGATGGGCATGGTGCCGCAGGACACATCGCGTGGCCATCACGCCGATCTTTCACCGTCTCTTCAGCCCTTGGACAGACCTCACGTTTCTACGGGCAGGCGTTCCACTAGAGCAGGTCTCCAGGTGCATCATGGTCACGACAGACGCCTCCAAATCGTGCTGGGGCACTGTTTGCAATGGGCACGCAGCCGCGGGCTTATGGATGGGCCCGCAACTGCGTTGGCACATCAACTGCCTTGAGTTGCTGGCAATTCTGCTCACCCTGTGGAAGTTCCGGCCGTGGATCCAGGGCAAGCACGTGTTCGTTTGGACAGACAACACGGCAACGGTAGCATATGTTGTATGTCACAACTCGCCCGCTGTCTCCTCCTCTGGAGTCAGCAGCACCTCAAGTCGCTGCTAGCCACTCACATCCCAGGCGACCTCAACACTGCAGCAGACGTGCTGTCACAGCAGGTTACCCTCAGGGGAGAGTGGAGACTCTACCCTCAGGTGGTCCATCTGATCTGGAGTCGATTCAGACAGGCACAGGTAGACCTGTTTGCCTCCCAGGAATCCTCCCACTGCCACACTGGTACGCCCTGACCGAGGCACCTCTCGGTATAGATGGCACACAGCTGGCCCCCTGGACTGTGCAAATATGCGTTTCAAATATGTGTGCTTGTCTTGGCTCCTCAGCATAAAACCTGAATGAGTGGTTGTATACCAGCTCCTTTTATACCCGTATGTCCGGGGGAGTGGTATGCAAATACCACTCGCCAATTTCATTGGCCTTTTATCAAAGACCAGAGGTGTCTCGGCTCCCAAGGGTGACCCCTAGTGTCACTACATCGACACAACATCTCATTCCCTCCATCAGGGAACGGAGGTTTCGCAAGTAACCAGGACGATTACTGGCTGTCTTGGATGGTGTGATCGTTGACGAGTCTAGTTTAATGGTGAAACTGTGCTGAACTGCTGGGCTCGCTGGAATCATTGGTCAGTGCTTTTCTGATTTTTGGATTACGGTTCAGTCTAGGGCTACGATAGTTTGATAACTGCCTTCTGATTCTACAGTAGGTTTAGGGCTAGGGCTATGATTGGGTGATCATTGCCCTTTGGTTTTAGTGTAAAGGCTACAACTCAGGCTATGATTGGGTGACTGTTGCCCTCTGGTTTTAGCATTCGAGTTAGAACTAGGACAATTGTTGTTGAACACTGCCCTCTATTTTTTAACTTATTGTTTGCTGATTTTAGGGTTAGGGTTAGAGCTATGGCTATGATTAGTTGATCAATATCCTCTGATTTTGGACATAAAGTTAGATATAGGGCTGTGATTGTTTGATCATCGCCATTAAGGTTTAAGGTTAAGATTAGAGCTAAGGCAGTTATAAGTTGGTCGTTTCTCTCTGATTTTAGGTGTTGGGCTGGAGCTTTGATTGGTAGATCACTGTCCCTTGATTTAGACCCTGTTTCCACTTGGTTTTAAGATGCGTCTCGGCTGATTTGATCACATGTGGTCAGGTGAGACACATCGCTGTTTATACCTGGTCATTTAAATGTGGCTTCTGTGACCACTTGTGATCACTTGTGGAGGGGAGGGACTCTGTTTCATGACGACATACACAAATCACTATGTCAGTGTGTTCCTGAATGATAATAAATGGCATCAAAGTCAGAAAAGACAAAGAAAGTGCCGGGAAAAAAAAAACAGTGCATTATTTCTCCTCGATGCAGCTGAAATTTAATCTAAGCACAAAAGCAACATTTCAAGCAGAATTGTCTGTTCTTTTAGTGGATTACCTCTATTAACCTGAGCTGCAGATGTTCTTGCTTCTCATAAGTGTCCCTGCATGTTGGTATCAGAAACACTGAAGAAGATCTGTGAAGTTCTCATGCTTGTGTATATATATCTGCTTTTTTATATTTTCAGATTGGACGGTTATTCCTTTTAAAGCCGCTCCTAACATACCAGGACGCATACAGGACGGATTAGCATTTAGACATCAAATGTGATGTGTTCAGATGCGTTTTTGACCACATATATATGTGGGTTTTTTTTAACCGATCACAAAATGTTTTAGACCCCATTTAGACCTGTATTTAGTGCTGACCACATGTGATCCGATCACCAAAAACGCATCTTAATACCAGGTGGAAATGTGGTCTTAATGTTTTAGGCTAGATCTAGGACTATGATTGCATGAACATTACCATTGACTATCTTGATATTTTAGGGTTTTAGTTTTAGCATTAGAGCTAAGATGTGTGGGTTAGGGTTAGGTGATTGGTTGATCACTGCACTCGGATTTTAGTGTTAGGATTACATATAGGCAGGGGAAACACCCGACCGGCTGCTCGGCCTACCTGTTGTTACCCCGTATCACTCAGGTCGAAACCGGTTCTATGCGCAGGGTGTAGAACCTCGCAAAGGTATTGGGCGTAGCCCAACCCGCCGCTCTGCATATGTCTGTTAGAGAGGCGCCCCTCGCCATTGCCCAGGAGGACACAACACCTCTAGTGGAGTGCGCCCGGACTCCCAAAGGGCACAGCAGGTCTTGTGATTGGTAAGCCAGAGAAATGGCATCCACAATCCAATGGGCCAACCTCTGTTTGGAGACAGCTTTCCCCTTCTGCTGCCCTCCAAAACAGACAAAAAGCTGCTCCGAGCATCTAAAGCTCTGCGTGCAGTCCAGATAGATGCGCAGGGCGCGAACTGGACACAGCAACGACAAGGCCGGGTCTTCCTCCTCTGAAGGGAGCGCTTGCAGGTTCACCACCTGATACCGAAAGGGAGTGGTGGGAACTTTTTTGCACGTAACCGGGCTGGGGTCTCAAGCAGTGGCGTCATTAGGCCTGGGGGTCTTTTTGTACTAGCCCCAGGTCTTTTGATCCAATTCCAATAATATATTTGTACTCTGATTATTTACCATAACGGCATTGCTGCACGATTATATACAGACATCTACCTGCGTGTCTTGCAATCAAAAATAAAAATAAAAGGGCAACATGATTACAGAAATGAAAAGATGAAAAAGTTATTTTCAATACAATGATCACCATTTTAAATCATAATGTATGAAATAATTACATTAAAATCAGTTTATGTCTAATGTCTAAATTTCCCTTAATTTCGACAAAGAGTTACTGTTGCACATAAAACATGTTCAAAACAATGCAAGGAATGCTAAAAAAACAACAACAAAAAAAACACTAAAAAAGCAGGGTCACTTGGCGCGTCATGTCCGGTCAGGTACATACAAATGCACCGCTTACTTCGCATGACTCCTCCCCTGACCAACAATTTGTGTTTGCTAGCTAGCTAACCTGAGGGCTCAGCATAACAACGGTTAAGTAAGCATTTCTTTGGGAGAACACGAAGCAACTCAATTAACCTACTAACATTATATAAACCACCTAGCTAGAACTTTATATAATTGCTGGTTAGTGTATGTACACACATGACAAGAAAGATTTCTAGAAATATGACAAGAAATCTAAAACAGTTTCCTTTTTTTTTACAAAATGTGTTCATATAAACATATGTATATTATTTTTAAAATCAGAGAATTCTTTGTTTTTTATCATTAACACTAGAACTACCGGAATTCAGTATCTAGTAGAATGGCCATAGCAGTCATTTTGACCGCTAGATTCCAAACTCTATAATCTCAGTCTCAATTGAAAAAATACCCAGTTGAGAGACTTCATTCAGTTCAGACACTTCTATTCTATTCAACCATTGTACTGATCAGCCAATTTAATCTAGCAATTTGTATTTGTGAACAAATTAGCAATAGCACTCGAGACCGCTAGCAACATTTCTTTGACAGAGACAATGACAGTTGCTAAGCAACCATCAACCACGGGAAAGATTAACATTAGAAGTCCCGTGCGTTCAGTATGACTGTGCCTGGTAGTTATAGGTATAATTGATAACTATTTTCTTTGTCTTATGTGTAATTTATATAAAAATCATTATAAATGAAAATACAGACACTTTTAGGAAACGTCAGGTACCAGTTATTACTAAAATAATATTTTCATAATATGCAAAAGCATAAACATTTTACTTTGTTCCCTAGGCTCTGCATTTAACTTTAATTTAAAGAAGCAGCAGCAGAATACATGGAACGATTCTTACATCTTTACTTTGCAGATGAGACAAGATTGAGGGCAGATGAGAACAGCAGGCCAATTAAAGACCTAGAGCAGCAGCAGGCAGGGGCAACTGGTCGGACCATTACTGATTTAGGAGACCCGGACACAGGCCCTAAACAAGTAAAGCTACCTAAATATCCCCTCAAACGTTTTGGATTGCAAAATAAGGGCCTAGTACAATATGATGGAGATACAAGGAAAGAGAGAGAGAGACAACAAAGAGTACAATATGAGGGAGACACCAGGAAAGATAGACAGACAACAAATAGTACAATATGATGAAGACACCAGGAAAGACACAGTGAAAGACAACAATTAGTAAGATATGATGTAGACACCATGAAAGACAAAGAATATGGTGTGCATTAACAGAAAAGGGGAGATACAGGAGTTGTTACTGAAATGGAATAAAGTGTTCTTCCAAAACATGCAATTTGTCAGTAATGCATTTAGCTGTATTTTGCACTTGGGGTGCGGTGGGTCTGTGTCTGGGCTAAGCCCCTAGTCTCTTAAAACTCTAAAAACGTCCCTGGTCTCAAGATCACGTGAGAGTGTGTCGGCCCGAACTCCAGGCATTCGCCAGTGACAGACAGTGCCTGCAGGTCCCCAAACCTCTTGATAGAAGTGATCGCCACCAGAAGGGCCGTCTTCAGTGACAAAGTGCTGAGCTCGGCCTGCTCCAGTGGCTCAAAGGGGGCTCTCTGTAGGGCAGATAGGACCACAGAGAGATCCCAAGAGGGAATCAGGCGCGGCCTAGGGGAATTCAATCTCCTCATGCCTTTGAGGAATCTGGTGATCAGGTCGTGCTGCCGTGAGGGTCTCCCATCCAGTGTATCGTGATATGCTGTTATAGCAGCCACGTACACCTTCAGGGTGGAGGGAGACAGCTGTCTCTCCAGCCCCTCCTGTAGGAAGGACAACACAGACCCGACTGCGCATCACTGTGGATCTTCCCCACGGGAAGAACACCAATTTTCAAAGATACGCCACTTCAGAGCGTACAGCCGCCTCGTGGAGGGGGCTCTGGCCTGAGTGATCGTGTCTATCACTGCTGGTGGAAGGCCTGCTAGGTCTTCCACGTCCCGTCCAGGAGCCAGACATGGAGGTTCTAGAGGTCTGGCTGCAGGTGCCGGAGCATGCCCTGCTCCTGAATGGGAAGGTCCTGACTGGGGAATGCACCAGGGAGGGGCTACTGCCAGGATCATCAGGTCAGAGAACCAAGTCCGGTTGGGCCAGTATGGCACAACCATCAGGACTTGCTTCCCATCCTCCCTGACTTTGCACGATGTCTGTGCAATGAGGCTCACCGGGGGAAACGCGTACTTGCACAGCCCCCGAGGCCAGCTGTGTGAAAAGGGGGCAATGAGAGGACTCTCGGGAGGTGAACCGGTCCACCTGCGCCTCCCTGAATCTCTCCCAAATTAGCTGGACTGCGTGGGGGTGGAGCCTCCACTCTCCGCGGAGCATTACCTGCCGTGAGAGTGCATCCGCTGCATGGTTGAGGACGACCTAAACCAAAGGACGTCCAAAGGAAGAGGCGGCGGGTAAGTTGCGACATGCGACGTGAGCGTACGCCACCCTGGCGGTTTATGTACGCCACGGTCACTGTGTTGTCCGTCCGGACCATGTATTGATGTGCCATTGCAGGCGGGGCCCTGTCCAGAGCCCCAATACTGCCTGCCCATTGCACACGGCACCCCAGCCCATATTCGAGGCATCCATGTGACCATGACGCACCTTTTCAGGCAGGCCAGCACTGACTGTGCACGCTCATTCGTAAGGTGTGCCATCATGGTGACCGAGTCCAACTCCATACAGAGAAAAGAGATGCTCTGTGCAGGGGAGAGCTTACTCCTTTACCAGTTGACCTGAAGCCCCAGTCGATCACTGAAGCACAAGGTCCCTGTGCGCACACAATAGATCTCACGAGTGAGCTAGAATCAGCCAGTTGTCGAGATAGTTGAGGATGCGAATGCCCTTCTCCCTTAGCGGGGCCAGGGCAGCCTCTGCGACTTTGGTAAAGATGCGAGGAGACTGGGACAGACCGAAGGCGAACCAAAGAAAGGGTCTGTGTCGAGGAAGGATCGATACATGAAAGTACGCATCCTTCAGGTCGACAGCCACGAACCAACCCTGATGTCGTACTGATGCCAGGATGCACTTCTGCGTCAACATCTTGAACAGAAGCCTGTATAAGGCCTTGTTCAAGGCACGCAGATCCAGAATTGGGCGCGCACCCCCCCCCCGGGCACGATAAAATAAGGGCTGTAAAAGCCCCTGTGCGACTCAGCTAAGGGGACGGGCTCTATCGCTCCCTTCACCAGAATGGTGGTAACCTCCACCCGAAGGACCGAGGCATCCTCGCCTCGCACCGCGGTGGAGACGACGCCACTGAACCTGGGTGGCCGTCTGGCAAACTGGATCATGTAGCCGAGACGGATCGTCCTGATGAGCCATTGCAACGGGCTGGAAAGCGCTAGCCTCCAGCCTCTGCACTAATGGCACCAGGGGTACAATTGGTTTTATCACGCCCGGGGTGGGGGGTTCGCCGCGAAGCAGAGCAGGCGCTCCACCGGGAAGACCATCCGGGGAGGCATGCTGCCCTGCAAGCCTGCAACGGTGGCCGGTGGCTGGGGCAGTTTTTTCTAATGCCTAATAGAAAAGTATAAACTTTTGTAGAGCAATACTTCAGGCAGAATATTCCACCAGTCATAAACTTCAGAAAATTGTGCATCATGCATTAGAATGAGAACACAACTATTGCTGGGCTTAAAAGATACAAGAACTAAATCAATGTGGAACATTGTATCTCAAAAGGAGGACAATGTGGCCCCCCCAGCTGCCACTTAAAGAAATAATTCACTCAAAAATGAAAATTCTCTTATCATTTACTCACCCTCATGCCATCCCAGATATGTATGACTTTCTCTCTTCAGCAGAACACAAATAAAGATTTTTAGAAGAATATTTCAGCTCTGTAGGTCCATACAATGCAAGTGAATGGATGCCAAATTTTTGACGCTCCAAAAAGCACATAAAGTCAGCACAAAAGTAATCCGTATGACTCCAGTGGTTAAATCCATGTCTTCAGAAGAAATATGATAGCTGTGGGTGAGAAAAAGATCAATATTTAAGTCATGAATGTGAATCACCAAAAACAAAAGAGGAAAGTGAAAGTTAAAGTGGAGATTGACTGAGCAGGGAGGAGAATTTATAGTAAAAACTGACTTAAATATTGATCGGTTTCTCACCCAACCTATCATATCTCTTCTGAAGACATGGATTTATCCACTGGAGTCACATGGATTAGGCTACTTTTATGCGGACTTGTGTGATTTTTGGAGCTTAAAAATGTTGGCACCCATTCACTTGCATTGTATGGACCAAAAGAGCTGAAATATTCTTCTAAAAATCTTCATTTGTGTTCTGCTGAAGAAAGGAAGTCATACACATCTGGGATGGCATAGGGGTGACTAAATGATGAGAGAACTTTCATTTTTGTGTTAATTATTCCTTTGAAGCCCGATGTGGCCCCTTTTTTAGTGTTTTTTTTTTTTTTTTTCATTCCTTGCATTGTTTTGAACATGTTTTATGGGCAACAGTAACTCTTTGTCGAAATTAAGGGAAATTTAGACATTAGACATAAACTGATTTTAATGTAATTATTTCATACATTATGATTAAAAATGGTGATCATTGTATTGAAAATAACTTTTTCATCTTTTCATTTCTGTAATCATGTTGCCCTTTTATTTTTATTTTTTCCATCAGATTCATGTAGTGTTTATAGTATCATAGATAAGTGATGTATTTTAAAAGTTGTCATTCACAAACACCTATAAAATACCTATATTATTTTATTCTTTCTGGCAAACAACCATAACAAGGAATGTAAATTATGGTGTGTGCTACATTTTTAAATTGCAGCATAGAGTTTTTATTATAAAGGGGCATAGCTTTCGCAACTCAGTACTCAATACTCACTACTCATGAGTACTTTTAAATGAGCTACTCTTTTACTCTTACTTGAGTAGTTTTTAGGACATGTACTTTTACTCTACTCAAAGTACATTTTTTTAAGAAGTAACAATACTTTTGAGTATTATTTTTTAGTACTCTTTCCACCCCTGCATATAGGACTATAATTGGGTGATTATTGGCATCTGATCTTAAGGTTAGGACTAAGGCTAGTGCTATGATTAGTTGATAACTGCCCTTTTGTTTTATAGTTAAAACTAGGGCTTTGATTGATTGAACAGTGCTCTATGATTCCCAGTTTGCGGTTTTAGCTAGGGCTGTTATTGGTTGATAACTACCTTCAGATTCTGGGATTAAGGCTAGGACCAAAGACGTCATTTATGGGTGGGACAGGTAGGACATGTACCCACCACTTTTTGCAATAGCCAATATTGTCCCAACACTTTTTAAATATCTTGCATCAAGGATGTGTCTAACACAGAGAAGACATCTCCAGTTTTTTATCAGGAGTTTTGATTTCTTTTGTGTGTGTTATAATGACTGGTGATTCGGCAATGGAAATTAATATTTTTAATGTTATGATGAGTGCACGTTGCGGCTGTTATCAGTGGCGTTGAGAGGCAGCAGCAATGTTCTTAAGCGCGGTCTACTTGCTCCACTTTTATTGCTGTTATTGCTAAATATTGAATTTTGTTTTGCGTCTTGTGGCAATACGTAACTACAATGAATATGGTACGCCTATGTTTTGTGTGTATGTGTCATGGATTTTGCTGCCCACTACAAAAACTCTGCATATGGGTCTGGGGGTTACTTCATACGCCACTGCGCACAGATGCAATTATGGTTTATTAAAATCAAAAATTCCATCAGGGCGGTTTTGAACGCAAACCCCCCTGTAAATGAGTCGAAAACTTTACCACTAGACTAATGAGTCATGCTGTAAAAGAGGTAGTTCATCTATGTGTTTATACACTGACTTATAAAATCCCAGGACCAACAGTGGCAGATGTAGAGGTGAAATTATCATGTTATTAGTTTAATATTTATTTTAGTGCTTAAATTGGTCATCAAGAATGACTGTTTATGAAAAGATTATTTGAAATAATCTGTGCCTAACCTAATTAATATTTATGAGCTTCGCAATTTCATGACGCCACAACTTAACTGTGCACCCCACCCCCTAAACTATCCCTACCACTTTTTAAATAATGTGACGCCCATGGCTAGGGCTAAGATTGCTTGATCTTTGGCATTACGTTGAATTGGCTAAACATATATATGTTATGAGTTCTATGGTCCATCAGGAATTTGAACTGGTGTAATTGATGTATGTTATCCCATGTATATTGGCCATTACATTGCATCTGTATGCCAGTCATTTTCAGAGAGCAAGTGAGGGGGTGGCAGCTCCTTGAAAAATGTGGGAACGAGGGCACACACACACAACACAGCTTGGGCCTCTGCTTTCACACATTCCAGCTGAGGGCATATTGAGCTCATTAACATTACTAACTAACAATACCTCTTTGTACTGGCAAATGGGTTCGAGAAGGTGCCAAATTGCCTCAAGTGTCTTAGTGTGTGTGAGCATGCTTGGGTGTGTGGTGTCTTCATTTGTGTGTGTTTTTCGGTAAAGGGGGAGGGGAGGGTAACATGTATATCATGTTTCACAGACATGCATTAGCAAGCAGGGTTATGATACTGTCATGCTTAATGTCTGCCGATGATTCTCCCAGCGCTCTCTGTGATTCTGAATGTACAGCTTCACTTCAAAGTGTCTTTATAAACTGCATCAATGTGCTTGATACCTAAGAACAGAAAATAGCTATAATAATTAATATCTACAATGGTACCTTAATAATGTCTCATGGTAAAATACCAAGTAAAATCACAATGCCATGTTGTTTGAATAACGGGCTAAAAGACAAAGCTACTCTGTTGTTGTATTAATTCTTTACATTTTTGCAAAGATACTATTGTTTTTATTATTGCATTAACTAATAGACTATTTTTATATAAAATAATATAGGGTTAGTGTAGGGTTTGAGTTAGGGTTTCTGTCTTAATTTCTTTAAGTTAATTTCATGTCAGGCCAGCTAAACCCTAGAGTTTCACAGAAAAGTAATGAACAACAATGCATTCTTATATTTCATCTGTATGGAATATTACATGGAATTTCATGTTTTTTCATTGGTCTATATATACATATGTCAGATGGAGGTCATTGGCAACTGCATCTTGCTTTTATATCAACATCTTGCACCATGAGCAATTATTATTATTATTATTATTATTATTATGCTGTGTCAATTTGAAAGAGATTCATTTTTGAAAAGCATGTCTCAAGATAAGTATTTTGAGCTTTGGGTATCGTGGTAGTATCGTGGCACCAGTATACCATGCAACACTAATTTAAATCAACTAACACCAGGAAACACCAGGTTTAAGCTGTAATTTTATTCAGCAGGGATTCTGAGCCTCACTTCTATTCGCTCTCCCTATTGCCTCCTCTTACTTCTCTACATTACCTCTTCCCCCTTCCCCCTGACCATCCTTCCATCTCTCCCTAAGACAGAAAGACAGAGAGAGAGAGAGACTGGAAGGAAAAGGTTAAACCCGTCTTTCAAAAGCTCTTCATCGGCTGCTGACCTGCATAATTTATGGGCTTGTAACTGTAATCAAAAATTCTTATTTATTTGGAAGGGTTGTTGGGGTGGGGGGTAGAGAGAGGAGACAGAGACAGTACACACACACACACATACCCACACCCTTCCCAGCGAGCCTCTAGCTTTTCAAATGAAACGATGTGCCGCTTTGTTGTCCCCTGGGTGGGTCCTACAGCGCACTCCAACACACACAAACACAAATACACATGCATTCCCAATAAACTCACACATACACATGCATATTAAAATTCTTCTTTAAAATTCTTGAAAAAAAACTTTGTGATGGATGCAGTATGATGTCTGTCCCTCAGGGTGGGGTCCAACAGCTCACTGGCAAACACACACACATAAACAGAAACTTAGTGATTAGTCTTACTTCACTGGTGCCATGGTGTGTGCGTAGACACACAAGCAATGCCACAGAGAGAGCACGCATTCAAAAGGGTTGCCTGCAAGTATACTCGGTGTACTTTCTCAATCTTTGTTATGAGGAAGGACAGGATACACTCAGGATATCAGAAATTCACAAACGTGGGTAAGATCTTGCTCACAGTTCTGAAGAAAAAGTTTCCTCACCCCGGGAAAACAAGGCGGAGAAGCTTAGCTGGATCTCTGGACACCATGGTTCCAGAGAAGTGTCTTATTGACCAGTTACCATCCGATGCGGTTTAACGCTGCATTGGCTGCCAGAAATTTTTTTGAGAGAATGAAGAAAAGAAAGTGAGATTGAAGCATTCAGAGCGGCTGAGAATCACTGTTATTATCATTAACGAAAACTATTACTAAGATGAAAACTAGCAGTGAACAATATTTCTGTTAACCAAAAAAAAAGAAAATGTTGTTTGCAAAAGAACAAAAGCTAAACTGTAACTTTATATGTGCACATACAAACAAAAACTAAATAGAAACAGAGAAAATGACTTCAGTGTTTGTATTTTTAATCATTGCTGCATGGTCTGATTAATTCATTTAACAAGCTTGACTTCAGACTTTCCCGACTGACCTCACAGTGAATTCAGTGACAGTAGGTTAACAACTCTTCAGCTGACATCGGTCTGAAATTCAAAACACTGCCCCCAGTGGCCTGAAGCTGGAAGTGTTGTTAAAAGTATGGGCACATGTGAACTCCAGTTTCCAGGTGAAATGTCCAAAGAGGGGCACCAAAAGCGAGTTCTATAGATAGTTGTTTTTAGTTGTAATTACTGTAATACAGTGAAAAGGAATGCATATTTTATTAACTCTAACCCCTAACTCTAAACCTAACCATAAGTGAAGTAAAAATGTAATCTTAAAGGGAAAATGCAACATCCATACCAACCTGAAAAAACTGGATGATGCTTGTCAGTAACTTGGCAGAAAAGGGTTGATGTCCTGTTACTGGAAAATTTGATAGCAACATATTGACTTCCTGTGAGATCATGTTGAACTACCTATATTATATCAATAAAACCAACCAATTAGACATGAAGTGTTGTATAATCGACATGTAAAACCAACCACAGTTAAACTTTTGTTTGTGAGGGGCGGGTAAACATTGTATAGCAACATGAAAGAAATTAGAGTCTTGTTTAGTTGATCCATACAGCCTCTAACAAAACCCTCGAAAATGTTCCAAATATTTTATACCATGAACTTCACACACTTGGCAAATCCATTAATAAGTTGTTCTCCTGTGCAGGACATCACAATTCACAGCTAACGTAGTAGCAATGGCAACGTTTATAGCACATTTCATTGTCAGTAAATACACTATCCTTAAATTGCACTTTCATAGCATTATTTTGAGTATGGGACACTTTCTGATAAAGTAGTGTGTCATCACATGCAGATATGTGGTGTTATAAGAGATGAAACTAAAACTATATTTAAACTAAAATTAATCTAAATGTAGTCATTGTCAAAAAAAAAAAAAAAAAAAAACTTACTGTATGTGTTACAGGATGCTCGACCCTCTCTGAGCAGGATTCAAACCGGCGTAAGCCAGCATGGGAGGAGGCCATGCTAACAAGGAGGCTAAAGGTTATAGCCCCTAGTGTCAGTCTCTAGTGTGCCTCTTGAGGCCAGGGGAGTGAGGTTTACACGTACCGCACAGCTATCACGTACCAGCTGGCTCCTTTTGCACTCATCCCCCTAAACCTCACCCTCATCTGGGTCACGGCACCACTGTAATCGGTCCTGCTCGAACTGCTCCGAGCGGGATTCGAACCGGCATCAGCCGGCATGGGAGGCGGGCATGCTATACCAGCTGGCTCCCGTTACATGTGCACCATTAAAACCCAACACATTCTAATGTAAAAAAAACTTCACTGGCCACATTTGTGCGTCAACAACACCTATTAGCTATGTTACTCATTACACGTTGGAAGATAATGTTTACTTAGAGTTCTAAAAGGATTCGTCCCCTAAAATGAGAATTCTGTCATCATTTACTTACCTTCATGTCATTTCAAACCCATATGATTTACTTTCTGTCATGGAAGACAAAAGAAAAAAAAAACTGTTGATGTGGCTCTTTTCCATACAATGAAAGTATACAACTAGGCTTTGTGGGGGAAAAAAGCTTTGTGTTAGGAACAGACCGAAAGTCATTCACTGACAATCGTGCCCTCCGCTGTAGCTCTCAATGCTCATTCTCACTTATATTTAAATGTGCCGTGTTAAGACACTTTTTGCACACCTCAATGACACCGCATGTCATTGGTTCTAATGTCTAATACCTTTAATGGAACGACAGCAAAAACAGGTGGAAAATGTTAATGAAAGTTAAATTATAAATGATTAGTGGACCTAATGAAAAAAAGAAATTATCTAAAAAAACAACAACATTATATGACCCCTTTAAATATAGGTGAATCTGTTTTGAATTTGGAGGACAATTTGTGTGTGTGTGTGTGTGTGTGGGGGGGGGGTTAAGTGGTTTACGAGGACTTTGTTTTTTGGTTACAAACTGGTAATTACAAGGGTATTATGCTATAAATGTGGTTTATGAGGACATTTCTAGTGTCCCCATCATTTAAATCATTTAAAAAACATACTAAACAATGTTTTATTGAAAATTTAAAAATGCTGAACGTTTTTTGTGAGGGTTAGGTTTAGGGGATAGAATCTATAGTTCGTACAGTATAAAAATCATTATGTCTATGGAGAGTCCTCATAATGATAGCTGCACCAACATGTGTGTGTGTGTGTTTAGGTTTCACTATGTTTGAAAATGTCCTCACTAATATAGTGAATCTGGTAGAAAACCCACTAGTGAGGATATTTTAGGTGGTCCTCACAAGTAAAAAAGGCTCAACAATTGGCCAAATCATGTTTAGCTTTAAATCTACTGATATGCACAGGTTTCTGTGAGGGTTAGGTTTAGGGGTAGGGTTAGGGTTAGGGTTAGGGAATAGAAAATATCTTTAGCCTGCTTTAAAAACAAAACTGTGTGTGTGTGTCCCACCCGGACTGTGGTGTGTTCCCCAGAGATGAGCATATGCAGCATCTCACATAGTTGGAATCTTGTGAAACGCTGCTGTTCAAACCAGTGTCTCAAACCCTGACCTCAGATTCACGACAGCCAGGACACAGTTATCACTTCCAGAGAGTCTGTCAAAACCCAAAAACTGAAACTTTATGACCAGTGAGAATTGTTTTGCAAAGATATCTCAGCACAAACACTGCTCTGAGACACGGATATGTGTTGCATGTTGTGATGAGGAGGGTGGGGCCAGGCCATAAGGATGGACGCTTGGCGCTGTGTTACCCCAATCAGCCGGGAGCTTAAAAGTGTTGGACCCCATTGACTTGATACTTGTTTACACAGTATTTATGCAACGTTAGGGTGTTTTGGGTGATTTTAAGGGTCATTATGGTGTTGCTAAGTGGTTTATGGGGCATTACTAAATGGTTGCAAGATGGTTGCTTTCTAGCAAGTCAATAGAGACCATCCCGAGTCTCTATGACATCCTGACCCCTAAATGTGTGTAGGAACCTTTTCAGTGGAAGTCTATGAGGAATTCTGCTCTTTTTTCGTCCACCAGGCAGAAGAATTTTGTCATTATAAAGCATTTACATTTTACTGCAAAATAATAGTAACAACACCAGTGATATATTGGTGGCACTCTTTCCAAATGAAATGCTTTTTCAAAAAGCTTGTGTTTAGTGTGAAAAACAAGTCTATAGCTTCTGTGTATTATCAAAAGGGAGGTGTGCTGTATTTCTACTGGACTCTACAGTGTCTTTTTTGACCAGAATAAAACGGTTGTTTGGAATTTTCTCCAAAAGAGAAGGGTTAGAGAATTTTTTACGAGGTGTTTAGAACCAACATAAAATACCTCTGCAAGAGAAAATAAACAGTCGTGCAATTGGACTTGATATATAGCCCTTCTGAAAACTTCCCAGTGTGAAAACTAGCCCCGGTCTCTCCTATATATTAGAATACATTCACATTTTGTCAGTAATTGTTTGTCATATCAAATATCTTGCCATATCTAGCTTGCAGCTTTCACTTTTTGTGTTCCTTGCACATAGAGACAAGCTTTATCAACAGCTGGTTGTAGACACACAATCCAAAAGCTCACATATGATTGGCTGGTCTTATTGAGTGGCATGTTCTATCTATCAGACAAACAGCCATAAAATAGCTGTAATAAAGGACTCTACAGATGCATGCTGAAAGGGGAGAAAAATAGATAGAATGACAGATAAAGACAGAGAAGGAGGATGCAACTGAGCACAAAAATGCCTGCCCACTTTTTCTGCCGTCTTGGTTCTGGAAGTATTTTTCCCATTCATTTCTTCCTTAGGGATTTCAAAAAATCCTTCATAAAAGAGTTCTAAGCCATGAACCAAACCAACCAGTTCTGAGGTGAATCACAACATTACAAGCTTTGATTTTTTTAAAAAAAAAAAAGAAAGTTGGACAAAGACTGTGTACTTAACGTCTTTCATGCGGGAATGAACTACAATCCCATGAAGCATTGCAAATGACTTAATCGAATTAAAACAATGAAAAAATATAAAACTATTGATTTAAAGTTAATTGCAAAATATTCATATATAGATTCAGAGTGTAGGGAGAATGACTCGATTATTATTATTATTCACAGTGCATCATGCGAGTGAGCGGTCGCTGCAGAGATCTTTTGTCATACTTTGTTAGTGTTGTTTCTTTTCACAATTTTCTGGACAAAACTTTGACTCATAACTCGCCCCGCTCGCTTGTGCTTCAGACACGAATGACACCTAAATTCACAGTCTTATTGAGGACTGAGGAGAGGTCTCCCATTACTTTTCTCCTTGCTTTTCATGTCAAATAGACATGGGGGTGGGCTCTTTTGACCTGGAGCAATGTACAAACTCCAACATCCAGTGGTGAGTTTTGCACCGCCAAGCACCACTCATATGTTCCCCGAAAATTTACCAAATGTAGTTATTTTTACTGTTTCTTTCACATTTCTCTCATCAGGTGTTCCTGAAGTGGTAGGTGTGAGAAAGATTCTGATCTGTTTGATATATAATTTGAATAGCACATTTAAGATCAGATGAGGGGCACCTTGCTCAGCCTCTAAGACCTGATTTTGCAATGTTGTGTGTGTGTGTGTGTGTGTGTGTGTTTGTGGTAAAGACATTTGAAACCCAAAGGCTTTATGCTTCACATCAAAAGCCAAACCATTTGAAGTTCTTAAATGGAAATCTTTTAACTTTACCAGTCTCTCTTTCTTTCTCTCTCTCTCTCTCTCTCTCTCTTTCTCTCTCCTTCACACATACACAGTGGTAAATCAGACCTTAAATGCAGTGGCAAATTCTGCTGGCCTAACTTGTCAAATAAATACATATTTTTCATCCTTTCATTCTCAATCACATTTTTGCCTATGTATTTTAATCGCTTTCCACTCTTAATTAATCTACAAACAAATAGATAAAAACTAAAAGTTTATCCAGTCAGAATTTATTCCTTGATGCTTACAAGCAAAGTGTGACAACTGTTTCACAAATTGCATGCCCGAAACCCGAAGCCTGAAGCCTGAAGCAGCGCATAAGTCTGAGCGCCACCCCCTCAGGCCTTCAGAATTTCCACAGAATCCCTCAACAGTGCAAATTTATGCGCATCATCAGCCAATCAGATTGATTTATTTGTTCTTGGTGGGTGTGGTCTTTAGGATATGTCCCGGTGGAGGCCTTCTAGCTGGCCTCGAGTGACGCAATCGAGCTTCAAGTGATGTATGTAATTCAAGAGCAAAAAGTGTAAGATCAAGAGTCGGCTGTCATCACTGCTGTTATTGCCGTTGAGAAAGAGATACTTATGGATTTAAAAACACGAGATGTTCTGCATGACCGTGTGATTACTTAATTTATTAAACAGGAAAGGAGGACTGATTTTGACTTCAAGCAAATTGGTAAGTGCTTTTTGTATTGTTATAGCAACATTAGGAGTTTTCTAAGTGTAAATTAGGCTGCTTGAGAATTCAGTGTCGGATCAAGTTTTGAAAAGAAGTGCTGCGTTCCATTCAACTCGGAAAGTCAGATTTTCCAACTTCCTACAAGGAAAAGTGCAATGGAATGCATCTTGAAGTCAGAATTACAACTTGTAGGCTCGTGCAGAAATTCTCAACTCCGATTTCGCTGAGATGCAGGGGCATGATGTCACACAAACATGTCGACACTCAGGGAGATATACAAAGTACGTGATAAACATTCACTTTATTAAGTAATATCGATAAATGAGTTAGTTTCCACATTACATGATATTAAAGCTTGTTTAACAAACGCCTGCAGAAACAGGTGTATAAAACATTATAATCTCTTTTGATAATCGTACACCTGAAGCACAAATGCTAGCGCTGCAGCATTGTTTATCAGTTGGGTTGCTAGGAGACATCTCTAATGAGAGTCAAACCCCTGCTAAGCTAACGGAAGCATTGCATTTTTGTTTCCTTAAACGTCATCTTCTGAATATTTTTCCAGGTATTATAGACCTCCTTGGTAGATTCATATGAAAAATTATGATTTTTGAATGTCTGTTCGGGAGACGTTCATTTCACAAAACAGTTATGCTGCAGTTAAAATTAGGCTTGAGCATTAAGTGTCATTTCAAGTTCAGGCTTTCGTGTGTGCACGTGTTTTTAAAATGTCAGTTGGTATTACTAGTTAGCTGTGACATAATGTATGATGCCCAAAGGCATAGGGTGTCTTATTCATTGTGAAACTGTGTTTTCTTAATGGCATGAATCACACTGAAGGCCTAGACTGTAAATGCATGGCCCACCACTGCATAAATGTGTTGTTAGTGATGTTAGAAGTGGAACTTCTTCCAGACTTAAGGCTAATTTATACTTACTGGGCGAACAGGCTTCGCTTAGTTTGCCTACAAATGATGACGAAATGCAGTAACGTTTTTGTTCTGCCAAGGTGTTCGTTTGGTGAGATTTCTCCTGTTCACGCACATCTCTGAAATTCTTGACCCAAGAGAACTCGGTTGTCGATGAGCGTTGATGATTTGTTCAAACTATTCGTGGGTGTGGTTTGGACGTGACACTTTTTATTTACAATCACGCGTGCCAGCTGAGGATTTGTTACCTAGGTTACTGTCATTAAAATTAATAAATTTGAAGCCTGTCTCTCAGAGACTGTGTGGAAGTATACTTTTTTACATGATTTGCAAAACAAACACTACAAAGACAGCACGGCCACTACAAATAAGTGGAGAGAGATTTGAGTTTTTAAAAGTGAAAGGGGCCGTGACAAGTTTAATAAAACAAAGAAGCAGCACAGCGCTAAAAGCGGCGGTCCATGGAGGGAAAACCTGCATTATTGGCTTTACTTGTGGCTGGAACAGTACGTTAAACACCATGACATCACCCTAAACGAACTAATTTTAAAATAGTCGCGTCTCACTAGTGTTCAGCTGTGTTTTTAGAATGTTGTATCAGGTTAAACGTAGGTAGAAACATGGAAAAGCGCATTTCAAGATACCTGTGCTCGGTCCAGCTGTCACTTAGTGCAAAATCTGTGCTGTCTGCTCTTGTTGGTTTGACTAGGTGTGTTGCCTGTACAGCTGGAGTTGCGCTGACTGCCCCCTACTGCCGCAGATTCACAAAAACATCAAGGTGGTATACAATACATCAAGCTTGAATTGGTCCTAAAGTCCTCATGTTTAATGCCGTTAATTGTTTCATATCATTATTCGCACTAAATTAACATGTTAAATCGACAGCCCTAGTTCTTGAACGACAAACTAACAATTGACAACTTCTGAAGAATGGTGTAAATCTTCAGTGATCCGCTTCAACTACAATGCTTTCAGATTTCTGCAGCCCATAATGTAGACTGGCTGCCCTATTAACCTGCATAATGACTGAAAGACAAAAAGTGCCTCAAAGTTTTCTGACTGGCTAAACAATGTCTGGTGCTGATACAGAAACAAGTGTGATTTCAGGACACCTAATTCAGTGATATATTTTATGTCAGGTAGTAGAGACATTTTCTGCTTGTCATTCCATAAAAAATCAAATAAATAAATAAAAATCTTACAGCAGCAACTCCTACCTACGGGTCCAACAGCCTGTAGTCATGGAACATATTTTGTTAAAACCATTGGCAGTTTCATTTCCAAGTCTCCTCTTCTCTCATTCACTCCTTTCCTCTCCTCTCCTCCTGGGCCACAGGATGAGGCTGTTTCTTTAAATGGTGCTAGAAGTGTGAGTTCTGATGGTGACAGTGCTTTAGTCTGGCTCAACTGATAATGATGTAATGACATCAGGAGGTAATGGATGACTGAGAGTCTTTTGGATTTTTTTTCAATATGCTAGTCAGTCAAAGGAAGATTTGTTCATAGTGAATTCTCCCCTGTGTATTTAAACGTTTATGGATTTGCCCCAATCACTTTCATTGTAAGTGCCTTACTGTAAATGTGATTTCTTAATGAAAAGAGGGACTGCTTGAAATAAAAACATTTTCTGTTGTAATAAACAGTATGCCACAAATTGTGTTAATTTATCTTAAAAGATTATTCCGGGTTCAATACAAGTTAATCTCAATCGACAGCATTTGTGGCATAATGTTGATTATCACAAAAAAGAATACATATATTTTCAATGAAGCTGTTTGACCAAGAGAGTGGTTTGCTAGTCAAGCTTGGTAGAAGTCCTGTAATGACATAAGCATACCAGCATCCCAAGTTAGGGAAGATTGTACGAAATTCAACATATGCCTATGTCTTTTCAACAGAGCTGACTTGCTTGCTGGGAAATGCAAGGCACTATTCTTTATAAAGCAGCTTTGGAATGATTTGTATAGTGAAAAGTGATGTACAATTACATTTAAATTGAATTATTGATATGTTTTTTGTTTTTTTTTTAAATGAAGATCTTAAAAGTCAAAGACTTCCTCTCTCGGTCTCTGATGTAAGAGTGTGTCTCCAGTCTCTATGGAGTTTCTGGATTATGTGGAACATCCTTTGAGCTGAACAGTGTCCCACCAGACTTTATGACAGGACTGCGGTGGAACGAGGAGTGGCATGTTTGTGTTCCAGGTGTACGTGTGTAAATGTATTTCATAAGTGTTATAGTCTTTCATGCTCTCAAGGGCAAATGCTTCAGAAATACCACATCAAATACACCTCGGTGGAAGTGCCAGACATTTCTCTGGCTCTTAATTGGCAAACTTTCAGTGAGATGGGACTTCTAGGCCAGTATGTCTTAAACAGAAGTATTGCTGGTGTGTTTGCAGGTGCTGAGGACAGTGTGTAGTATGTTGCACCCGTCACACCCTTCCCACCCCCTCCAAACACACCCAACTGCCATCGCACCAGCATGGGGTGGTAATTGATTCTCCTCATTCCATTAGTCTTTGAGACAGCAATGCACCAACAAGGGAGGGTAATGTCACTTAGAGACGAGCACTGTGCCCAGTTTACACACACACGATAGGTCTAGGGAATCAAGGACAAACCATTTATACACAAGCCAAAAACAAAACAAAATACTACTGAACATTCATTAAAAGAAAGAAAATTAATGATCATAACAACAAAAGCTGACCGTTATGTAGACAAAATGCAGAAATCTTGTTTATCTTTTTAGCACAACACCTACATCAACAGCTTGAAGTGTAGGATGTAGAGGCCTGCAAACAGTCCCGAGCGCTTTCTTCAATGTAGTTTAAAAAAATTTGTTCCAAGTATAACTTTGGGTTATATATAAAATGATATATATATAATATAATATTATGATATATTTATATATATGGGTCATTGACAAATAAGGTTGTCTGAGGTGGTAAAAAGCAGTATTTTTCAAATCTGGTTTAAACAAATGTGTCAAGTACGTAGACATGTAATCTTTGAGTTAATGTTGTTTTTACAAATTGTTTGGAAAACATTTTAGCATTTTGTAAAAAAAAAAAAAATATATATATATATATATATATATATATATATATATATATATATATATATATATATATATATATATATATATTATTACTTTAAAAATGTCATGTGGTGCAACCATCAAATAAAAGGTATTAAAATAGTTTCCTTGCACCTTGAATACATGAGAGTGCACACAACTTCATCATTCATTTAAAAAACAAATTTCAAACATATGTTTCAAGGCGAAAAATATTTTTTTTACAAATATCAAGAAGATTTCTCATGGTTGCACCAAATTTCCTGAACAAATTGTGCCTTTTCTTTAAAATGTAAAATATTGATTTGTAATGATATGACAAAATTATGATTGTTTTAAATTTTCACACACAGTCTTGTGGGTCTAAAGAGATCTATGTTTTATGATTTTTGTCACGACAACAAAATGTCTACCTATTTGTTGTTTGCACCACATGACTTTGATTTGGTGGACAATTTAAAAAAATAATATATTAATCATATTTGAAAATAAAATTGTTTCACTGCATTTTTTTAAAAGAAATAATTCTAAAAGATTATTCAGCACAACTCAAGCCAACATTTCTTTTTTCAACAATTTCAGCTTTTAATGAGACTTTGAATTTTTTTACTGTCTCCAGACGGTTGCAACACATTGCCATTTTTTACTTTAAGCCCCATCAAAAATATCAAAATGACTTGAACTTAGTAACTGAAAACATGTTCATCATAGAAGAGGTGTACTCAAGTAATTGTTTTGTGTGAACTGCATTTGTAATGTATTTGTTAATAATTGTTTAGACGCAGACAAAAAAAAAATGTCATTGACCCATATATGCATATATATAGGCTACATTTATTTAACGCATAATAGTTTTAATTTAACGTAACTTGTTTCACCACACACACTTTTACATAGAAACACATGCAAATTCAGATGAGTGAGGGGCTGTTGACACCAAACATGCTTTTGCGCTATTTTCCTATGTAAACACATACTGACCGTTGCGCCACAACTTACTTTTTTTAATGTCTCATGCAAGTTGAAAGAAGTTGATTAGAACTTTTTTTTTAAAAGTTTCCGAGCTAGATAGGTGTTAAGCCAACGCATTTGCCCTTTTTGCTCTGGAATCAATGTTCTTACTTTTGATTTTCAATAAAAAATATCTAAACATCCTATAAACAAGATACATTTACTTGAGAAGCAAAATTACGTAAGATATTACTGTAATGCCTGTTTTCAGGGAAATCTATCAAAATTTGGTGAGATTTTTGTTTAAAACAATAAAAAAAAACTGTTTGCCAATGTGGCACAAAAAAATAAACTTGTTTTGAATGAAGTATATTTTTCTTACCCAATAATTAGATGCTAAACTTCTTTCAGTGAAACTCTAGTGAGATTTTTCATTTGCTGCTACCCAGGTTAGGAATCTGGGTTCTAATGAGACTGTAAATAAACATAATTTCTGAATGTTGCATGTGAATCTTACAAGAGTTTTCACAGAACACAATTACCATTTGGCTACAATTTAGCTGCTCCAACAAGGCCATTGCTAATGCGATCTAGCTTTAGAGCTGGACTTGTAACTCGTTTTTATTGGAAGCATCATGAAAAATAAAGGAATAATCACTCTTATCAAAGGGGGTATTTACACTTGTTCACTTCATGTGTTTTTACAGATAGGATAAGCTATCTAATCATGAAAAGACAGTTCAAATGCCCCCCAAGATGCATTCAAGACATAAAGCAATCCAGTCACTCAATCCTCCGGAGGTAGTTTGAGACGCAACTCGACCAAGTGTAAATGCATCTGGTTTTTCAGGCCACATACGTAAACTTTACTCCTCCTAAACAGAACTACATTAGAATACGGAAGTTTGGGAGCCCCAGAATCCACACCTGCGTGAGCAAACGTGAATTTGACACATGGATGGAGCAACGATGAAACTCAAAAACGAATTGCCATAGCAGGTGATTTTTATCTGCCACATTTTCAATGAGCCATATCAAGTGCAGCATAATTTTATTGCCCAGCATTAACATCATCACAGAAGTGAACTCTTTTATATTGGCATTTTGCACAGGAATAGTAGATGGGATTTATATCCATTTTGCGGAGACACTTTTATGAGTCCAAGTGTAAATGAAATGTGCATAACCAATCAGACAGCAATTTGATCAATCAAGATGCTTGAATTACATAATTGACTGATTAACAGTTACCCACTTTTCCACTTGGCCTTTTAGCACAAAAATAACTGAGTCTTATTTACTCACCATCTGCAATCTTTTTTTAAGCAGCGCAAATCAGCAACAAAATAATGCTGCGCTGTATTTAAATTAATTTTCATTCTTTTCGTGCAAAAACTCCTCCATTCTATGGAAATTAGGCTCATTATAGATTTTGCTTTACTCACAAAACTCCATAGCACCCCGAAGTAGCTTGCAAGATCGGATTTGTTTCATGCAAATTTTGTTCAGCACCGATTTTATGACTTTGTTTGCGGCACTGCCTTATTTGCATAATTAGTTTAGTGAATCAGGTGCTAAACCAGCGCAGACAGCATGTCCAAATAAATGTTGATTTTACCAGCCACATAGTGAATTCCCCGAAAGTGTAAATAGACCCAAATTTAAGGTTAGTAATGTTTCATGTTCCCAACTCAAATGATACCGTGCAGGTTATGCCCAACCATCATCCTCACAATCAGTCATAAACATTACTGTTTCCATGACGACACATTGTCATTTAGGGCAACTGTTTGCACAGCTATTGTCATCACCATAACAGTCAGGGGCATAATCTCCCTAACTACACTGCAGTCACTGTGTGACTACACTGATACCACCATCAGGTTTGCACGTGAAGTCCTTCATATATTCTCCCATAGATAATTTGAAGTTGCCCATTAATTGGGGCCGCTACTCTTTTCTTTATCTATTTTTGTTTGGCTGTTGACCAACGTGAGCATGGTCCTCGATTGCCCGCTTCTCTGGGTCGACTAATTATGACTCCAGAGAGCTGCTAATTGCTGTTGCGTGCCTCTCCGTGAAACGAGGGAAACGTCTCTCCTGTTGCTGCCTGGAAAAATGAGTGCAAGAGTGCGACGGAATTAAAAGGCTTATGTAAGCTTGTGGTGGAACTATTAAATACTGAGCAACTTTTTTTTTTTTTTTTTTTTTTTTTGTCTTGTGGGGAACAGCCACTTGATTTAATAGGGCTCATTAAAAGAGCACATCACATATAGAGCCTCTCCCAGCTTGACACGCACACACACACATATGCATACACAACGTCAGAGGGCCAGGACATAAGGGGAACACCTAATAAGAAAGAGTCTGAAAACTATTGGAGAGAAGATTCTATTGAAAACTATTGAACATTTGAGCAGATTCCCAGAGAAACATTTAATTACTCAGGTGTTGCACTTCCATTTCATCTTACTTAAGTATCAACTTTGTGTGAGATGTTTCTCTTAAAATAAATACAAATAATAGACACAAACGAGACAATTGTTGGCATACAGTAAGAGAACAGAGCTATCACAATAATGTGTTAAGAGCGCAACAGTTCCCGCACACTTTTTCAGCCGTCTTGGTTACGGAAGTATTTTTCCCATACATTTTTTTTTTTTTTTTTTCAATAGAGATTTCATAAAAACCTTCATAAAAGAGTTGTAAGCCATGAACCAAACCAACAAGCTCCGAGGTAAATCACAGCGTTTCAAACTTTGATTTGAAGCAGAAGAGGATTTGAAAAAGACAAAGATACTTAAAGTCTTTAATGAGGCAATAAACTACAAAGCATTGCAAATGTCATAATTGAATGAAAAACAAAATATAAAACCATTGATTTAAAGTTGTTGACTATAGGTTTAGAAACAATATATTTGGGCTGTCAATCAATAAAATAATTTAATTGAATTAATTACGTGATGTGCCAATTAATTAGTTGATTTATTCATAATTAATTGCATACCAATATTTACTGAGAAAGGTCCTTTATCCGGAAAGGTAATTTAGAAAATAATAATAATAAAAAATCATTATAAATATAATATATAATATGTAACATCATAATACTGGTAATTCAAATACATAACATCATATTGTGCAGCAGACAAGTTAAGAATTTCAACAATACAAAAGGTGTCTATAAAAGTAAAAATATTGGATGTTTTATTTCCATATCATTGAACAAAACCTCATTATTTGCCTACTTCCCTCTGCTCTATTTTTAATTGTTGGTTTCAGAGGCGAGGCCACGTAAGGGCCAGGGTGGCACTGGTCCACCCAGATTGACAACTTGTCCACCCAATCATAACTGCTGGAATATGTCTGCTAATAGTTTACAAATAAAAATAAATTGTATTTATGGCATGTGAAATAGCTCACGTGCATGATTATCATCATATTCCTGATATAAATATAGTTTGAAAAACGTGTTCTTATTTAAAATAAGACAACTTGAAAATGATTGTGATGAATTTAAATGGGTCGTGCCACGCTTCTCACCAGTCGCTCGTATTTTGTGGTCTGAGCAGTGCAATATACTCATGCCTGTAAACGGATCCGCTCAGCACCTTGGTAACGGATTCACGTTGCATGGTTTTGTCGCACTTTATTTTATTTTAACATGAACGTGGTAGTGTGGTAGAAGATTTTGTGTATGGCATTGCATTTCTGTGGTTTGGCATATGGGGTACTTAACATCCAACACAAACCACTAACACAACAGCCACATGTACAGTAAAAGTGTCTTTTTACAAACATTTTTATCTTTTTCAGACTTTCTCTTTCAGAGTGTCTGGATGGGATTTTTAAAACGCTTAAATGTCCAGGATTTAGGATTTGGCTTTGTTTTCATATTGACTTGCTCTTTATGGTAAGCATACATTCTGTGTGTGCATATTTACCATTAAAATCATTTAAACTAAAGAAACCTAGTTTATTTTCATTTTAACCATCTGCATGGCCTCTTTCTCTTTACGCATGCTGGTTGTGCATGGTAGAGCTCTATACCTCGTTTTCAACATTTCTCTTACCTTTTTTTTTTTATGATACTTTGCCCTGTGTTTTTTCTTTTTTTTTTTTTTTTTACACTCTTTTCTTTGTATGCAGCTAAGCTGTCATTGCTTTGGCAATACAAATGTACAATTACTTGTGCTGCCCATCAAGCAACTTAAAATTGAAACTGAGAGTGCTCCTGCAATAAAAGCAATTTTTTAAGAAAACGTGTTACTTTCCATATAAAGAAATGATATAACAATTATTTTTGTTGTCAGTAAAATAATTTAACATTCATTTAAAAGTAACATTCCCCAATCCTGCAAATTTTTTAAAAAGAACACCTGTTTTACCAGACTTGCGCTTGCTAAGACTGGTCATTTTTAATGACTAAAAATGTTAATATTGGCAATATCAATACAATATTAAATAGTACTTGTTGGGGAACATAAAACAAATATGAAAAAAATCCCTCAAGACCATCCATGTGACAAATAAAGATAATTCGTAGTGCAACGTCTGTGCATGATGAGACACTTGACAGTAGAAAAACTAACAAACAAAAAAAGTCAGAAGATAGTATCGATACAATGATTCTGAACACAGATGAGGCCGAGGGAAGAAACAAGCCCTCTCATTTCACAAACTATTCAAAATTAACATTATGTGACACAATAGAACCTCCACAAAGCACAAAACGGCAGCCAAAGGAGAGAGTTTGTTTGTCATGTTTAAATCTATTTTTTGTCATGTTTTTGTTCGAGTTTTCAGGTCTTTTATTTTAAAATTAGTTCACTTCCTTGTCATGTGACCTTCATGTTTCATGTGTGTGGTTCTCATTGGTTTATAGTCATTTACTTATCATGTTCATAAGTCTTGTCTTCTCATTGGTTTGTTTATTAGTCTTGTTATCCCCCTTTTAGTTCTGTCTCATTCATAGTCTTGTTCATTGGTTTAGTCATAGTCATAGTCATAGTTAAGTCACAGTCAAGTCATAGTTAAGTCTTGTCTTTCAGTTTGGTTCTTGTATTTGTTGCGTTGTCACCTAATTCAACTGCACTTGGGTTCTCACATCATCATCGTCCTCATCCATTCCTGTGTTGAGCCTGTCGTGCCTGCTCTGCAACGTTGCATTGTTAACTAAATTAAAGATTTGATCTTCAAGGAAGTATATACACCAGTGCAGAGCAGGAGGACTGAAAAGTGTCTAGTGTAATAAAGATTTTTTTTTTTTTATTGCATCTGATCTTTTATTTTATTTTATTGAATTTTATTCTATAGTTTTTTTCTTTCATTACATTGCATTAAGGTAAATTACTAATAATAAACTTTATCATTGTTTAAAAAACAACTAGTTGTTTTTGTACCAAGTAATTGTGCAACTATGTATAAAGATGCGTAAATGAGCGAATATTGACTCACAATGACTGAGGAAAGGGGTGTGATTCATAATATTTTCAATGAAAACATAGGCATGAAATAGATTTCCACCTGTTTTATCAAGATCCACCATCCTGGAGATTTCTGGCATTGCCACAGGTTGCTTTACATAATTATGCATCAGACGGAAACCTTTGGAGCATCATGTTGCATCGCGTCTCACTAGTTTTACGCTTCTCTAGTCATGAGCATTTTTAGGATGGTGTATCAAGTTAAACATACTATGAAACTTTAAAGATCTTCAAACTTTGAGATCCCTGCATTCTGTTTTGCTCAGTCCAGCTGTCTTTGAGTGCAAAGTAAGTCTGTGGAAGGTTCCCAATCTGTCACTCACTCGACGTTGTGTCGATGCAGTGACACTAGGGGTCGCCCTTGGGCTGGCTCGCAACCACTCATTCAGATTTTCTCTTCAGAGCCGAGCGGTTGTGTTCAGCGAGCTGAATTACTCTGCCGATCCATTCACCTCGAAAAGCTGTTGGATTTACGGCGCATTACAGTGGTTTCTCCCCCTCGTGCACCGGTGGAGTGCAGAGAACACCCCTGGGTGCTTAAGCAGCCTAAAAGAGTATATTCTTCCATTAAAAGAGTATATTTTCCTTCTAAAAGAGTGCCACTTACGGAGAGCGTCTTTTTAAAGATGCCTTTCCGTATGTGTTTAATTCCTGCTTGCGGTTGTTATCTCTCCACTTCCAATGGCCACGATCGCTGTCTCACATGCTTGGGCGCTGCCCACGCGGAGACTGCGTTCGTGGATGGGTCATGTCCTCACTGTGAGAACATGACCATGGCAACGCTGCTGTCACGGCTTTCCTTCCTCAGAGGGAAAGCCACCCCTGCGGCTCCCCACCACGGTCCTTCTACCTACGGGTTTGAGGCCATGTCAGTTAGCACTGGGGGCGATTTGGGGACCCTAATGGGAGCCGCTTCACCGGGTAACCCCCCATGGACCTCCCATTCTCCAGCACGCTCGTTCGCCCTGGTCAAGTTCTGGGATGAGACTGCCGGCTCGTCTCAGGGCGGCTGCGAGTGTCAGGCTGGAGTGGAACACTCCACTCCCCCCTGAACCTTCACAGCTTGACGATTGGTTCCTGGGCTCAGAGCGCCGCTCATGGCCGTGCCCCGCCCCAGTCCCTTTCTTCCTGATTTGGGCCTCCTGGGCCCTGACCAATGGCGCCTCTTTAGCAGACATCTGTAGAGCAGCGGGCTGGGCAACACCCAATACATTCACGAGATTCTACAATCTCCGCGTTGAGCCGGTTTCGTCCTGTGTAATGTCTGGTACGAACAGGTAAGTGTGCGAGACAACTGGCCGGGTGTACCGCTTGCATACAGCGCCTTTCCCCTCCTGGAGGGGTAGATGTGCGCCTTTACCCCCCAGCCGTGTTCACGAGACCATGAACCCTGGATGTCCTTCCTCCTTAGCCCTGTGGCAGGCAAGTTCACGGAGAAACTCAATGCCGGCCCAGTACGTGTGCTAGTAGGCCCTGTACTGGGTAGGAGCTCCACATGCGCTGGTTGCCTGTCTGTAACCCTATTTGATGTATCTTCCGCGAGATGGTTTCCCCGTTGGTAAACATGCGTCTTCCTTGGGCAGAGTCCCCTCTGCCACCGTTCGCGGTGTTTGTAGAGCTCCGTCCCCTCTGGGTAGGACCTACCATGGGGACTTCTCCACATGCGACACTGCCGACAAAACTCGGTAAGACCATGTGACGTATTTCCATACATTACCTCCCCTTCGGGCAGGGTGTGGTCTCCGTGGTGTCTTCCCCTTGGGAGTGACACCCCCCCCCCCCCCCGATGCAGACACTTATGGCCCCCAGTCGATCGATTTCCACTCTTTTTTGGGGAGAAAAAAGAAGAGAAGAGGCCACGGCTGGGGTAGTTTGTCCCCTTTTTTGGGCAGTCGACTTGTCCCCGAGGTGCAGGGGACTGTATGACGCTTGTAGGAGCGTTGGGGGAGATTACGTGATGGCCAGGTGCGCTGGCTATGAGGCACGCAAAGGTCTGCCCGTCTCGCACCGCCAGTCCACATAACACAGTTCAGCTAGTTGTGGTGTCTGGTATAGTGTCACTACATCGACACAACGTCAAGTGAGTGACAGATAGGGAACGTCCTGGTTACTTTCGTAACCTCCGTTCCCTGATGGAGGGAACAAGACGTTGTGTCCCTCCTGCCACAACACTGAACTACCTGCTGAAATGGCCGGGACCTTGTCTCGGCTCCTCAGCACAAAACCTGAATGAGTGGTTGCGAGCCAGCTGCTTTTATACCCGTATGACCAGGGGAGTGGCATGCAAATTCCACTCGCCAATTCCCATTGGCCTTTTCTCAAAGATCAGAGGTGTTTGGGGCTCCCAAGAGCGACCCCTAGTGTCACTACATCAACACATGTCTTGTTCCCTCCATCAGGGAACGGACGTTACGAAAGTAACCAGGACGTTTTGCTGCCTACTTGTTGGTTTGACAAGCTGTGCTTGAACAGATGAAGCTGACTGCCCAAAACTTCTTCAAGGTGGTACATCAAGCTTAAATTCCTCTGATGGTAGGAACATTCCTTATTTATGTACAGGTCAGAGGCATGATTAATTGTGTTCAGTTTTTTTAGTGCGTTATTTTTCATATAATTAATCACACCAAAGTAACATGTTAAATAGACAGCCCTAATGTTCATTTTATTTCAAAATATTGATATATTTTGTATCAGCAGTTTGAGAGTGTAGGGGGACTGACATGAATGCATGTTTCATAGTGCATCATGGGAGTGGACGGTCACCGCAAAGTTCTTTTGCTGCCGTTTGTTTGCCGCAATTGTCTGATTAGTGGATTTTCCCCCTCAGGATTATAAGTTGTGTAGTTCTACACCAGGAATTTCGCTAATAACTTAATTTGAAATAAAGTGGACAGTTGGCTTCAACAGAAGCATAGGGTACATATAGCATCTATTAACAACCTCAAAGGTTGTATAAGTTTTTGTTAAAGAGGCCATATTATGCTTTTTGGGATTTTACCTTTCCTGTAGTGTGTAATATAGCTGTTTGTGCATGTAAAAGGTCTGCAAAGTTACAAAGCACAAAGTCCATGCCAAAGGGAGTTACTCTCTCCAACAGAAAACACTGCTCCTGAACCGCCTGAAATGCCTGGTTTGCAGTCCAGCCATTACTTCCGTGACATAGCTATGTGAATATGTAACACATTTGCATAATGCCCGACTCAGGAATGCGCTGCTCATGAAGTTTTGGGTGCTGAAACTCGGTTATGATAAGGGGCGTTACATATCCGACACACGGCCCGACGGTTGACGAATCACAACAGACTGGGCCAGCTGACCAATAAGTACAGACTGGGCTTTTCCGAAAGGGGGCTTTAAAGAGACAGGAGTTAAAACAGAGAGTTTCAGACATAGGGTGAAAAGAGGTGCTGCAGCAAGGTACAGTATGAGAAAAATAATGTGTGTTTTGAACATTAAATCATGTAAACCTATTCTAGTAGACCCCCAAAATAACATTATGAACCTATAAATGAGCATAATATTGGTTCTTTAAAAATCTATTTGAATATGCAGAAAATGAATGGGATTTTTACATCCGGAACCAGATTGTAGCTCAGATCTGGGAATGTTTGAGTTCATATTGAAATCTTTGACTTAATATTACAGACTTTAGTATCTTGGCAAATGTGAGCGTAGACATTGCTGCGATCTCTCCTGAAACTCTAGAGAAGACAAATGTGAGATCTTCAGGAGGGTTTCTCATGAGAAGCATTGAAGCTGGAGATTGAAGCAAAAGTCTCCATTTAATCTTATTGCTGTCTAGAAAACAATTAAGATGCTACAAATATTTGTAACACGTAATGTTCCCTTTGTTAATGGGTTTTAAAGAGGTCTTTCATACAATACTTGCCAAATAGTGAGCTTTTTTTTTTTACTTGAGTATTATAAATGCTTAATAAGCACACTTATTCATACTTATATTTATCAAAACAAAAAATGTCTTAAATCATGATTTTTGTCACAATGCAGCACAAACAGACTATTATAGTGAGATCAAAAGGAGGGATTATGTCATTTTGTGTTTATATTCATGACTGTAATGTCTTGACTCACTTGTGTCATCACTTTCCTTGTCAAAAGAATGATTTTAACTAGTCCTAGTTACCTAAAGTCATCTGCAAAAACTAACAAAAATTCACAGCATATATCATATAATAAAACCTATAAGACCATTAATCCATACTTAACTTTGTGTACATAGGTTACTAATGTTGGTAACTCCTTAATAAATGCTTCACATATGTTCACATTACATTAAGGTGCATTTTCATAGGTTATTAATGTTGAATAAGTGTTATTAAGCATTTATACATGTTATAAGGTAAAATGGCTCACTATTTGGCAGGTATTGTATGGACGTTGCCTTTTTTATGCATGTTGTTATGACTGCATATCAATGATTTATAATACATTTGTAAAAGACATATTAGTCATTTATGAACCCCATTCTATATCCTTAACAAAGAGATCATTAATGTAAAGTGTTACTAAAATATCTCATTCATGATTTTCTTTACTATGGTCATAACTGGATAGATGGCTGGTATTCAACTGTAAATATATTTATTTAAAAACCACAGGACATGAAGAAAGCAAGTAAAAGCTAGCGATAAATTGCTGGATGTGTAAAAAAAAAAGAAGAAACAATTTTTTCTGAAACACAATTAAGTTATGAACGTGAATCAGACCATTACCAGACAGGCACACATGCAGATATACTTGAAAAACTGCCACACTTCAAACATCATACTTGTGATGCTCGGAAAAAGAACCCCAAAAGAAATAGAAGGAACAAGAAACAAAACAAAAAAGGGGGAAAAAATCAGGAAGGGTTGGAAATGAGTCCAACTCATGCATAACTTCAAAAGCGCAGTCTTCAAAGTTGCCTAACATTAAGATGCAAGCCTTCACTCTCTCACTCTCTGTGCATGCTCAACATCAACATCAAAACACACACACACAGAGGGTGAAGCCTTGTGTTCTCATCACACCAGCTCACTCACACACTCTCAGTTCTTCTCAACCTACTCCTGATCCAAGCACACACACTCTCTGGCCTTAACTTCCCCTACGCTGACCGTCTTCCACTGTTTCCTGTCGTCCCCCCAGTCTGTCCATTTCGTCCCGTACTGTTATTTTGACTACGGCAGCGAGATTCTGGAAGTGTAATTGTCAGCTTGAAGGCCAAATTCATCAAAGACTTTAGAGAACATTTAAATTGTTAACACATGCTAGTTCAATGTAATGACTGATGATCAGAGCATGACAGTTGCTTCAACCAATAATGGAAAAAAAAAAAAATCTCTCCTCTCTCCAAAATGTTCAGATGAACATTCAGACTTAATACAGTGGGCAGTTCAAAGAGGGATTTGGGCAAGGTCAGTACATTTTCACATCAGCTTTAACTAAAAATAGAAATTCTGTCATTGCTCACCTTCAAGTTATTCCAAACCTGTTTGATTTTCTTTCGACCGTGGAACAAAAAAAGTATAAAAAAAACTTTTTTAACAATGAGCAAGCTGCTTCCCAGCAAGCAGCTTGGTCATTTCAGCCCCCAGAAAGCACAACTTGGTGTGAGAACACGCGTTGCATCAGTGATGCCAAACACCGTACTTTCTTTCTTGTCACGTAACTGTGACGTGCAAAGTTTGAATATGAGCATCTGCTGATGATATCTGAGAGCATGGAAGAGAGATTTATTAAGCAACTACTTCAATTTCTGTCTGTTTTTCACAAGCTGGGTTTCATTTTGGGATATTGCATATAAACTGCTGGATGGAAACACCAAGATGTGAATAAAATCTCCAAAATGCGCATAAAAAATGTGTACGCTCGCTTGAGGTGAAGAAACTATGATGGAAAAACATTTACCAAATAAACTCCTTTTGAATTCATTAGGAATACATGTAGGTGCATCAAAAAATGTCATGTGACTAAATAACTCTTCCATTACTGGACTAACCAGCGGAACAATCATCTCGTCTGAAATGTTGATCTGGTCATCCTGAAATAACGGTGTCTAGAGAATCCAAAGCCTGCATAGAGTTTGTAGAGTAAATAAGTGGAATACAAACTTGAACTGTGCCGAAGAGCAGGTTTATTTACACTTTTGAAAAATATCTTTTAGATCTGCACTGTAATGTCTTAAGGATGGAGGAATGCACACGCACAGTGCTCCCAGATGTGTGTGATGCGCTGCCACTCCCAAACATGATAAAGTTATTTACAGTGTTTTGTCTGCATGCTCTAAACCACCAGTATTTTATTAATAGTCACACTGGCTACAATTTCTCCGGAAGTGACGATTTTGTTCTTTTGAACACATGGGATGGAAACGTGACTATATACGCACATTGTTTTTGTGATATTATGGTTTTTCGTATAAATAAAATTTGCAACTTGGATGGAAACATAGCTACAGAAAGCTATCATATGGCTTCAAAAGACTTGAGTACATGAGTCATTTGGACTACTTTAATAGTATTTTTATGGTGCCTTTTTGGTTCCTTTTGAACTGTATACTTTGAACACTGTATACTTTTGTAGTATGAATGAAAAAGAGCAGCGTCAACATTCTTTAAAACCTCTTTTTGTGTTCATACAGGTTTGGAACAACATGAGAGTGAGTAAATCATAACAGAATTTTCATTTTTGGGTGAACTATTCCTTTTCATTTATGGTAACACTTAACATTAATGTTCCTTTGGTCAATTCTTTATAAAGGGGTTCATTAATGACCAATAACTAATTTACAAATGGATTATAAATCATTAATATGCTGTTACAACATCATGAATAAAAAGGGTGACTTTCTTGCAAAACCTGCCTAATAGTGAACCAAATTATCTCACATGTTATAAATGCTTAATAAGGTAACACTTTACAATAAGGGTCTATTTGTTACCATTATTTAATGCATTAGGTATCGTGAACCAACAATGAACAATATATATTTTTTACAGCATTTATTCATCTTTGTTAATGTTAGTTAATAAAACACTACTGCTCATGGTTAGTCCATGTTAGTTCATAGTGCATTAAATAATGCTAACATTTTATTTTTAAAAATGTGTTAGTATATGTTGAAATTAACATTAACTAAAATTAATTAAATGCTGACATTAGTATCCTATGAAAATGTACCTTAATGTAATGTAGACACACATGAAGTATTTATTAAATAGCTGGCAACATTAGAAACCTGTACATAAAATTTAGTTTGGTTTAATGGTCATCAGGCTTTATTATATGATATACGTTGTGAATGAGCATGAAGAGCTGAAAAGTGTTTTTGCAAAGGACTTTAGGTAACTAGGACTAGTTAAAATAATTATTTTGACATCAATGAGACAAGAAAAGTGACAGCACAAGTCAAGACATTACAGTTATGAACAGAAACATGAAATGACATAATCCCTCCTTTTAAACTTACCATAATCATTTATTTTTGTTGCACTGTGACATAAATCATGAATTAGGCATTCTATGGTTTGATTACTATAAGTATGAATAAGTGAATTTATTAAGCATTTATAACATGTAAGCTAAAATTCTCACTATTTGGCAAGTTTTGCATTAAAGTCGCCAATTTTATTCATGTTGTTATAACTGTATATCAATGATTTATGATGCATTTGTAAAAGGTTTATCAGTCATCAATGCACTCCTTTATAATCCCTTAACAAGGGGAACTTTAATGTAAAGGCTTACAAAATTTGCACCCTTCTAATAAATAGACTTTTGTACAATACATCAGAATATTTTTAAAAGACTAAAATCTGAGCCATGAAACAAACAGTAAATGAAAAAAGACATGTCTGATTGACATTGGTGGTGGTGTAGTGGACTAAAGCACTGAACTGGTAAGCAGAAGGTTGTTGGTTCGATCCCCACAGCCACCACCATTGTGTCCTTGAGCAAGGCACTTAACTCCAGGTTGCTCCAGGGGGATTGTCCCTGTAATAAGGGCACTGTAAGTTGCTTTGGATAAAAGCATCTGCCAAATGCATAAATGTAAATGTAAATGATTGGTCAGTGTGTTGTGCTAGCATCACACTAACTGTTTCTCCCACACAGCCTGTAATACACATCATACATGCATGTAAACTCACACTTGCTGTCACATGCACATCAATGTTGCATTTGATGCCCACTCAATTAAACATAAAAACAGCACCCCACCCACACAGGTTGTCTTACACACACTTGTGTTGCTCAAAACACAAAAATTAGTGTTAACAGACTTTACATTTCATATGTGTGCACACGCAACGACACACATGCACTGAAATCAACACACCCATTACACAAGCTAACACTCATCAATGATGCTGTGACACAGTTCATTCATTATTGTGCATATGTGTTACTCCTCTTCAGCTGCCACAGATCCTAATGCATTTTTTGATATAAAGTTGCTAAAGACAGATTTGACACAACTATAATGTTTTTGTGAAGCCAGTGGAGAAAATGTATCCATGTTCTTTTATTAAATGCAGTAAGGTACGGTTTGGTATTGGTTATTTACTTTATTGTGTGGGACAATTCATATGGAATAAAGTGGATTGCATGAGCACAATAGCTCATTATGTCAACACCATTAACCACTGTGCTACAGTTAATACTTTATCATTGCTTAACATCCATTTTACTTACTGAACAGCAAGTCTTTACTTTCAGCCATGTCCATTATGACTCAAAATGAAGCAGTAACTGTTTTGTGTACTCATAGTTTCGTAAAACAAAATTCAGTCATTATAACACTTGTTCCCTGTATGTCACTCACTCGACGTTGTGTCGATGTAGTGATATTAGGGGTTCGATCTTGAGAGCCCCAGTCACCTTTGCTTAAAATAGAAAAGGCCAATGAGAATAAGGGTATAAAAGGAGATGGCATGCACCACTCATTCAAATTTTTTCGTTGGAGCCGAATGCATGTATTGTGTTCGTCCCATCACCTACGCTTACGCTTCCGGATTTTACGGCGCATATCAGCGGTCACCCTGCTTCCCGACCCAGTCCGTCCTGCGCTGAAGCTCCCATCCCCCAGCACACTCGTTCTACCCGGAAGAGCTGTCGAGCGATACAGGCGGTCCGCCTCAGGGCAGATTTAATGTCTTGTTCGCAGCTCGTGACAAGAATGAGTTATCGATCGCAGCATCGGAGGGTGGGCTTCTGCTGTCGGAAGTGGACGAAACTTCTGAGCTCCCGCTCACGGGCGGTAGAGCTCAGGATGAGGTGGATGCTGACATAGCAGCCGTGCTTGCCCAGGCAGCTGCGAACATCGGGCTAAAGTTGAATCCTCCACCTTGCCCTAAGCGTTCGTGGCTGGATGATTGGTTTCTGGGATTGGAGCACGACTCATGGCCGCGCCCCGCCCCGGTGCCTTTCTTCCTGGAAGTGCACGAGGAGCTAACGTCATGGAAGGCACCTTTTTCTGCCCATACAAGCTTCGCAGGTGCATCCATCCTAACTACCCTCGACAGCGGAGCGGCTAAAGGATACGTCGAGCTTCCCCAGGTAGAGTGCACCGTAGCGGTGCATTTATGCCCGCAGGGTGCAACCACCTGGAGGGACCGACAAAGTCTCCCTTCCAAGGCCTGTAAGTTCTCTCCCTCATTGTTGATGAAGGCTTTCAAGGCCGTGGGTCAGGCCACCTCCACCCTGCATGCCATGGCCATCCTGCAGGTCCACCAGGCCAAGGCGTTAAAAAAATTGCATGAGGGTAGAACCAACCCAGGACTCTTGCACGAACAGTGTACCACGACCGACCTCGCCCTACAGGTGACGAAGGTCATGGTGTGCGCCCTGGGCTGGACGATGTCCAGTCTGGTGGTCCAAGAGTGGCACCTGTGGCTCAACCTTGCAGAGATGCGTGACACCGAGAAGGTTCGCTTTCTCGATGCGGGCATTTCCCAAGGGGGGCTTTTTGGTGACACTGTCGAGGACTTCGGCCATCAGTTCTCGATGGTGAGGAAGCAGATGGAGGCGATCAAAGCCATGGCACGACTCGGCCGCCTTCAGGCCTCCGAAGTCCCGCACCCCGTCTGCTTCTCGCCAGGGCTATCCTCCTGCGGCGCCAGCCCCAGCTCCCGCACCATCAGAGCCTGTGCGCCGGTCTGTGAGAAGATCCTCCTGCAGAAAGGCAGATCCACCTGCCCATCAGTCAGCCCCCAAGAACCCCAGCCCTGACATGGGCAACCTATGGATGAAGTGACTGACTCTGACTGGTCTGGCCCGGGTGAACTTACCAGCCCCACCATCGCCCCTGGGCCAGCACGTGGTGAGTATGAAATCGCCGGGTGCCCTCTGGGCCTCGGCACCCACAGGGTCAATGAAAGAGCAGTTTTCTCATTTCCTGGGTCAGCACACTCGTGACGGCCAAGCGCTGGAAGTCTTTCCGGTCAACCAGTCTGATGCGAGTACCTCGTGTGCCCTTGTTCTCCGTCGAGAAACGTGCCCTATTTTGTACCTGCATGCCTTACACAGGCTTATGTTCAGGATGTTAACGCAGAAGCTTATCCTGGCGTCAGTACGACATCAGGATTGGTTCATGGCCATCGACCTGAAGGACGCATACTTTCACGTATCGATCCTTCCTCGACACAGACCTTTTCTTCGGTTTGCCTTCGAGGGGTGAGCATACCAGTACAAGGTCCTCCCCTTCGGTCTGTCCCTGTCCCCTTGCATCTTTACCAAGGTCGCAGAGGCCCTGCTAAGGGAGAAGGGCATATGCATTCTCAATTATCTCAACAACTGGCTAATCCTAGCTCAATCGTGAGATCTATTGTGTGCGCACAGGGACCTTGTGCTTGAGTACCTCGACCAACTTGGGCTTCAGGTCAACTGGGTGAAGAGCAAGCTCTCCCTTGCGGAGAGGATCTCTTTTCTCGGAATGGAGTTGGACTCGGTCACTCTCATGGCACGTCTTATGAACGAGCGTGCACAGCCAGTGCTGATCTGCCTGAAAAGCTTCAGGCAGAAGGTAGCAACACCAGTGAAACAGTTTCAGAGGCTCCTGGGGCATATGGCATCCTCGGCAGTGGTTCTCCCCCTCGGGTGATGCATATCTCTATGAGGTGGCTGTATGCCTTGAAGTGGCATCTCTTCGTGAACTGGTGTTCTTCCCATGGGAAAGACCCAAAGAGGTGCACAGTTGGATCTGTGCTGTCCTTCCTACAGGAAGGGCTGGAGAGATGGCTGTCTCCCTCTACCCTGAAGGTGTATGTGGCTGTTGTAGCAGCGTATCACGATACACTGGATGGGAGACCCTCACGACAGCACGACGTGATCACCATGTTCCTCAAAGGCGCAAGGAGGTTGAATCCTCCTAGACCGCACCTGATTCCCTCTTGGGATCTCTCTGTGGTCCTACCTGCCCTACAGAGCCCCCTTTGAATCCCTGGAGCAGGCTGAGCTCAGCACTTTGTCACTGAAGATGGCCCTCCTGGTTTCGCTCACTTCCATCAAGAGGGTGGGGGACCTACAGGCACTCTCTGTCACCAGCGAATGCCTGGAGTTCAGGCTGGCACACTCTCACGTGATCTTGAGACCCCAGCCCAGTTACGTGCCCAAAGTTCCTACCACTCCCTTTCGGGACCAGGTGGTGAGCCTGCAAGCACTCCCTTCAGAGGAGGAAGACCCAGCCTTGTCATTGCTATGTCCAGTTTGTACCCTGCGTATCTATCTGGACCGTATGCAGAGCTTCAGATGCTCGGAGAAGATCTTTGTCTGCTTTGGAGGGCAGCAGAAGGGGAAAGCTGTCTCCAAACAGAGGTTGGCCCATTGGATTGTGGATGCCATTTCCTTGGCTTACCAGTCACAAGACCTGCCGTGCCCCTTGGGAGTCTGGGCGCACTCCACTAGAGGTGTTGCATCCTCCTGGGCACTGGCAAGGGGGGGCCTTTCTAGCAGACTTATGCAGAGCTGCGGGTTGGGCTACACCCAATACCTTTGCGAGGTTTTACAACCTATGCATAGAACCGGTTTCGTCCCGAGGGTTATGGGGTAACAGCAGGTAGGCCGGGCAGCTGGTGGGTGTACTGCTTGCATTTACGCTTTTCCCCTTTTTTTTTCAAGGTGATAATGTGCGCTATTTTGTCCACAACAGTTCCCAGTAACTGGTGAACCCTGGACATCTCTTTAAGTCTTAAGCACTGTTCGGTGACAAACTCGGCAGAGGAGTGACACCACCAGGCCCAGTACTCGTGGTATGCCCCTTTTCAGGTGAGCCCGTGTACTCGAGCTAAGTGTTCCATACGTGGTGATTCCCCTCTGGGTAATCCTGTGTGAAGCATTTCCACTGTTCGGTTTCCCCTCAGGTGAACCCTGTGTTTCCCCTCATCAGAGCTTCGATCTGCTTCGGCCACTGTTGCTGTGTACCTTCTCCGTAGATAGGGTCCTCCCCGTGGCATCATTCCATATGTGAACTTCCCCGCTGATAAGTGTATGTGAGGTATTCTCCACGTTAACCTCCCTCCAGTAGGATGTGGTCTCTGTAGTGCCCTCCCTCCATCAGGAAACAGAGGTTACACTAGTAACCTAGACATTGTTCATATGACTACATATAGTTAAAGATAAACATTTGCAAGATTTATTTTGTGAAAAATTATTTCATTCTTTTAATGCATGTTATTTTTTTTTTGTAATTTTTTTTATTTTATTTTAACTATAATAAAATTAATAATCTGGCCCACATAAAAGGACACTTAGTGCAATCCCACAGGTGGCATACATGTGAAATAAGTTTAAAGGGATATTTCACCAAAAAATGAAAATTTTACTCACCCTCATGCCATCCCATATGTATTTGACTTTCTTTTTTCTGCAGAACTCAAATGAAGATTTTTAGAAAAATTTCTCAGCTCTTTTGGTCATCCAATACAAGTGAATAAGTGCCAAAATGCTCCAAAAATCACATAAAATAATCCATAAGACTCCAGTTGTTAAATCATCATGGCTGCCAAGCCAGAGTTTCACGTCATGGCCGCCAAGCCAGAGTTCCACGTCATGTGTACACATACATTAAGGGGCGTATTTTGTGTGTAGTTTGTTGGTTCATGTTTTTCATGTCTTTTATTTTGAAAATTCTAGTTCCTGTTTCATGTCATGTGGTTCCCTTGTCATGTGATTTCATGTTCCCCTCCATGTTCATGTGTCTTGTTTTCATTGGTTTATTGTCTTGTTATCTTGTTTAGAGTTCTTTGTGTTTATTGGTTATCTTTGTTATGTGTTCTCCCATGTCATGTATTTAACCCTCATGTTTTCCATGGTCCATTGTCAGGTATTGTTGAATGTAACTTTGGTTGTGTTTTCAAGTTTATGTCAAGTCAAGTTAAAGTCAACTTCATGTTTTTTGTTAACGTTTGTAGTTAAGGTTTTTGGATTTCACTTTTGTTAATAAATTTGCACTTGGGTTCTTTACTTCATCGTCATCGTCTTCGTCACTGCCAGTGCCAGCAACAACGTTACATGGCTCTAAGTCCTTGTGGTGGTGTAGTGACTCAATAATACTCATGTATTATTTGACCTGTAAAGTTGTTTAAATGGTCATTTTTACAATCATTTTAGGGTTTTAGGGTTTGTTGATATTACTTCATCATGGACAAGAAGTTGTGAAATTGGCTATAACATTTACAGATTGGCCCCATTCAATTCCATTGTAAGTGCCTCACTGGAACCTCGATTTTTGCTTTTTTTTTTTAAGAAAAGGAGGGAAGAGACGAAATTAATTTTTGAGGTAATCAATATTATGTCACATGCTGTCGACTGAGATTAACTTGTATTGAACCTGGAATATTCCTTTAAGGTACATTTTCAATGGTAAATAACATTTAATAGGTGCATGTTACTAAGCATTTACATAATGTGAGGTAAATTGGCTCACTACTGGGCAGGTATTGCATGGAAGTCACCCTTTGTATGTGTGTTGTTCTAACTACATTTCATTGTTTATAATGCATTTGTAAATTACTTTAATCATTAGTGTTCCCCTTGATAAACCCTTAACAAAGGAAACATTAATGAAAAGTTTTACCAATATAATGTAAATCATATTGTGACTTTTTGCCTCAATCTAAAAATGATTCATTTCAGTGTCATCATATTTCATTTCCTTAGATTGTTTTAATGCATTTCTCATTATTTTCAACTACACAAACCCCCAAACAGCCCAACACTAGTGTATGCTAACACACTCAAACAGCCCAAAGCATACTCTGGCTTGCAGACTCCTCTCATGGTGAATAATATTAAGTGTCATATCATGAATAAATCAGCAGATGTACATCAATGAAGTGACAAATACGCAGAATGAGAGAGAGCCATTGGCAAATGTTACAGTGAGGGCAGTTAAAGCAGCAGAGAGGTCAAGACGACAGGCAGAATGAGGTCAGGAGACTGAATAAAGGACAAGAGGAAGAGAAACCAAGAGCAGCAAGAAGTCTTGCAGTATTAAAATGGGAAAAGAATAGAGGAGACTGGGGCTAGTCGTCACACTATATCTCAGTTACTATACAGTTTGCTAGCAGTAGTTTTTTCAATTCTATCGACAATCATATTTTTGCTATAGATGTTGCTAGTGAACACAATAAATTCACTGGCATACATATAGGCATGGACCAACTATATAATGAAGGTAGATTTTAACTGACTGAAAGGTTTGTTATTTAAAGGGCATTTTTTCTTTGTAGAAATGTCAGGTCATGCAGGGTTGTGTTGTAAATGTAATATATTTTTAAAAAAATTATTAATTACACTATTTTCAATATGTACACTTAGTTTTTCAATACTTCACTCTATAAATTTAGCTGAAAAGCCTATAATAGGCTGTTCAGTGGCAGGTTCCATTGTGACAACTTACCCCATACAGTGTGACTACAGGCATACAACTAAAAACATGTACATTTCAAGCAAACTGCATGTCTTCACATCAGTACATGTGTGTTGAGGTTTATGACTGTTTGGACTATCCAAAATACGACTGTAAATCTGTAAATGGCCCCAAACACAAGTTGACTTCCAGCAGAATGTTATTTAAATTCACAGCTCCAAATGAAATGATGAATAAGCAGAAAGGACTGACTTGCCTTGCATTCTGTACTAAAAAAAGATGCTTGATGCATAACCTTTTGTTTAAAATGAAAAAGATATACATTAAGTCACAATGTATGAATGTCACTGCAAAATATCAAAGCAACTGTCATCATTCTGCAATAAATTATCCTAAAGCTTTACTCACACCTAACTTCACTTTCCTGAGTCATATCTGCTCAATGATTTTAAACAGTTCTGGTAATTTGTAGTGGATGTTTGAAGTCAGTTTCCCTCATGTTCACACAGGTGGAGTTCAGCACATTAAAAATGGACATGTTCCACTAACACCCTAAATACTAGATACTAAATACAGAATACTGTTTGTCTCCATTTTGAACAATAGATGTATTGTTTTATCATTTCAAATCTAACTTCTTTTTGTGAACTGTTTCACTTTCAAGTGTGTTTGTGCTATCTTTAAATACTGTAAGTGACACCTGCTTTAATAATTTGTTTTCTAATACAATGAAACTCAATTTTAAGTGTGGCTTAAAGGTATATTCTGGGTTCAATACAAGTTATGCTCAGTTGACAGCATTTGCGGCATAATGCTGATTACCAAAAAATAAAAATAAGTAAATAAATAAAATTAACTAGTCCCTTGTTTATTTAAAAAAAGAAAAAAGAAAAGAAGCACAAATCTTGGTAACAGTTAGGCACTTACAATGTAAGTGAATGAGGACAATCCATAAACATTAAAATACTCTTTATTTCATAACTATAGATTCAAGACTAGGGCTGTCACGATTATAAAATTTGGCTGACGATTAATAGTCAAACAAATAATTAGCATTATTACAATGTTTTAGGGCTTGTCTTTCTTTTTGGTCAAGTTTAGTCTTGGTCCATTTTACAATAACACTGTTGATAACCTGAATAGATATTATATTATATTATATTATATTATATTATATATCAAAGCAATATCACACTCGCAATCATGCTGTATTGCCCTACATCAGCACTGCTGTGATTCATCAGGTAATCACAGCCGAGCTGATTTAGGGGCATACAGCACGATTGCAAGTGTGATATTGCTTTTATACAACAGTTCAAAGAACAAATAAAAAAATAAGAATAAACTAAAGGACTATCACAGAAAAACAAACCAAAAAAATAAATAAAAATAATAATAATAAAAAAAAAACTTTGTGCAAAAAACTACTTTCTTACGGCACGGATCAGGGCCTTCCGTTGCTAGTTCAAAAGATGCACCAAGCCTCCGTAACTAATTTAAAAACATCACTTCAGAACTAGTAACAATGGCATGGGCTGTTTCTAACAAGTTATTGGAGAAACAAGGGTGTGTGTGTGTGTGTGTGTGTGTGTGTGTGTGTGTGTGTGTGTGTGTTGAGAGAGAGAGTGAGTGAGAGAGAGAGAGAGAAAGCAAATTAACTTGTATGATTACCTGCGTCTGTCGTGACTCCCAAACAGTAGTGTAGTCTTAGTCAGCTTGCTGAAGATAATGGGAATTCTGATCAAATACATCCTATTTTCTCTGTGTAAAAACAGCCATCTGAGCAAGGGTCCCTGTAGCTAGTTCAAGAGTCATTCACTATAGAAACTGTTCTCTTCCAACGTGGAAACTTCAGTAAAAAAGGTAAATGTCTTGAGTATGGTTTTGATTGCTCCATCTATTGTGTCTCAGCTGTGATAAGCCTTAATGCTGAAGCTGTTAGTTTAACTGTATTTCCCAACTGTAGTAGGGTAGTAATCCGAGCGATCATGGAGTGAGAGACAATGCCGCTGACTTCAAAGAAACCGCCCACTGACTTACGTGTGCTGACTCATAACACATAACACAAAAATGGTCTTTTGTCGCCACCTGCTGGCTCAAATCTTTAATGTCACAGGAAAAAATGAAAAAGACACATACTATAGGTCTTTTACACATCTGCGCTGCTCTTACTCTTTAGTTTAGAATGGCACGAACACAAGCGGAGTGATACAAACAGTGAAGCGTCTGATTGCTGATGTTCTGTGACATCAGTCCTCATGGAACATCTCATCCAATCAGATTCGAGGATTGGAACTAACTGTTGTTTATTATATTATATTATATTATATTATATTATATTATATTATATTATATTATATTATGCAATATAAATATTTCTGCCCTATATTCTTTGCCCCCTCTCCATGATAGCACACATGCATCTCTGAGATTTCTGTTTCAGAGCGTTTGATCTCGAAAGCATTGCATTGTAATTAACATCTGCTAAACTTCTTAAAAAGATCAGGGCCCCTATTCACAAAAATCCTAAGGCTAAAAGTAGCTCCTAATGTGTAAATTTAGAAGCAACTCGTATAAATTAGGGTCATGTCACTTCTAATTTTATGATTCAAATTTAACCTTTTCATCTAAGAGTAATTCAAGAAGAATTTTATCGCTAAAAGTAGCTCCTAAACCCACGACAGCTTATAAGTCCTCCTGACTTCTAAATCCCTAAGAGTGACTCACAAATGATCCGAAGCATACCTGCTGTCATCAATCCACATGAAAATTTGTTTTTTGGAATATTATTATGACATAAGTCTTTTAAAAAGGTATCGCCTGAATCGCAATTAAGTCTATGTATTTTAATAGAATAACATTATAATTTTATAAACATTATAATATTGACATTGACCTTTAAAAAAGGTATCGTCTGAATAGCGGTGTATTCATTATTGCAAAGTCAGTTAGAGATGCAGTTACCTCTCCAACGAACCGAAACAACCTAATTACACCGGAGATAGAGGTTGACAACGCACACACTCTCTGGCCACAGGCAACTGTGTAGCGCGGATGAATTGGGAATTTCTGTCATCTGTCTCCAAAATCATCTATTAAACTATATATGCCCTCTCCCGACCACACATTGTCTGACAATTCATAGTAAATGTTTTCTCATGGATGTGCGCTCATTGCACCAACACAGGATGAATAAATATTCAACCGAAAAAATTATACTGTATATCTATCTGTCCATCCGACCACCCACCCATACATTCATCCATCTATATTATATTTGTAATATATATACACTGGTGGCCAGAAGTTTGGAATAATGTACAGATTTTGCTCTAATGGAAAGAAATTGTTACTTTTATTCACCAAAGTGGCATTCAACTGATCACAATGTATAGTCAGGATATTAATAACATGAAAAATTACTAATACAATTTGAAAAATAAATAAATAAAAATCTGAATTTCTTAAACCACTTAAAAGAGTTCTCATCAAAAAATCTTCCATGTGCAGCAATGACAGCTTTGCAGATCCTTGGCATTCTAGCTGTCAGTTTGTCCAGATACTCAGGTGACATTTCACCCCACACTTCCTGTAGCACTTGCCATAGATGTGGCTGACTTGTCGGGCACTTCTCATCCACCTTACAGTCTAGCTGATCCCACAAAAGCTCAATGGGGTTAAGATCCATAACACTCTTTTCCAATTATCTGTTGCCCAATGTCTGTGTTTCTTTGCCCACTCTAACCTTTTCTTTTTGTTTTTCTGTTTCAAAAGTGGCTTTTTCTTTGCAATTCTTCCCATAAGGCTTCTCTTTACTGTTGTACATGAAACTGGTGTTGAGTGGGTAGAATTCAATGAAGCTGTCAGCTGAGGACATGTGAGGCGTCTATTTCTCAAACTAGAGACTCTGATGTACTTATCCTCTTGTTTAGTTGTCCATCTGGACTTCCACATCTCTTTCTGTCCTTGTTAGAGCCAGTTGTCCTTTGTCTTTGAAGACTGTAGTGTACACCTTGGTGTCATGTGTATTTTGTTGATTCATGTCTTTTATTTTGAAAAGTTTAGTTCCTGTTTCATGTCATGTGATCCCTTGTCATGTGATTTCATGTTTTCCCTCCATATTCATGTGTCATGTTTTCATTGGTTTATTGTTTAATTAGCTTGTTATGAGATCTGTTTGTTCATTGGTTTATGTTCTCCCATGTCTTGTATTTAAGCCCTCATGTTTGCATTGTCTAGTTGTCAAGTATTGAATGTATGTGGATGTGTTGTGTGCTATGTAGTCAAGTCAAGTCAAGTCAAGTCAAGTCAAGTCATTTATGTGTGTTTTGTTTAGTCATCACGTTTGGATTATTGCACTAGTAAATAAACTGCACTTTGTCATTGTTTTTTTTTTTTTTTTTTTTTTTTGGCAATTTCAAGCATTGTATAGCCTTCATTCCTCAAATCAATGATTGACTGATGAGTTTCTAGAGAAAGCTGTTTCTTTTTTTGCCATTTTTGACCTAATATTGACCTTAAGACATGCCAGTCTATTTGCATACTGTGGCAACTCAAAAACAAACACAAAGACAATGTTAAGCTTCATTTAATGAACCAAATAGCTTTCAACAGTGTTTGATATAATGGCAAGTGATTTTCTAGTACAAAATGATCAATTTAGCATGATTACTCAAGGATAAGGTGTTGGAGTGATGGCTGCTGGAAATGGGGCCTGTCTAGATTTTATCAAAAATGACTTTTATCAAATAGTGATGGTGCTGTTTTTACATCATTAATGTCCTGACTATATTTTGTGATCAGTTGAATGGCACTTTGGTGAATTAAAGTACCAATTATTAATGTATTGTTATATAGTACATTATTCCAAACTTTTGGCCGCCAGTGAATATCCCGCTATCCGTCTATGAGGAATTTGCTGATGAATAGCACTTCCCTATCTACCAATCACTTTGGCCGATTTAAAAGTGCACGCTCATAAAATGTGACGTCATCCATAGCAACAAGGTCAACTCTGCCTTACTCTTACATTAAGATTTCCTTTGTATAACTTGCCCTTAGCAGTTTTGTGAATAGCTTTTAAGCAAAAACTCTTAGCTAGGAACTCTTTGTTGAACTCCTAGTGGTAAAATAAAAATATTTGTGAACACATTCTAAATCATAAACGTCTCGAAGACATCTGATGAATGTCTAATTGACATCTGAATGAAAATGTCTTAAGGATGATTGCAGACGAGCAAACCACCTTAATACGTCTTCCAGGAAAAATATGTCTTCCTTTACATCTTCCAAAAAAAAAATCACAGCGCTTCAGAAATTAATCTTCACGTGCTCGTCAGGAGCTGCTCAGAGACAGTTCTTTTGTTCACTTCATGCAATAAATCCGGAAAATGAGACACAAAAAAAAAAAAATGGCATTCATGGCATTTCTATGTTCACTTAAAATTGGCTCATTTGGATAAAGTCGTGGTTACCTCAAATAATCACGCTTCGATCAAATAATCAGCATCAGATGATTATTTAATAATCACAACAGGCCGAGTCAAGACATAAATATTAAACATGTTTACATAGTTTTAGTGTGATAAAATCATTTACTAACCTTATCTGTGTAAAGTTATAGCCAATAATACAACGTTGTTGCCATGACAACGTAATGCCAGTAAAACCTGTAAGTGTAACTTGTACTGATCCCGGAACATCCCTTTAAGTGTTCAAATACTTTTAGAGGCCTCAAAACTGATCTGAACTGAAATCAGGTAACGCAAACCACAATTAATTCAATTGAAATGAATTTGACTGGACTAAAGCAATGAAAATGTCCTGGTTACTTTCGTAACCTCCGTTCCCTGATGGAGGGAACGAGACATTGTGTTGATGTAGTGACACTAAGGGTCACTCTTGGGAGCCCCGAACACCTCTGCTTTTTGAAAAAAGGCCAATAGGAATTGGCGAGTGGAATTTGCATGACACTCCCCCGGACATACAGGTATAAAAGGAGCTGGTATGCAACCACTCATTCAGGTTTTGTGCTGAGGAGCCGAGACAAGGTCCCGGCCATTTCAGCGGGTATGCCGCTGAACCTGGGCGGGCGCCTGGTGAACTGAATCGCGTAGCCATGTTGGACGGTCCAGGTCAGCCATCGAGACAGGTTGGAAAGTGCAAGCCACGCGTCCAAACTCCGGGCGAGGGGGACCAAGGGGATAATCACGTCGGACGTACCAGCAGGTGGGTCCTCATGGCGGGGCGGAGCCTGAGGCACCACATTGCAGGGGCTCGAGCCCCATGGCCGTGCTGAGTCCAGGGACATCGAAGCACTTACCTGGCTCCTGATACCCTGATAAGACTGGTCAAGGAGGGGGGAGGAGGAACATCGTCCCCGCAGTCTGTCGGACCCAACCTGTCCAACCCGGTGTGGGTGCGCAGGGGTGGGGGTCCGCCGCTCGAGCACCAAACCTGCCGAAATGGGACAGTGGATGACGGTCGTGACGACGGCCGTGCGCACCTGACATGTGACCCAGAGAACAAGGAAACCACTCTTTTGTTGAGGTTTTGGGTACCGCAGCCTCTTGGGCATGCAGCAAAAAATGAAACAAAAGATTCTCCTTCCGGCCCTCCACTGGGGGATGGAGTGGTCTGTCTACCAGCTCCGTAGAAGCAGATCTCCTCATCCCTGGGTCGCCCATCTCAGGGGCGCTTCGAAGCCTTCCTAGAGTTTTTGGCGGCCGGCCGTGAGATGAATGGCGTCTGCTTCATGCGGTGGGCTCCACGCCGGGGCAGGGGCGCGGGTTGCGGCAGAGCCGGTGCTGTTGCTGCAGGAGGACACCCTTGGCAACAAGCAGACAGGGTGCGGGGTCTTGAGCCGTGCCAGGACAGGATGTGTTGAGTGGCCTCTATCTGGGCAAAGTCCTCGATGGTGTCGCCGAATAGGCCAACCTGGGAGATGGGGGCATCAAGGAACCGGGCCTTGTCGGCCTCTCTCATCTTGACCAGGTTGAGCCAAATTTGGTGCTCCTGGACCACCAGGGTGGACATCGCCTACCCGAGAGACCGCGCCATGACCTTTGTCACCCGGAGAGCGAGGTCGGTCGCCGAGCGCAGTTCCTGCATCAATCCTGGTTTAGAACTACCCTCATGCAGCTCTTTTAGCGCCTTGGCTTGGTGAACTTGCAGGAGAGCCATGGCGTGCAGGGCGGAGGCCTTAGCCATCAGGGACGACGTAAACCTACAGGCCCTGGACAGGAGCTTTGGGCACCCGCGCCAAGTGGTGCCACTATGCGGGCACAAGTGCACCGCAAGTGCCTTATCCACCTGGGGGATCACCGAATACCACTTGGCCGCCCCACCATCGAGAGCAGTGAGAGCGGGGGAGCTGAAAGATCGGGATCGGGCAGTAAAAGGTGCCCCCCACAATCTTGTCAGCTCCTCATGCACTTCCGGGAAGAAAGGGACCGGGGCGGGGCGCGGCCGTGAGCGAACCGATCATCGAGCTGCGAGGGTTCAGGGGAAAGTGGAGGGTTCCACTCTAGCCTGACGCTCACGGCTGCCCGGGAAAGCATGTCCATCATCTCCGCGTCGGACTGAGACTGGGCGACCACACCCAAAGGAGGGAGCCCAGCCGAGGCGTCCGCATCAGAGTGGACGAGCCCGCTCTCCGATGCTGCACTCGATAACTCATCGTCTTCCCGGGCTCTGAATAAGAGGTCGAACTTGCCATGAGATGAGCCGGCGGTCTCATCCAAGAGCCCGACTGGGGCAAGCGAGCATGCTGGGGAATGGGAGGTCTGTGGGGGTTTACCCGGCGGAGGTGCTCCCATTGAGGTCCCCAAATCACCCCCAGTGCTAACCGGCACGGCCTAATACCCATAGGTAGAAGGACCGAGGCGGGGAGCGGCTGGGGTGGCTTGCTTTCTTACGAATGCAAGCTGCGACCGCAACGTTGCCGTGGTCATGTTCTCGCAATGAGGACAAGACCCATCCATGAATGATGTCTCCATGTGGGCAGCGCCCAGACACGTAGGACAGCGATCGTGGCCGTCAGAAGCGGAGAGATAACGACTGTAACCAGGAATAACACACAAATGGAAAGTCATCTTTAAAAAGACTTTCCGTGTGTGCCGCTCTTTTAGAAAGAAAATATACTCTTTTAGAATATACTCTTTTGCTCTGCTGAAGCGCCCAGGGGCATTCTCTGCACTCCATGGGTGCAGAGGGGGAGAAGCCGCTGAAATGCGCCGTAAATCTAGCAGTTTTTTAGGTGAATGGTAAAGAGAACTGAGTTTGAATTGAATTCAGTGCACTGAATGCAACCGCTCGGCTCCGAAGATAAAATCTGAATGAGTGGTTGCATACCAGCTCCTTTTATACCCGTATGTCCAGGGGAGTGGCATGCAAATTCCACTCGCCAATTCCCATTGGCCTTTTTTCAAAAAGCAGAGGTGTTCGGGGCTCCCAAGATTGACCCCTAGTGTCACTACATCGACACAACGTCAAGTGAGTGACAGATAGGGAATGATATTTAGTTGAGGCTCTGGGTGTAAATCTGTAAATTAATGATAAGTATACCAGTTTGGGAACAGCAGGTGCATTTCCAGTGAGGGCCACAGGGTGTAGATATAGTTTCTGTAGATGAGCACCAAGATGGTTGTGATGCGACCGGGTCGAGCCTCTGCTGCGTGTGTGAGGAGAACAGACTGCAGGTTAAACCTGCCTGCAGGCAAACGCATCAAACTTTCACAGCCGCCAATCAATTATTCAGCCCACAGCTCATCAGAGGCCATCATAGCACCAGAAGAGAGTACGCGACAAAGACGACACACTTTGTCACACACACAGACACATAACACAAACACACACAGATAAATGGCAGGAGAATTAAAAGTCAGCTTCCATTCTGATTCAATATTCATAGAGCACCTTTAATTGAACATATTTATATGCAGTTTGTGTATGTAATTCAGAAGAGGCCTCAAACCTTATGCACCTCCTCGCCCACCCACTAACACCAGACAAAGCATCAAAAATCACCATTCATACACACCAGCAAATTACACATCTTTACGTACCAACTTCTATATCATGTTGTGGACAGAGGCCATTGAATGGGGCTTTCACACAGAACACTGGGGTAACTGAAGAGATTCCAAAAAGTTCTGTTTTTATTATGATTTAAAGCTTAAGCTGTATTACTTTCATGCAATACAAATAGCGAGCATCTTACATATACAGTACCTGTAAATGCTTAATAAATATACTCATTCATACTTATGTTAATTATGTTACGATGTCACAATGCAGCATTAATATTAAATTGAGGAATGATGTAATTTTGCTTCTGTCCGCTTAGTTTTTATTAATGACTGTAATGACCTTACTCACTTGTGCTGTCATGTTGATGTCAGAAGAATGGTGCTACTCCGAGTGGTTTACCAACTTACCAAGTACTAGTTAAGTCCTCTGCAAAATCCAAAATGTAACATCAGCAGCGATCATGATTTCAAGCTCGTTTACACTTCTTAGTGCCATCAAGCGCTCTGCACATGCATCAAGCACTAGGAAGTGTAATCGAGCTTGAAATTAGAGCTGTCAAAATGAATGCATTAATACTTTATTAACACATTTTCCAATTTTCACATTAGATACTGAAATTTAATTCAGCTCCGTGATCTGAGAAGCAGGAAAGATGGCTCGCAAAATACCCGGATGAGCGGTCTGATATTTGGATGTGCGGTTGTTACAGAGAAATATCAGACCACTAGATGGCGCCAGTGGCCAATCAGAATCGCATTTTCCAGAAAGCTGTGTTATAAGTACTGATAATGTGCCGTTTTACTCGTGATTTGTGTCAATGTGATTAAAAGTCATTGTTGTAGCAACTCTAGTGTTCATTTCTCCACAAAAGTGCAGCGATATGTACAACGAGCCACGTAAAAATAATTTTGCAAAAATGTAGGTATATTATTACACAGTTCTCTGGAATACTCAGTTCTTATTGGTTAATGGCGCCACCTAGCGGTCTGACTGGAGGTGGATTTTAGCTGTACATCGATTTCTTCTCACATAATTACATAATTTCAACGAAAATCATTATTTTATATGTAGTTATTTATTTGGTTAACAGTACTGTAATTAGCAGGATAATGTACAATCAGTCAGTTGTAATCGCAAAATAAAACCCTTCAGGGTGATACAAGCCCTAATCTGCCTGTCTGGGTTTAATTTTCGATAACAACCGGCTGACTGTACATCATCCCTGACGTATTGTGATTCTATGGCTATTTTTACACTGCAGGAAAATCTGCTTTCTTTCTAAAATCTGATTTTTTTAGACTGATTGTTCCAACTGTAGACCAAGGGTGGGGAACGTCAGGCCTCAGGGCCGTATATGGACCGCGAGACCATTTGAGAAATAATTTGAAATGATTACAAATAAATTTGAATGATAACAACACAAAATATCGTATAATAGCTAGAACTTATAGTGTTTTTTCCTCGTGCCCGAGCACGTAACAGAATGTGTACATTAATACCAACCCACAATCAAAAAATTGCAAGCAATTGTGTGGCTCGTGGATAATTTCGGAAATACTCGAATGGCCATTAATGGGAAAAAGGTATCCAACCTCTACTGTAGACAGTTATGTGATACAGTATGTGGACAGATCAGATTTTTTTCTGTTCAGACTGCAGTTGCTTTTGCTAGCTTGTCCACATTAGTTGTCATAGTAACAATGCAAACCTGCGTATGATCACCATGCGTGACAGTTTAGCAATGGATATGTTTTTCAAAAGGGCAGTATCCACATATTAACACATTTGTCACAGACAACGGCATAAAAAAGGGAGATGTGGAATATGCAATGTTTGTTGCTTCTTGGCTTTACAACTGTCCTGTTTTAGCCAGGACATCTTTTATTTTGGCCGAAATTATGAAGTCCCAAATGAGACGCCTATTGTCCTGCATTTTAGCGGGCCCCATGTAGAAGCATAAAAGGGTCGCACAGTGAGATCATCCCTATGCCCTGTTCCCCTCATAGACTTTACCTTCCACTGTCAGAGGGCTGAAATGTGTAAGAAACAATCAATCTGAAGCCGAGACTATTTAGCAGAGACAGGCCACTTCTATTTAAATGAATGGGAGATATTGGAAAGCCCAACCAAGAAGCTTGAGCGCCCAACAGTCAACAGATGTAGAAAAGAAGTCCCGCCTTACAGTTAAAAGAGCCATTCACCTTTTAGATACAGACATCACCTGTCAATTAACTCGAGAATGCGCATGCGCATTAGCAAACAAACCGGTAAAAATTCGTTTTTTCAGTGTAATCTGAGGTAAAGAAGCACAATTTATGATACCAGTGTTGTTTGATTTTACTGCTGATTTGAAATATGTTCTTTGATTGTAATCTTGACCAATAGTTTTTTTAGATTTCCGTCTCTCCCCATTCAAGTAGATAGGAGCTGCACTGGCATGACTAGAAACAGCCTCCCGAGAGCGTTCCAAAGATGGCCGACAGTGGACTGACTTGCTAGAAAGACTTTGTCTGAACTCACTTAAATAATATTTTTATTGAAAATTTTCTTGTAACGATCCTACACAGACTATCATTATTGTTTTCCTTCGAAGTGCCCTTTGAAGACATCATTTATGCCGATTGGAATACAGTATGTCTTCTCATCACAACACCTGATGAAATAACCCATCATGCACAACGAATGACGAAAAAACACATGAAATCCGATGTGACTGTTCAGACTAAGACACGTGAACAAAAATCTGATTTTTATGATTATGATTTTTACTGATTTTTACCTATATTTAGCACTGTCCACTTGTGATCGGATCACCCAAAACACATGTTCATACCAAGTGTAAACAGGGCCAAACTAAAGCCCCATGCTGACCTTAGAAATGTAATGGCGGCCCACCAGTGTGTGTGTGAGTGTGATGGACCATCCTTAAATGTCATTTGCTGATGTTGTGGCGACATGGTTTTGTGACTCGCTGGACTCACAGCCTGAGTAACTGATGTCGTGTAGCAGATAAATAGAAGTGTGGATCCACCTCCCTCATTCTCTCTATGTGGCAAGTGGGGGGTCTGATTGTACCCATTCAATCTCCTCAAACCCCCTGCAGGGCACCACGTGAGCATATCTGTTCATGTCTCTGTGATATCTTACACAAGAGAGGCAGATTTGACTTTCCAGTGCATCATGAATTGTAAAATCCTCCCCATAAGAGAGAACACCCACAAATGAGATTTAATATTTCAATCGTTTCTCCTAGAAACCAATATAATGGAGACCAAATGGAGACTTTTGCAAACTATTTTACTTTCATAATAAGACGTATTTTTAGGATATTAAACATAAAGAAAATGTAGGACAGTGCTTGACTTTTTTCTGAATGGGAACCGATTGGAAGGTGAAGAGTGGCTGTTACCGGATAGGTGACTGGAAGGGAGGGACTGGAAAGTAAGATGGATTGGTGACATCAGCAGAAAAGGAAAATGGTTTCAGAGGCAGAGGCAGACATTATTACATTTTGACAAAAGATTACGAAGACAAACTTTTGTTTCATTAGAGAAGCTAACATGCACTGGTGAATATCTGTGTTATTTTTGTTAACTAAAACTAAAATGTCAAGAAAACATTTGTGTTGATTAAAATAAAAATAAAAACCAACCAGTGGCGTAGCTGTCAATTTCACATGTATCTCCTCAAGAGTTTCAGAAGAGATCTTAACAATGTCTCAAAGTGCTCCGAATTACCAAGAGAAAGTTTGCAATTAAAGTCGAATCTCAATATGAACTCAAACATGTCTCATCCAATTTTTCCAAAACCATGCTATCTGTGCTCTGCTATTCACATTAATTTCACAGCTTTATACTCTTACTGAATGTCAATAATTGTCTCATTTGTGATTATTTTATTTCTCCTAATGAAATTTAGAAGTAGAATCTGAGACAAGGTTAAAATATAAGGAATAGTTCACCCGAAAATAAAAAGGTCCTCAAGTCTCATTCATATTCGTGTACATTCAAATATGCCACATAAAGACGCTTTGTGACAGATGTGATGTCACTGATGCCAAATGCAATGGGTTGCCACATATGCTGTTACAGATTGGATTGTGATGCGGCATGCTGGAACATGCATAAGTGTCAAGGTTATTATAGTTTTGTAAAATATATATATATATTGTTTTGTGTTTTGGTTTTAAATTTCAGTTTCATTTTAGTTATGTTTAATTGTGCATAAATATTTTTTTTTCCTTTGTTTTTGTTGTTGTTGTTTTTTTAAAGCTCTTTTTAGTTTGATTTACTTCTAGTATAGTTTAGTTAACTATAGTTAAGTTAACTAAACTATAGTTTAGTTAAAACTCACAGTGTAACAGTGTTCGTATTTCAGGGCAAATGGAGGAATCAGAAGGTAGTGGAAACAATCAATGTGAGTACTTTTATTACTCCTTTAGCATCAGCAAACATAAACAAAAAGGGCTCTTTGTGGCCAAATATACACACACGTAAGTCAATGAGAGTTCACTTCAGACTCTCTCTCTGGTCTCTCCTTCTCCAACTGATGCGCTTGTCGGCCTTTTCAGGTCTCTGTCCACCATCGCTATAACGAGAGACAGGTGTTAATGATAATGACTGCCCAGGTGACGAGCCTTACCGCTCTCCCTCTCCCGAAGACTTTTTTAAGATTTTTATTTTTGTTAATGAAAATATTTTTTCACTGCTAGTTTCCGTCTTAGTAATAGTTTTTGTTAACAATAATAACCTTGGAAAGTGTGAATGAGATTTGAGATTTTCACTGAATAAAAATTTACATTTCAGTCTGTTCCTCGCACAAAGGGCTTCAGAAGACTTGGAATATAGTGCACAAGTCATATGGAAATCCAGTTTTCCAGTTTCACTTTTTCAACTCAACAGCATCCGTCCCCATTTGCTTCCTTTAATGTCAAGAACAGGGTGAACATTCTGCCCAACAGCTTCTTTTGTGTTCCAGAGAAGACAAAAAGTGACAAAAAAATGTTTACGACATGAGGGGGAGCACAATAAATGATGAATTTTCAGGTGAACTATCCCTTTAAACGAAACACAACTGAGAACTCCAGGTTTGGATTCTTTGACTAAGGTTTTTCAAGAGTCCAAAGCCTAATAAAATGTGTCACTGAATATCTAAATATGACAGTCTGTATCGTCTTATATTATCAAACAGATGGACTGGGAGGGATTACTTCCTCTTCACAGACAAGCTTCCTGAAGCCCTAACAAGGCAATTAAGAGCCTGCAGACTTTTGTTGGATCTTACCTGTCAACATGAAAACAGGCTGCAATATTCCCAGGCACATGTAATAGTACCTGGAGCAGAGCAGGAGAGATGGCTGCAGGGAGGGAAGTGTGCAGTGACAAGCAGGAAATTAATTAACGTTAAGGAGCGCGATCACAGGCGTCAGCCTCCGGCACAATGATTCCCTAAATCATGGATGATACTGCATCTCTCACCATGTGACCAGCCACTAGATACAGGGCAGTTAGTGGCACATGAAAATGTAATGAGATGTCTATCACACCTGTTTAGACATCTCTCTCTCTTTCTCTCTGAGCGAGCTGGACCATGAAGGCAATCTGGCAGTGATATGATATTGCTGAGACCTTGGGAATAGCAAAATGCCCCAGAAAAAAGAAAAAAAGAAAAAAGGAAGAGAGGGACAAAGAGTATTAGTGAACAGCAGATTGTGCCATGATAGATGCCAAACTGTGTGCCAGCCCACAACATAAAATCCCCCACTGTATAACATAATATATAATACAAACTATTGTCTGCTGTATTATATAATTTATATAAATTTATATTGAATTTCATTGTACTTTGAAGAGTCTTAAAGGAATATTATGGGTTCAATACATATTAAGCTCATTCGACAACATTTGTGGCATAATGTTGATTATCACAAAAATTTATTTTGACTTGTTCCTCCTTTTCTTTAAAAAAAAAGCTAAAATCTAGGTTTCAGTGAGGCACTTATAATGGAAGTGAATGGGGCCAATTGTTATAGGGTTTAAAGGCAGAAATGTGAAGCTTAAAATTGTATAAAAGCACTTAATTCTTCTGTTAAAACTTGTGTATTATTTGAGCTGTAAAGTTGTTTAAATGGTCATTTTCACAGTCATTTTAGGGTTTTAGGGTTTATAACGTTACATCGTCATGGTAGTTGCAAAATTGGATATAACCTTACACAGAAAAGATTATTAAGTGATTTTATCACACTAAAATCATGTTAACACACATATTGTTTATGTCTTGTGACTATACTTTTGAAACAGTGTATATTTTAATGTTTACAGATTGGCCCCCATTCACTTCCATTGTAAGTGCCTCACAGAAACCTCGATTTTTGCTTTTTTAGTGAAAAGTCAAATAGTAATTTTTGTAGAAATCAACATTATGCCACAAATGCTGTCGATTGAGGTTAACTTCTATTGAACCCGGAATATTCTTTTATATATAGATATATATCTATATATATCTATCTATATATATATATATATATATATATATATATATATATATATATATATATATATATATATTTATTTTATTTTTTTTACATCAAATTAAATGGCACAATAAATTAAAACATCAACAGTGTGCAATGTTTAGTTGTCTATTTAAATTATAAATACAGTATATGAATTTCAAACATACAATGAGGAGGTTGAAATAATGTTGAATTTCAGGATTGACTTTAGGATACCAAAATAAAAATTGGAACTTTGCAAGACTGTAAATACTTAATGTATTTAGGACTGGGAATCATACTTTAAGAATCGACTATTGAAAACCCATATTTTGTTGACTACAAATGTAAATCTGTGGAGGTGGCTGCATCCCCTGTGATGGTGGTTCTCTGAATATCTATGGTGGTTACAGCTCTGGTACTTTGGAAGGTGGGAAAATATGTTTTTTTGAAAGTTCAGCAGTAACATTTTCAAATGAAATTAAAAAAAAAAAAAAAATTAAAAAAATACAAATAAAAAATAGATATGTTTTCAGAATGGCTCGAATACAACAATGTGCAAGATAAACAATGACAATGGCTCAGAAAAGAGACCCGCAGTCTACAGGGAAATTCTCTCAAGCTCACTGCATGAAAACCAGGGTGCGACTTGCACTTTCACACATGGCTTCACACTTTGTGATTGATGGGGGTGTTAAAATATAAACCATTAATAACACTATCATTTCAGGCAACCTCACACATTCACACATATTCACAGCGCAAGACGCACAATTACTGATGTAGACTCGGTGACGGACACTAATGGGCAGTCACTCAGCTGTCACATGATCAGTGATTGACAGATCTGACTCATTCCCGAGCTCGGTTTCTTGCTGCTGTGTCATCTCAGTAAAGGACTCTTGAAAAGGAATCGTGATTCAGTGAACCGCTTTGATGGCACCAGCATCCATTACAGTTTAGCAATGCCATTAGCTGCAGTGAGCATGGATGTTTATCTGTGTTTGGAGACATCTCAGGAATGTTTGGTGTGTGAGGGAAAGAGGTGGGGAGGCATGTGTCCAACATACTAAAAAGGTCAAAGAAATAAAATATGGTGTTGAAAAACTTTTATACCATTATTTTAACAAATGTTTTGATTTAATGACACTAAAAATGTCAGGTAGTTCCACCAAGTAAAAAGTAATATGATCTTACACCTTGGTGTTCAGATCTCCAAAATTATTTGTAATAAAAGTTTTTAAGCATAGGCTATTTCAAAGAAAAAGTTCCTCTTCTGTCACTCACTCGACGTTGTGTCAATGTAGTGACACTAGGGGTCACTCTTGAAAGCCCCGAACACCTCTATTCTTTTTAGAAAAGGCCAATGAGAATTGGCGAGTGGAATTTGCATGCCACTCCCCCGGACATACAGGTATAAAAGGAGAAGGAGTCCCCACTCTTATTCAGATTTTTTCTTCGGAGCCGAGCGGTTGTACTATCAGCGAGCTGAATACTACTGCTGTTCTATTCACCTCTTAAGAAGTGTATGCTGTTGGATATACGGCGCATTTCCAGCGGCTATTTCTCTTTCTGCACGATGAGTGCAGATTTCGCCCCTGGACGCTTCGACAGCGCTAAAAGTGTGTATATTCCTGCTAAAGAGTACATTTTCTCTATTAGAGCACACACATTGACGTTGAACATCTTTTTAAAGACACGTCTTTATAAAGATGTCTTTCTGTCTTTGTGTGATTCCTGGATGTGGTCATTATCTCTCCGCCTCCGATGGCCACGGGCGTTGCCTCACGTGTCTGGGCAGCGATCACACTGAGGCAGCGTTTGTGGATGGTTCATGTTCTCATTGCGAGAATATGACAATGGCAACATTGCAGTCGCAGCTTTCCTTCTTCCGAAGCGGGAAAGCCACTCTAGCTTTCTTTCCGGAGGTGCACGACGAACTGACGAGGTCATGAAGGGCACCTTTCACTGCCCGAAACAGACTTCCGGGTTTGTCCGCACTCACTACCCTCGATGGCGGGGCGGTCCATGGGTACATGGAGGTCCCTCAGGTGGATAAGGCGGTCGCGATGCACCAGTGCCCGCAAAACACTGCCACCTGGCGGGATTGTCCGGCACTCCCCTCCAGAGCCTGTAGGACTACGTCATCTCTGGCGACCAAAGCCTACATTGCCGCTGGACAGGCCGTCTCCGCCCTGCATGCCATGGCCCTCCTGCAGGTACACCAGGCCAAGGCACTAAAAGAACTGCACGTGGCAAATCCTGATCCCGATGTGCTGCAGGAGCTGTGCTCGGTGACCGACCTCGCCCTCCGGGCAACGAAGGTCACGGTGCGAGCACTCGGGCAAGCAATGTCCACCTTGGTGGTCCAGGAGCGCCACCTGTGGCTGAACAAAGCACACTTTCTCAACACACCCATCTCCCAGATTGGACTTTTCGGCAACACCGTTGAGGACTTCGCCCAGCAGTTCTCAGCGGTGAAGAAGCAGACGGAGGCCATCCAGCATATCTTGCCCCGGCATGCCTCAAGATCCCGCACCCCGTCTGCTCGCCGAAGGCGTCCCCCTGTGGCGGCAAAAACCCAGGTGGCTCTGCCGAGCCCAGCTCTCACAAAAGTCGCAGAGGCAGCTCTTCCCCGTTAAGGGAAGTGGGCGTCCGCATACTCAACTACCTCGATGACTGGCTGATTCTAGCACACTCTCAAGAGTTGCTGTGCGTGCACAGGGACCTGGTGCTCAGGCACCTTAGCCGTCTAGGGCATCGGGTCAACTGGGAAAAGAGCAAGCTCTCCCCGGTTCAGAGTATCTCTTTTCTCAGCATGGAGTTAGACTCTGTCTCAATGATAGCACGCCTCACATGCGAGCGTGCGCAATCGGTGCTGAACTGCCTGAAGTCATTCAGGCAGAGGACAGCGGTTCCACTGAAACACTTTCAGAGGCTCCTGGGGCATATGGCTTCCTCGGCGGCGGTCACGCCGCTCGGGTTGATGCATATGAGACCGCTTCAGCACTGGCTTCAGACTCGAGTCCCGAGATGGGCATGGCGCCGCAGCACACATTGCATAGCTATCATGCCGCTCTACCGCCACTTATTCAGCCCTTGGACAGACCTCATGTTTTTGCGGGCAGGAGTTCCCCTACAGCAGGTGTCCAGATGCGTCGTAGTCACCACAGATGCCTCCAAGTTGGGCTGGGGTGCTGTGCGCAATGGACACGCAGCCGCTGGTTCCTGGACAGGGACATGTCGCAACTTGCCCGCCATCTCCTCCTTTGGAGTCAGCGGCGGCTGAGGTCACTGTGGGCCACTCATATCCCGGGCAGCCTCATTGCTACAGCTGATGCGCTGTCATGGCAGGCGATGCTCAGCGGAGAGTGGAGACTCCATCCCCAGGTGGTCCAGCTGATTTGGAGTTGATTCGGCAAAGCACAGGTAGACCTGTTCGCTTCCCGGGAATCCTCCCACTGCCCGCTCTGGTATTCCCTGATGGGAGCCCCCCTCTGGACAGATGCACTGGCACACAGCTGGCCCCGGGGGCTGCACGAATATATGTTCCCCCAGTGAGCCTACTTGCAAGGTCCCTGTGCAAAGTCAGGGAGGACAAGGAACGAGTCACCCTCGTGACCCCATATTGGCCAACCCAGACTTGGTTCTCGGACTTCACACTCCTCATGACAGCACCTCCCTGGCAGATTCCCATGAGGAAGGACCTTCTTTCTCAGGGATGGGGCACCATCTGGCACCCGCGCCAGAACCTCCACGTCTGGCCCTTGGACGGGATGTGGAAGACCTAAGTGGCCTAACCCCAGCAGTGGTAGACATGATCACTCAGGCCAGAGCTCCCTCTATGAGGCAGCTTTATGTCCTGAAGTGGTGCTTGTTTGCGATTGGTGTTTTCCCGAGCCGAAGACCCCCAGAGATGTGCAGTCGGGTCAGTGCTTTCCTTCCTGTAGGAGAGGCTGGAGGGGCGGCTGTCCCCCTCCACCTTGAAGGTATATGTAGCCGCTATAGCGGCCCACCACGACGCAGTGGACGGTAAGTCCCTAGGGAAGCACGACTTGATCATCAGGTTCCTCAGAGGCACCCGGAGGCTGAATCCTCCCAGGCCACACCTCTTCCCCTCATGGGATCTCTCCACAGTCCTCCTGGGCCTTCGTGGAGCACCCTTTGAGCCTCTAGAGTCAGTCAAGTTGAAAGCCCTCTCCTTGAAGATGGCCCTCCTGATTGCGCTCATCTCCATCAAGAGGGTTGGGGACCTGCAAGCATTTTTTGTCAGCAACACTTGCCTGCAGTGTGGTCTAGCAGATTCTCACATGATCCTGAGACCCCGGCAGGGCTATGTGCCCAAGGTTCCCACGACCCCCTTTAGAGATCAAGTGGTGAGCCTGCAAGCACTGCCCCGGAGGAGGCAGACCCAACCCTGTCATTGCTGTGTCCGGTGCGTGCTTTGCGCATCTACTTGGATCGCACACAGAGCTTTAGACGCTCTGAGCAGCTCTTTGTCTGCTTCGGCGTACAGCAGAAAAGGGAACGCTATCTCCAAACAGAGGCTTGCCCACTGGATTGTGGATGCCATCACTCGGCATACCAGGCCCAGGCCGTGCCTGCCCCTTTGGGAATACAAGCACACTCTACTAGGAGTGTGGCATCCTCGTGGGCACTGGCCCATGGCACTGGGTGGGTGTATCGCTTGCTTATAGTGCCTTTCCCCTTCCCTGAGGTGAAAGCGTGTGCTTTTACCCCCAGTCGAGTTCACGAAGTCATGGATCCTGGATGTCCTTCCTCCCTAGCCCCGTGGCTCACGAATTCGGCAGAGGAGTTCACAGCCAGACCCACTATGGGTACTAATATGCCCTGTACTGGGATAGGTGCTCCACAGGTGCTGATTACTCAGGTAACCCCCTGTGATGTATTTTCCACGGTACGGTCGGCAGACCCACGTCTCACTTGGGCAGGGCCCTCTCTGCCCCCAGCCGCCGTGTTTGTAGAGCTCCTCCCCTTCGAGGCAGGACCTACCACTGCGCCCCTTCCATGTGCGGCTGGTGAGCCCACGTGTTGTATTGCCACATGTTGACCTCCCCTTTGGGCAGGATGTGGTCTCCGCAGGGTCTTTCCCCCCTGAAAGAATAGGAATGGAAAATAACACCTTCCCTGATGCATATAATAGCGTTAGATGGCCCCAGCCGGATATAATACTCTGTGGAGAGAAAACATAGAGAGAAAATGCCACGGCTGGCACGGTCTGCTCCCATGCCAGTTACGTCACTTCCTCCCCTCAGGGATGTGGGGAACTACATGACATCTTTTTGGGGCACTGGGGGAGGTTACGTGCAGACCGATGCACCTGCTATTACGCACGCAGCAGCTTGCTTGCACCTGCATCAGCAGTTCATGTAACACGGTTCACCTGTTGTGGCATTTTTCTATAGGGACCCCTAGTGTCACTGCATCGACACAACGTCAAGTGAGTGACAGAAGGGGAATGTCTTGATTACTGTCGTAACCTCCGTACCCTGATGGAGGAAATGAGATGTTGTGTCCCTCTTGTCACAACGCTGTACTAGCCGCTGAAATGGCCGGACCTTGTCTCGGCTCCTCAGCACAAAACCTGAATGAGAGTGGGCATTCCTTCTCCTTTTATACCTGTATGTCCAGGGAAGTGGCATGCAAATTCCACTCGCCAATTCTCATTGGCCTTTTCTCAAAAGAATAGAGGTGTTCGGGGCTCTCAAGAGCAACCCCTAGTGTCACTACATCGACACAACGTCTCATTCCTTCCATCAGGGAACAGAGGTTACGACAGTAACCAAGAAATTTCAAGGTAAAATGGGGCGGTTGTACCATTTGACATTTTACATGAACTAAACTTGCCATGTCATAAAAAGATTAAATTTTAAGAGACTTAATGACTTTGACACACTGGAGTAGTAATAAAATGGATGAGCAAAGTTTTCGCAGCTCACTAATTGTAGCACAAGTTTGATGAAAAGCACTACAAAAAAAATTTATAAATAAATAAACAAGGCATAATATGCACAAAATCATGTCTCCATGGTTTATAAACAGCTAACTGCTAAAGCTTTCCATAAGAAACCTAACTTCCATTAGATATAAACTGAACATATTAGCCATGATACTGAATGGATTGCAAAAAACAAACAAACAAACAAATACACAAAACTTCTATGAAATGTTTCAAAGACATGCTAATTCTGAATCAACAAGTGTTCCAAACACAAGAACAATGGCTAGATATTCAGTCACCTGTCTACTGTAAAACAACAAAATCATTGGCAGGCATATGAATCATAAGAATAGCTTAACAACATTTAGCCACCTTTAACACATCTTTACTCAGGTTGAGGGGACCTGCATCATTAATGAAAGGTGTCACCACCCCTGAAGTCACGAGTTTGAATCCAGGGCGTTCTGAGTGACTCCAGCCAGGTCTCCTAAGCAACCAAATTGGCCCGGTTGCTAGGGAGGGTAAAGTCATGTTGGGTTAACCTCCTCGTGGTTTCTATAATGTGGTCCACTCTCAGTGGGGTGTGTGGTGAGTTGTGTGTGGATGCCGTGGAAAATAGCTTGAAGCCTCCACACGCAATATGTCTCCCCAGTAATGCGCTCAACAAGCCACGTGATAAGATGCGCAGGTTGATGGTCTCAGATGCGGAGGCAACTGAGATTCATCCTTTGCCACACGGATTGAGTCACTACGCCTCCATGAGGACTTAGAGCGCATGGGTAATTGGGCATTCCAAATTGGGGATAAAAAGATGAGAAAATCAATTATAATAATAATAAATAAAATAAATGAAAGGTGTCGGGGATTGAAATTTATTATAAAGATAATTTCATCACTGTCCAAATAGTCAGAGAAAGTGCAGTTCCAGAGATGAAAAAAAAAGAGGTTAGAGGAGTGAAACTTCTGCTTTCATTTTCCACAGCAGGGAAGTTGCACATTCAAACCGTTTGTTCTGTATTTGAGGCTCTGATTTCAATGCTGGGGTTAGGTCTTGCAATGAATTTGAATATTTCTATTAATTTCCTCTTCAGTTTCTTTGTGCCCCTGAAGAGAGATGTCCTATTTTGTTCACATCATGACAAAGCCCAGTACCAATTTACTATTCTTTTGTCCAATTGTCTTTTATTAAAACATAACTCAAACCTGCTGTTTGCTTCGCCATGCTCGCATTTACCATCAGAGTCCCGTGCTGATAAATGAGGGTTTTAAGAGGACCTGACAGTGACGCAGCCAATTAAATCACACTGCCATTTATTTGTTTATTGTATTTTATTTATTTTCTCAGTTTCATAAATTTGTTACAGTTTGTTTGAAAATTATGTCCATAATTTTAACTTTAAAAATGCTACAGTAAAAAAACTTAAATTGGTTGACGAATAGTTACCGTAAAATATACGTTAATTTTTTATATATATTTAAAAAGACAATACATGTAGTTTTACTGTAAAATGTTGTAAAAATAAAATTTTTTAGATCATTTTAGTCAGATTTTCCTGTATAATTAATGGTTAAAATTTACATTATGTTTAACAAGAGAGTACATGTACTTTTTATGGTAAAGTAATCAGGTGTTCCCAGAATTCCCTGCGTGACCCATTACATTTCATTATATTTTATGGGAATAGTTATGTTTCTTCTTATTTTTAATATCAGTTATGTACATTGGGGTGTTCTGTGTTATAGTTAATGTAGTTTATTTAATGTTTATTACATTATTTTAATTTCACATGTGTTACCCAGATCGTGTTTAGTGTTTGTGTGTGTCTACATGTTTATTGGTCATTGCTCCTAGAAGAGCAATTATTGATGAACTTCATGTCATCATGTGCCCTTCTGTAATTGCTACAGTGATAAACAATACCTTAAAGTAAAACTCAGATTTTTACAGTTTCAGAAGGTTAATATATTAAGTTTCTCATTTAAGAATATAAACATAAAATATACCGTAAAAACAACCGTTTTAAACTGTAAAATTTACAGGCTGTTCTGTAAAGTTGTTTACATTTTTACTGTATTTTTTACACAATTATTCTGGCAACAACAGCTGCCAATTTTTTTTTTTTTTTTTTTTTGGGGAAAAACAACGGGATTTTTTTACAGTGTACATTTGAAGTCAAAGAGTAATCTCTAATGGCCTGGGTGGGCCTACAGGGGTCCTCTCTGTGACATAATTTCCTGTTTTCTGGTTTTCTTTCTGCATGTCATTCTGCATATTGAATGCACGACCTGACTTTGATTTGGTGGACAAAAGTTTTCAACTTTAAACTGTTATATACTCCATCAACATGAATTTTAATTCAGAAATGGAAAACATGTTCATCATAGAAGGAGTGTAGGCTATTCAAGTAAGAACATTTATTAGAACTAGCTTCACTTTTCTAAGCCATTTTTGGATGTTTGAAGTCAGTTCCCCTCAAGTTCACACAGGTGTCCAAGCAGAGTAACTACAGTTGGAATTCAGCAAATTAACTATGGACATGTTCCACTAACATTTGATAACCACAAAGTGTCAGTTATTTTTGTCTTTGAGTGTGTGTGTGTGTGTGTGTGTGTGTGTGTGTGTGTGTGTGTGTGTGTGTGTGTGTGTGTTTGTTTGTTTGTTTTCTTGAAAAGTGTGCTTGTGCTATCTGTGCAGCATCTGTGACATGCTTTCGATTACCGCAGAAAATAATTTCGACTTGTCCATCAGTTTGGAAAAAAAAGAACAGGAAACATGTTTATTTTAATGAACTTACAGTGGAAATATATGGTGCATGTGTAACAGAGTGTTTAAAAGCAGAAATGTGAAGCTTGTAATTTTGTTTAAGCATTTAATTTAATTCTTCAGTTAACCCTTTCCAGCCGGAGCGTTCAAATTTGGGAACAATTATTCCCATGGTTCCTGTCTCAATATCTTTGCTGTCCAATCACCGATTTTATTTCTGAAAACTGCCAGATACTCATGATAATATAAGCTAAAAGCACATATGATTGGTTAAGGGGTTACTGGGCATGAGTAATAAATGTATCATCATCCGTGTCATCCTCCATTTGCCTGAGCGGAGCCAGAGAGGATACGCCGGGAGATAACCTCAAGTGTTGGACTTACTGCTTCAAATTGAAAACTGAGGCGATCTTTCGAGGTAAGACAAGTTATTTAACATGTGTTGTCATTATTGTCTATTGAAAGACAAAACATTTTAGATACAAAGCATTTATTTGTAGGAGTAATGCTAGTTATTTCTGGAAAAAATGACATGACGTTCATCGGACAGGCAGCTAGCCTCTATTTTTAAGCAAATTTCTGTGAAACTTGCTAAATAAACATTAGCTAGCAATACTATGTACATTTTAGCTAAATATCAATAACTTTTTTGGCCAATTTTGTCGCTTGTGAAAAATCCACCTGAAGTAATATGAGGCAGAGAGCAGAAGCTGTTCAGACCTGCCTGGAAACTGGACTGCTAGTTAGATAAGTTACCTAGCTTGTTGATTTTCTCTTGTAATAAAAAAAAAAAAAAATGGTAGATACACTCAGAAATATTTAAGCCTATTTGTTAGATTTATGTAATTTAATTGCATATAAAATTTCCATTCATTTGCATTACATAGTTTTAATATAAACAAAGTTTGTTTATATTAAAACTATGTAATATTAAAACTATGTAATGCAAATGAATGGAAATTTTATATGCAATTAAATTGCATAAATCTTACAAATAGGCTTAAATATTTCTGTGAGTGTATCTTTCTATAATTTAGCAGATAGCCTTACCCATCCATCACACAGGCATGATTTTAGATTGTGTGTAGCTTCCAGTTCACAAGGAAAGTGTGAGGGGGCTGTCTGCAGTTGGACGTTCTGGTTAGTCTGCAAGCCTTAGATGACTATTCAGTGTACGGATTTGTGAAGAACACACTGCTGGCTACCAGTTGTGTACTTTTTTCTGTTGTAGAGATGGATAGAGACTATGGCTCACTGCTCAGCACCCTCAAGAGGAGGAGGCAGCTGACTGCTGATGAGCTTAGGTTTATAGCAGAGGAGGACATGGCTCATGAAGGCATGAGCACACAGGAGGAAGATCTGCTGGACCAGGAACTACTGCAGGAAGACCCGGACCACGAGGAGATGGAGGATGAGATGGAACCTGATCCCCAGCCAAGACCATCAAATGGGTATATATGAATGTGTATGTATTGTTTGTTTCTATTTCTCATATGACTGATACTCACAGTAACACTAACACTGTTACTCTTATTATTTTGGGTATGGCTAGCCATTCTCGCACAGGTCCCAAGTCAGCTAGAAAGCTAAACGCTTCCCTGACTCTGTTTCTTATCCCTCATACTCTGACATCGATTCACAGGCACCAAACCTCTCCCATTTAAGCCTAGCCGTCCATTTGGTATTGACTTAGGTAGCGTGCGTCAGGCTGTGCAGTCAACCTCCAATGTGATGTTGCGAGAAATTGACTTTTTCATGCTGTTTTTTACTCAGGCTGTAATTGCTGAGATATGCAGCTTTACAAACCGTCAGGGGTGGGAGCTCGTCCTAAATTGTCCGTCATATTCCAGCTACCAAGGATCTTGGATGGAGGTGACCCCCGATGAATTTTACAAATTTCTTGGGTTGCTTATTTACATGGGGTTTTCAGTTCTCCCTGATTCCCATCATAATTGGGGAACCAAGTCACTTCAGGGCTCGTGGGCGAGGGGATTTATGTCACGTGACCGCTACAAGGCTCTTTTAGCAGCTCTACAGGTTGTAGACCCTACCACAGAGGATAATAATTATAATAATTAATAATTTTATCACACATTATACATTTGCACATATACAGTGAAATTCTTTTTTTTTCACATATAATAATCAGGATCGCCTTAGGAAGTTGCGTTATCTTATGGACCACCGCAAACAAAAATGCCAGCAGCTCTTTCAGCCTAACCAAAATCTCGCAATAGATGAACATATGGTCAAGTCTAAAGCTTGGTCAGGATTTAAACAATACATGAAGGGCAAGCCTACTCGGTGGGGTTTTAAATTATGGGTAAGTGCAACATCAAACTCGGGGTATACTCTCGACTTTAATGTTAATGTAAAGACCAGGGCCACAATGTTTGGTTTGACAACTTTTACACTTCCCCAGCTCTTATGGTTAAGTTGTTAGAAATGGGAACTAATGCCTGTGGGATATGCAGGGTGAATCATAAACTGTTTCCTGCAGAATTTAAAGACATCAAAGATGGGAATTCAAGACAGCTCGTGGGGATATGAGGTGGTGTAGGATTGAGGGGAATATACTTGTAATTCAGTGGAAGAACACGCGTGCAGTTAAATGCCTCTCCAATTTCCACAATGCGAATGGCTCAACCGAAATTACTAGGTTTGTAAAAAATGATGGCGACTGGACAAAAGTAGTAGCCCTCCAGCCCACTGTCATCAGCGATTATAACAAAAACATAGTGTTGATAGGTCAGACCAAATGATAAAATTTTACGACATCCTACAAAAAACTCAGAAGTGGTGGAAGACTCTTTTTTTCCACTTCATAGACATTGCCGTCGTCAATAGTTTCATATTGTTTAAGGAATGGCAACACATTCATGCGGCACCAGGGGATGAGCATAGACCAGTGAACTTAACCCAGTTAGATTTCAGAGAAAACCTGGCTCGTCAGCTGGGAGGTATCGATATTCACGCAAGTTCCCTTTGCATAAATTAAAGCCTGTAGTACCTCCTTCGTCATCACTCCACACAGCCCATGTCCCTAAATTTGAAGAGTCCTCTAAGAGATGTTGGCTATGCTATCGGAAAAGTGGGACTGAAAATAAAACTAAAGTAGCTTGTTGTGCACCGGAATGTAATGGCAAAAGACTTTGCTTGGTTCAATAGGAACTGTTTTCAGTCTTGGCACTCAGCTGAGTGTGACCAGTTTTGCGAAGAGGCCTAAGTTGGGCTGTGTTTACTGGTGTTACTGGTCGTCCTCCCCCTCCCCTCTTTTCTCCCTCTCTTCTCTCCACAGGTATTGCAGTTGGTGAGTATTTATGAATTTATATATATTCTGTTCCTGCACTCTTTATTAAAAATGTATTTACTGTAGATATTTCGAAAGTTTGATTTTGTATGTTTTGCTGTGCAATGCGTGTGTAATTCTAATGTTCAAATTAAATAAAATGTGTGTTTTATTGAACACGTAAAATGTATATTTCAGATGCAATCTCAATTTATTATTGCAGGTGCTCAAAAGGAGTATTTGAGGAGTGGTCATGTGAAATGTATCTTAACATTCTAAATGTTTGTTTTATTCAGTTTTCCCACTAATCACTAGAATGGTCATGACTTTTAAACAATAGATTATATTTCTAATCTGTCTGCTATTCTACATTGTCCACAAAATTATGTATATTTCATACACTCTAAGTTTCCCTCTAGCTTGTAATTAAAATGGTTGAAAATGCAGTTGTCTGATGAAGTATGGTGGCCGGAGAAGATTTTTGTAAAAATTGCTGTGTGAAATCTTATTGATAAAGGATGATTATTATATTATATTATATTATTATATTATATTATATTATTATATTATATTATATTATATTATATGTATGATTAAATAATCATACATATATTTATATAATTTGAAAGCCCTAGTTCTTCTCTTCAGTATGGTATATACAGTTCAGGTGTGTGTTGTTATATGAATATGAATATAATATGAATTTGGATATGAATATCATATTCTGGCACAGAATGGAATTTTCGGAATTTTGGGCTCAGGCTTTAAAGGGTTAAAGTGTCAAATGATCTAAATTGTCCATTTGAAGTAGAATTACTTATTTAGGTGGATGAACTTGTTATTTTGTGACTGACATAATTCATGGTGGTGGAGTTTTATCGATGTAATTGGTGCTTTAACCTCGTGTGACCCCTGCATCCTGATGCGCGTACATTGTGTTTTGTCTTCACTATAAGCTATGCATAACTTAATTTCATTTAAACCATCTGATCTCAGTTCAAGATATTCTGGGCTGTCATTAAAGGAAAAGTTCACCCCTCTCATGATTTACTCACCCTCATGCCATCCCAGATGTGTATGACTTTTATTTCATCTGCAGAACACAAACGAATATATTTCAGCTCTGTATGTCCATTCAATGCAGGTGAATGATGACCAAAATTTTGAAGCTCCAAAAATCACATAAAGGAAACAGGTGTTGGGTTCGAGTCCACCTTAGTCAAGTCCGAGTCAAGTCCGAGTCTTTAAACAATCAAGCCCGAGTCAAGTCCGAGTCCAAAAGGGGCCGAGTCGGACTCAAGACCGAGTCCATAACAGGCCAAGTCCGAGTCGAGTCAGAGTCCGAATTAATCTGTTCATGAATCTGAATTCAAATTGTAACCGTAACCTCAACATCAATATTTTAAGCTTATTTTATCCTGCACAACTAAGAAAAAACAATTGTCAATATAAATGTAACTAAAACACCTCTGTTGCATTTCACATGTCATGATTAGTATCCTACTGAAAAAGAAGATACTCTGAGAAGCTGAAAAACAAGTTTTCAGCTAACGACCCTGCATCAGTGTGGAGTGGCATGAAACATCTCACAAATTACAGGACTCCTACCCCCAACCCTGTGGTGGACCAACAACTGGCTGACGACCTGAATGTGTTCTACTGCAGATTTGAAAGGCCCATTCTCACACCCCACACCCACTCTGACCCACTCACTTCACACAAACACCAACACCTCCTGCAACGCCCCTCCTCCCCCCTCCTGCTACTCAACCTGCACTTAAGATCTGTGAAGATGATGTGAGCCGGGTCTTTCGGAAACAAAAGACGTGGAAATCTTCAGGCCCAGATGGCGTCTCACCAGCGTGTCTTCGATCCTGTGCTAACCAGCTGGTCCCCATCTTCACACAGATATTCAATAGATCACTGGAGCAGTGTGAAGTCCCATGCTGCTTCAAACACTCTATCATTATTCCTGTCCCAAAGAAACCAAAAATCACAGGACTTAATGACTACAGACCTGTTGCCCTGACGTCTGTGGTCATGAAATCATTTTAGAGACTGGTATTGGCCCACCTGAAGAACATCACTGGACCCTTTCTAGATCCCCTTCAATTTGCTTATTGGTTGCCCCCCCCCCCCCTTCAAGAACTATACACTTCCAGAGTGAGGAAAAAGACTGGAAAAATCACTCTGGACCCCACTCACCCTGCCCATTACCTTTTTGAACTGTTGCCTTCTGGTCGACGCTTCAGAGCTCTGAGCACCAGAACTGTCAGGCACAGGAACAGTTTTTTTCCCTCAGGCTATCCATCTCATGAACAGTTAAATTGCCCCATTGAGCAATAACTATGTGCAATACACAGTTTAGTCTTTTTTTATATTCATCCAACACATCCAGCCTCTTCTGCCATTTCATTCCTCTGGAAAAAAAAAAACAAAAAAAAAAACAAACATTTGCAATGTACATAACAGATTGTATTTGCACTGTACATAACAGATAACAGATTTGTATTAGATTTGCACTACGTATGTGTATGTGTGTATGTATGTATGTATGTGTGTGTCTCTGAGTGTATGTACGTATGTGTATAATTATTTTTTATTTTTTATTATTATCTATGTCTTGCTGCTGTTTTTGTATTGTTTTTGAATTGTTGTACACTGGAAGCTCCTGTCACCAAGACAAATTCCTTGTATGTGTAAGCGTACTTGGCAATAAACTAATTCTGATTCTGAAAAATCTTCAAAGACGTTTCAGAATGAAAGCATATGCTTTAGGTGTATGAAGACAAAACTGTCCTTCAACACAATTCTTACTGTGTTCTGTTGACATTTCAGTTATTTGTTGATTTTTTTTCCCCAACTATTTAAAAAGTTACACAGTTAATTCAGCTACAGCTGCATGCAGACAGAGATGTGTTCATTTATTTCTGTTTCGTTATTTATTAATTTTTTTCATTGCATCACAAATGCCATCTCGAGTCCAGGTCAAGTCAGAGTAAAAAGCATCTGAGTTCATGACAAGTCCAAGTCCATTAAAATTGGACTCATGACTTGGACTCACATCCGAGTCCGAATTCAAGTACCCCAACTCTAAAGGAAACATAAAAGTAATCCATAGGCGATATGATAGGTGTGAACAGTTAATTAACAGTAAAGTATAATTTTAAAAACAGATCTGCTTCTCAGTCAAAGCCGCACAGCATCAAATCTGTATTAATGCATCATATCAAACAATAATTCAGTGAAGACTTGTAAACAACTGATAAATGTAATTTTAACACTCTAATAATGTGTTCAATGTGTCTGGATTAGCCGTACATATACAGAATATGTAGTAATTAAACAAGGTTCTTCAGGTCTTTATTCAGAGAATGCGACATCTACAACAGGCAATTAGGCAAAGAAATGTGTGATGCAGCAGTTTCCTTAAGGATCAAAGCACATGTTTTTATTTTTTCAGGCAACATGAAGTGGTGTAGTTCCAAAAATTTACTGTAATAAACCCTTTGGCCTTTAGTTTCATGAAAAAGTTATTAGAACAAAATTAACCGGTTATAACTGGGAACCAGCATTCAAAAATAACATTTTACTCCGGAACAATTGAAAACCACTTTGTTCTGGTTTATGGATACGTTCTGCAAAAAATTTCATTACGTTTTCGGTTTTCGTTTTCGTTCCTTGAACCATTTTTAGTCCCTGGTTCTTGTTGAAAAACTGCAACGTTTCGTGCCCATCAGGACCAATTGCTGTGGTTACACTTTCTTTCTATGTTGTGGTGAAATCAGTAGAATGTACAGAACAGATCTGTCTTTTGCCAATGGCGTGGGAAGTAAACACTAGAGTGAATGCACTGTTGAGGATGATCGCATGTTCCAGATTTTAGGACTGCTTTTTCCCCCTGGTTTTACTCTGCTAATATTGTACACTGGAAAAACATGGACTATATCGCAAAAAAGAAAGCAAAGAGAAAAAGACGAGAGGTTTACCATCATGTGCTTAGGGCTTGTGGATACCACCGGACATGAACACACAAAGGTAAAAGTTCCCAGACTAGATAAAAAGGATATTTATTGACAAATTATAATACAAGTATAATATGAAAATAGTATATTAGAATATATTGATACATTTTGAGTTTTAAGGAGCTAGTAATCTACTTCCCTGACGAAAACAACGTGTTTCTGTTTCTAACTATACTAACTGTCACACATCTTTTTGAGCATAGGCCAAAAAATGAAATACTCAAATTTAAATGGTTATAACTCATGAATGCTTGGTAGTACAAACCTAAATTTTGACCCTTTTTAAAAAAAGACACGTGGGCGTTTATTGTGGAAAAGAAATTAGATTAATATAAATAAAAATAAAAAAAGTTATAGCAGTTTAATTTTATTTCAATAAAAACACACTGCACTACATATTTGTTTCTTTTTTATAAAAATATATTTTAAAACTATGATTCACCCTAAAAAATGCCAGAAAATCAAAGCCATATGGCTAAAATAGTTGTGTGCAAAATTTTGAGTTTATAAGTTTATTATGAGCTGTCTATAACAATTTGTTTGGATGCAGTACCAGAAAATGGCCACAATATGGCCACAGAACTCCATTTGTGACAAATAGTTGACAAGAAGGAATTTGATGTACGACAGTCAGAATAAATCAATATCCTGTAGTATTTATTCTTTAGTATCCTATAAAAAAATAGAGTGGCTCAAATATATTTGTAACACCTGAGGTTGTTACCCACCAGAGAGGGCCCTCTCCCGAATACTGATCATCACCCATTTCTTCACTGCTCATTTCCTGTTTACCACATGTATATATAGCCATGCAGTTCCATTGTTCATTGCGAAGTATTGCCAGTTTACCCTGCCTTACTGAGCGTTTTTCCATTGCCACTGTTTATTGATTAATGTTATGACCATTGCCTGTTTTTCTGGATTTACTGCTTTTTGGATAACCCTTTGTTTGTTTGCCTGGTTGGACTGTCTGTTTGGTTTATTGGATTTATCTGCCTGCTTTTCGACTACGTCTCTCTGCCTGCTGTTTTGGATTGTTTGCTTGTGTCTCTTTTAATAAACTTCCTGCACATGGATCCTGACACTGTCTCCATGGCCAGTTTATTACAATATTAGAAAGTAACTAGTCTTTTTTTATTTTATTTTATTTTATTTTATTTTTTTATGAAAGATTTCAATACAAGTATCTATGAAAGAGGGCAAGAAATGACATTAAAAAATAAAATTGTGGAGTTAAAGCCACTTGTCTGACCATGTCCTGATATAAATTTGAGAATGATACTATAAAAGGATGACACTTATAAAGGCTTTATCAACAGGGCTAGGCTTTTTATTTATTTATTTATTTATTTTTATAACATTTATTTTGGGAATGTGGGGATAGTTAGATTTACAGTATGTGATATCAACAAAACTAATTTCAGAAATACCACTCAAAACACATATGAAGACAGTTTTTTTGGGCAAAAAATTATATAAGGTGTTTAATTTGAAACATTACCCACAGGCTATAAAAACAAATGCCTTAACAACAACAAAAATGATAAAACCAAATCACAAACTGTTTATACAACTACATAACTATATACAACTATTTTCAACTATTAACAACTTTTCAGTGTTAAACACTACAAATTATTCTCATCATGCCAAAGATTGAATCAGTCTCACCTAATAAAGGTCATAACTCCTTACAACTCTATCAAAACGTAAGATTTTTTGACGTATAATCATGTCACAAATTTAGATTTGATGGTAAAATAATGCAGGAAAGTCAAAAACACCAAATGGCCCGCCTGTGGGCCAGTGACAGTTAACAGGTAAAAAGACAGTTAATTACATTATATTTCAATATTTTTGGACAAAATCTAGAGTGGATGCTATGTCATGAACCCTTAGCATTAAAACTGAAGTTTGCATGATTGTAAGTTTGTGCATTTACTATTCCTAATAAAGGTCACAACTACTTACAAATCATAAGACATAATCATGTCACAAATTAATACATTTCTGTTGCTATATCATATCTATTCCAAAACAGTGGCCAAATATGGAAACTTGAGACTCAGATCTTTCCAATGATATATCGATTATCAAGATTATAATAGGATTTGATTGTAAAAAAGTGCAGTGAATTTAAAAACACCAAATGGCCCACCAGTGGGCCAGTGACAGTTAACAGGTTTTAAAACCATCATCATAAAATAATGAAGATACATTAAACATACACATTTTTATCAACTTCACCCAAATATTAGCAAACATGGCAAGCTAGAAACAACTAAAAGCGCTATTAGTTACCTTGGGGTTGGCAAATTCACAGTCGTGAGTTGGCACACACTAAAACCATTCCAACAGCATGGTTGAGAACGGTTGAGTATGGCTAGCTAACTGTGCCAAGAATTCCGGGACGAGAATGGTTTATAATCGTGCCGAACCATGCTTAAGTGGAAATGCTACTGTAACTGTTCTGTAAAGTGCTCAGAACCGTTCGGCTCTATGGTGGAATACCAGCTTTTGTCTTTGGATAAAATGTCTGGTAAAAAACCTCGAAAAGTTTTTGCACTGAAACCTGTTTAAAAGAGTAACATCTCTAGTTTCATCAGATATGACATTTAAAAAATTTCAGGGATTTTTCACGAAACAGCACATTGTTAAACACGATGAACTCCTGTGATAAAAATAAGCCTTAATTACCTTAGAAATCCTATATCAACTGTGCATTAGCAACATGATCACATTGAGAATCAATGGGTGCATCCAAAATCTGGAAAATGTTGCTTTCAGAGGCTGTATACAGAATAAGGATGACTATAAGGTGCATGTTGAACTGTTCTGAGACCAGTACAGACAGACAGCACAGAGATTGAAAATTTGGCCTTTATGTGAGAGTTTGTGTATGTTGGGAGGGTCAGAGATCAGGATTAGCATCTTAACAAACATTTCATTGCGCGCCCTCTCCTCGGTAGGAGGCACATGTAAATGACACTCCCCTGCGAGCTCCTGATCCACTTCTGATCTCGCCGATCCAGCACTGATCAAAACCAGTGCTGTGGCCAACATGGTTCAAACAGCCAGGACCCCTGCCAGCAAGGGACCACACACCCCTCACTGCCGGCTAGTCTGAATTGCCAAAGTGATACAAAAATATTTTATTTGTTATGGACTAGTTAAAGCAACCACATGAATAGATAATTATGATTTTTTTTTTCTATCCCACATAGCGAAATCAGTGCAGCAGGGATGACCTCCACCCACACCAAGCATGTTACGAAACACCTCCCATATTATCCATCATAACACAGCTCTGGAGAATTCACACAGACAGCAACTATTATCACCTTCAACCCACCATCATCGTCATTATCATATCAGACAGTACAGCCCTACAGGAAGAGCAGGAGTTCAGCCGCAGCATCCTCTGCTGGCCTCGGGATACGGGTTTCTGCAACGTCAAAGGAGAGTTTACAATTGACTGACCTGAGCTACCGATCTGAGGTCTGTTACATTAAAAGCTAATAGTGCCACTGTCTGGGACTGTGAAATGATACACTGTTAATAAATCAGTAGTCAAGCAAACACAACATCTCAGAGGTGGTGGTGATATTAGTTCCTAAACTTAGAAAGCTGCCTATGGAGGCAATATTTTAAGCCATCATTTGTGTGCTTCTGTTGCGAAGGCCAAATTTTAAGGCAGCATCGCTTAAACCTTTCACACCTTGCAAAAATGGTTAATTTGATAGAAAGTGGTAGAAAAAAACAATCTGTCTCAAATTACTGCCAGAAGTTTGCAGCTCTTTTCCGGTAGTGGTGAAATGGACCACTATCATTTCTATGGCAAACCTGTAACAGCAATGAAGAGTTTGGCCCAAAGCTAATTTTCATGTGAAAATAATGAGTGGTATATTTTTGGCAGGTTTGCCAGAACTCTAGATTTTCATCAGAGCAGAGAAGGTAATTGCAGTATGCATTGTAACAAGCTCAAATCCAAGATGGTGGAAGAAGTGAGAATGTTGATTATAAACCTACCTTTAATTCGTTCAATACCAAATACCAATAAAAATAAATAAAAAATAGTTAAATCTAATAATGTTTTTATTTTTTTATTTTACCTAATATTTGTGTGACTTTGCATTTTTATGCTTATTGGGGCAATGCTATTTTGTGCCTGGCAGGCAGAATGTTAGCTTAGCAACATGCTAACGGCAAACTCTATTGGAAACAATTGTGAGTGAAGTCTAGGGTTGTCAAATGTTTTTATGGTGCATTATGGTAATTTTTGGGAAACTTACAATTCAGTGCACTGGCATGATTTTGCAATTGAGACAGCCCTTGAAATGACTGACTCACTGATCTGTGCCCTGACTACTGAACTAGGGAGCTGATTGAGACGCACTCATAGTCTCTCATGCAGAGTTGCTGCCTATGTAAAAACATAAATTTGGTCTTTTTTGAAAGAATACACATGAAAGTTGGTTGTCCAAAAGTCAGAATTAATAAAAGTCATGAGGAAAAATAATTAGAAAAGCTAAAAAAATGGTGATCATCAAGTTTTTTTCCATAACATATTTATATGAAATAATATATGACACTGACCTTGTTGATATATGGAAACACAATGGAGCTAAAACCACAAGTCTGATAATGTTATAAAAAATTTGAGGATGATAACTTTAAAACTCTGAGTTATATGGAACATTTTTCCAAGACTATATCATGTGATCCTGGTTGGGTCTAGTCAGAGACTATTTAGCAGAGATGGCCACTTCTATTTAAATGAATGGGAGTGGACTGACTTGCTAGAAAGACTTTGGTATAGCATTAGCCGTCAGCTTTAGCGCCTAAATGCAGAATGATAAACAGGACAAAATACACATTATCTAGTACATATATTTTACTTCCAATCATAATTTAGTTGTTATAGCAGTGTCTTTTACCAACATCATGTGAATTCCAATCATATAATGAGGCAGAAAGCTGATTTTAGAATATCCATTATGGTAGGTTTTATTAGATGTTGTTAAGTGTGTCTTTCTAACAGTCTCATTTTCATAACTTTCTCTTTGATATTTTGACATATTGACATGAATTAAATAATTACTTTGGCAGTAACATTTCTATGGTAAAACAGTAGTCTAACATTGATGCCTGAGGCTCAGACCTTTTCAGTGACATATAGTTTGTCAAGTTTAATTACATTCTTTTACATTAAAACTATAGAGAAACTTTGAACAAATGTAAACAAAGAATGCTTCAAAGCGTGCATGCTCTTGTGAATGTTAACGTGTATACACTATGCAGTCAGCCATCTAGTGTATGAATTTTCAAAGTGTAGTATTGTCCCAAATGAACCTTTTTACAAGATACAGTAGAAGCATTTGCTGTTTTTCCGGAAGTGATGTTTTAAGAGCATGCAGTGTTGCAGCTAGCTTTAGCATGTTAGCCAAACTCAGTTCAACACTTTTATCTCAAATAATGTACATTGTGGGGTGATGTTAAAGCATTCAGCTCACATTTGTAAGGCACTGTCTTCACTGAAGTTTTGGTAGTTGCCACATTCACCATTAATTTCAATTGTTTTGTCAGGCTAGCATAGCATCCAGGTAACTCTGCCCCTTCATACAACAAGCCACGAGCACTGAGTGCATGAAGTGTACAACATTCCACATTTGGTTATTTTGGCTGAAGAAGTACATCATCCGGGTCCTCACAGTACTCGCTGCAGTTTTTATTGTACACTACAAAATGGTGTAGAATAGTGCAGAAGTGTATGATTTGGGACACACTTATAATCAGTACAGCAGCCTTGGTTGCTATAGGCATTCATACTCGACTGTACAGTAGGCAGGGTTGGGCACAATTCTTTAAGAAAGTATTCTGGGCTGACTACTAAATTCTATTTCTTGAATGTATTCAGTATTGTATACCGATACATCACATCAAAAAGTAACATATTCAGAATGCTTTTAGAAGAGATATAAGATTTTAAAGCAAGGCACAATTGGAATAATTATGTGTGATAAGTTATTATTATCTCATCTGAACGGCTACATCTCCGCTAATAACATCTAAGCAAATCTGAATAGCTAGTTTCTTTAAATTATATGTGGAGTTGGACACTAATGTTTTTCATTTTGGAAGGCTGAAGGCAAACCGAAAGGTGTTTGTGGTCAACTACAATATTTGTATATTTTTACAACATTTTAATCTTATTCTTAAAAGGATAGTTCACCCAAAATTAAAATTATCTCATCATTTACTCACCCTCATGACATCCCAGATGTGTATGACTTTCTTTCTTGAGCAGAACACAAATTAAGATTTTTAGAAGAATATTTCAGCTCTGTAGGTCCATACAATGCAAGTGAATGGTGACCAAAACTTTTAAGTTAAAAAAAGAGGCAGCATAAATGTAATCCATATGACTCCAGTGGTTTAATCCATGTCTTCTGAAGTGGTATCAATTGATCGATCAGGCATGTAACTGTTACATTTATGGAAAAAACATTGCCGACTGTATTGATTCTGGTGCACAGCTGTCAATGCACTGATTGTTAAGACCACAGTGTGCCATTGCGGTTGCAAGATATTCAGTCCGGGAATCATTATACATGAATAAGATGTTGTATTTTTATTCTTTAGTGCCTACCATCAGACCTTTAGGTGACCGCATTTTGAAAGTATCCCAATATACCACCTGCGATTCTATGATTTTAACCCATGATTGTGTTTTCATTTTAGCAAAATTTGTTGCAAAAGCACGATCTTGGAATCACTGCACAAGCGCTGCAGTTGCTCTAAAGGAAGAGAGAGCGAGTTTCTTAATTGATTTTCCTTCACATCTGCCCTATTTTATGCTCATTATGAGAGAAGTATTCTAAAAGTATTCTAACAAAATTCTATAAAGTAACTGTATTCTGAACACAGGTGCTTGAAATAAACAACAGTTACTTCATTGTTGTATTCTGAATACGTAATGCTGTTACATGTATTCAGTTACAGCCCAACCCTGACTGTATTCAGTGAATCACATGAGCTGCACTATCTGCAATCCCATTCTTGTTGCGTTATCACATAACTGTGCATTTGTAGCCAATAAAGTTAAACTCCACTCAACTCTGTTGCATCGCTAGCTCTCTGTTGCTCATGTTGTCTCATATTGCCAACGTTTATTAAATGAATCACTTCAAATAACTTTGTTGCAGCACATCGCTGTCAGTGTGAATGCCCCTTCGGTCTTATTGCATTTCTCTGCTCAGTCATGTTAAAACTTTGCTTTAAAACTCTTGCAATATTATCACAGGCTAATGTATATCATCACGTTTGACACAATGTCATACAAAGTCCATCTAACTTCATGGTCTGTATTTCATAAACCATGTTAGCACAAATGAAGTCATTGAAAATACAGTACATATCTGCCTATTACTCAAAGAATTTATAAAGTCCATATCCGCAGTTATCAGAGAGTATGCAGATGGAGGTGAATGCATATCAGAGGTGGTATATGAAATGACAATGAATATATGATCATGAATAATGTAATCGTCTTCACAACACAATGCTGAGAAAAAGCCCCGAGAGCTGAGAAAGAATTTTGGAATAGAATTATTATAGAATAAGAATTGAAATAGAAAAGGTTGGGGGGGGTCTGCCACTTCCCCTGTCAGAATAAATCCATCAAACACTGGGAATAAATCAGGCTGCTCTCATTTGCATTGAGCGTGGTGAGAAAACCGAGTTCAATAACACATGCTGTTTTGAAAAATCCTGCTCTCAGGGATGAAAAGGGCCCGTGAATCCGGAAGCTTCTATTGTCTGACGTTAATGGGTGTGCTTGATACTTAGAATGCACGTGGAGATGGATGCCTGTAATAGCTTCTGATGGCTTCTAGAAAGAAACAGTGGTAACACTTTACATTAATGTTGACTTTGTGAAGGGTTTATAAAGAGGTTTATTAATGACTTATTATTCATTTATAATGCAATATAAATCATTGATTATTACAACATGCATAAAAAGGGGCAACTTTCATGCAATGCCTGCCAAATAGTGAACCATTTTACCTCACATTTTTCAACATTAGTAACCTATGAAAATATTCCTAAACATAATGTGGACACATGTGAAGAATTTATTAACCTCATGTGACCCTGCATCCATATGTGTGGACATTGTATTTTGGCTAAATGAATTAAAACCGACTTAATACTGTTCACCACACTCTACACTAGGGGTTTTCAAACTGGGGTCCGCGGACCCCCAGGTGGCTGCAAGGGGGTTTTAGGGGGTCCAAAGAAAATTGTCAGAAAAAAAAGTGGGGAAAAAGCACATTATATAAGGATGCACAATTAATGGTATTTTAACTGCGATCACGGTTTCTGCCTCTCGCTGTTAATTAAGCATATCCATCTGCGATATTAGTGAGCTAGCAAACAGAAGTTATCAGCCAGGTAAAGTTACAAAAAGCTGTGTCTGTTTGAAGTCTATTTTTTAACTCAACTGACCAATCACGCTGTCTTCAGAAGTTCACCACTGACCAATCAGTTTCACTTTCGAGCTTGCGCTGAAATACAGAGCCGCTGTAGTTTGAGTATCGTATGTATGTCTCGTATGTGTGCCGTTTTGATTACACATGGCTCGCATCAGAAAGATGGAAATTGCTGCCTTCGGAGACTGTATACGGAGGTAGGATGAAAATCAGATGTCTTTCAAACTGTTCTGAGACCTGTTTCTATAAGAGCTCCATACATTCAACAGCGCTGTCGGTTAAAAGCCATTAAGACTAGACAGCAAGTAAGCTGAATAAACTTTGTATGTAGCACGGCGTTACAGCAGTTCTATGCTCGATCGACATGAATTCCGAATACAGAATTTCAGAACAGCTGTGCTCTGAGTTCGGTGTGCTGAAGCGCTCCAGATTTACTTGAATCACAAATTTATGAATGTTTGGCCATTACAAGTGTTTAAAAAATCTAAAATGAACCCGTGGCATCGGGGTTTTGTGGACCGAGATTGGAGCATTTTACCATGTTTGGATGGAGCACCAAAGCCTGTCTAAGCTGTTGTCAACAGAAACAATACACACAGACTTCCTTAGGTTTTTTTTATTGTTGTTGTTGGTCAAAATAAAGGCTTGAGACCAGATAGCATTTCCGCCTGATAAATTATTACAGAAATATATCACTATTGTTTATTGCAATAATAATAATAATGAAAATAATAATAATACATTATTTTTTAAAGAGAACTTAAGCGTGAAAACCCAACAGATTAACTCTTACATTGGAAGTAAAGCATGGGCAAAACATGACTTTATTTTGGTCAAATAATTTACAACTTTGTGGTTTTAACACCTTGCTCAACATGAGAGCTGCTGTTTATTGTAATAAAAAAAAAAAAAAAATTTATTTTAGAATTTATATCAGAGTAGTGGCAACAGCATTTTTGTCCAAATCATGCAGCCTTGTATAAAAAATGTAAAAAAGGGCAGAAAAATTGTGATTTAATAATCGTGATTAAAATTTTGAGAAAATAATCATGATTATCATTTTAACCATTATCATGCAGCCTATCGTTATACTTTATTTAAAGACTCGATAGCAGTCTGGGGGGTCCCTTGCAAGATGATCATCATATTTGGAGGGTCCTTGACATCAGAAAGTTTGAAAATCCCTGCTCTACACTGTCATTTAAGGGTTACATTTCTGGCGCACCACGTCACGTGACAGCATGACATCGATTTACGTGAAGTGCTACTACGGGTGCAGCTCCAAAAATAGTGCCTCTGGTAAGAAACCTCTAAGTTTTTTTGATTGAAACCTTTTGGTTGTCCAGTTTCGTTTGATATGCGGCTTTAAAAAATCCACTCATTTTTCATGTGTCAGCATGCTGATAAACATGAAGCCCACATATGTTGAAATTAGGACCACGTTCCCTCAAAAGATGAAAAAACATGTTAATTATTTTGAATAATTTTCAACATTTACACATCTGTGGGTCAATTCGCTTCATTTTAGTATACATTTAGTTTTATTTTGTTATCACTGTACAATACGGTTCTATTCATCAACATTAGTAAATGCATTCCTATATATTTACTGTGCATTTTCACACTGAGAATAAATGTATTCATGCAATAGCTGAAAAATGCTGATTTCGTGATGAAAATACGGTGCATTTCAAACTGTTCTGAGACCAGTGCAGACAGACAGCACACTGGAGGTTAAGTCATTCACTAAATAAGGAGAGAGAGAGCAAGGGTGCATCCTATTGCTTTCTATACAGCTAAGGGCTTTCACTCCTAAAATCCAACCAAAAGCTCAGTTTCAGACTGCAGATGATGTTTGGATCACTCAGCATGTTTGGCAGTCATGGGACAATGATAATCAGTACATAGATTCAGAATTGATAATGTATAATTAAATTTTAACATGGATGGTAGTGATTGGATGATGCTGGTCATTACTTTTAATAAGAATTATTAATTCAGATTTATAGAAAATCAGCTGTAACTTCTCAAAAACATGAATAACCAACACTCCTGGACACATGATAAACAATTTGATGAAAAACTCTGACTTTCTATAGCTTGATATTATTTAACATTTCACAACTTAGTCCTGCTGTCCACATACAGTATGTGGACAGCAATTTTTAGGAAAACTATTTGCTCTAAAAAAAACAAAATGTTTTTGATTGTTTATTAGGTGCTACTAGTTACAAATTAAAAAGGGAAACACACAACAGTCACATGGGGGTCTCAGGAGGTTAAGGAGTTGGCAAGATTAGAAACTAATGTACATAAAGTTCAGTATGGTTTAATGGTCATCAGGTATTATATGATATATGAATGAGAATGAAGAGCTGAAAAGTGTTTTTGCAAGGTAAAACTATTCTTTTGACATCAATGTGACAAGGAAAGTGACAACATGTCTTCAAGACATTACAGTCCTAAATATAAACACAAAATGACATAATCCCTCCTTTTAAATTAAATGTTTTGCTACATTGTGACATAAATAATAAATTACGGCATTTACTTCTATTAATGTAAGTATGTGTGTTTATTAAGCATTTTTATCTTGTAATATAAGATATAATAATATAACAATATAACAAGATATAATACAATATAAGAAGTTTAAATGCTCACTATTTGTCAGGTATCGCACGAAAGTCGCCCTTTTAATTCATGTTGTTATAAGTGCATATCAGTGATTTATGCTGCATCTGTAAATAAATTATAAGTCATTAATAACTCCCTTTGTAAACACTTAAAGAGAATATTGAAGTGTTACCAGAATAGTTCACCCAAAAATGAAAATTCTGTCATTATTTAGTCAAAATCATGTCAATCCCGAATCATCTGCTGTTATTTTATTTATGAAGCACAAAAGAAAAAAATCTTTACCTACTGTAACTGTTTTCCATATCTCGACAATTAATAGTGACCATGGCTCAGAAAAGGACTAAATTAACACCAAAATAGCACCATAGACGTATTATCATAGTACATATGACATATTCCAAGTCCTCTGAAGCCATACAATAGCTTCATGTAAGAAACAGACCTAAATTTCAGTTGTTATTCACTGATAATTTTGTCCTCACGAAGTTTGCATCTAGCCTGTGTTCTTGTCCAGAATTCAAAAGTTTTGCATCACTTTCGGCTACTGCCCATGCAAGAACCAGTGCCATTTTGGTGTTTTAATTCTTAATCATTTTGACTGAATCACTGAATAGTTTGAAACTAGAGCTAACGAGCTTCAGTGGTGAACATAATCAATGAATTTCGATCTGTTCCTCACACAAAACTATCTCATGACCAGTGTTGAGTAAATTACTCAACAAAGTGATCTGCCACAAATTACTAATGACTTCTATTAAATAAGATTACTAATTAATTTACTTTTAAGTTACTTTCGAAAACACCACAGAAAAGTTTTTTTTTTTTTTTTTTTTTTTGCTCAGAAATAAAGTCTATTTAATACTATTTTAGAAATGTTTAACCCAAGTAATGTAGGGTACAACAGGGCTAAAGGCACACCCCAAATACTATCCTTTCACTTATTGGACAGTTATTGATTTTTTTTTTTTTTTTTTAAATAATCACCTTGAACAAAACTGAAGATGATTTCAAGTATTTTGTTTCAAAATAAATGTGATCATTTCCAGGATATTCATTAGCTACATCAATTTGCAACATTCAAAAAATTATTAAATATTAGATCAAACAACCATAAAATCAGACTTTAGACTTTACAAACAATGATCTAATAGAACAGGAATATTCTGCAGTGTATAGTGACAAACAGGTGTTTAGGAAAGTCCTGTGATAGTTTTTGATGCTATTTAGTGTTTTGGGAGAAAATAAAATCAATGGAGCCTTTTACCCTGTGGGGCCTTTAGCCCTATTATACCCTACTTAAAAGTAATTAACTTTATTGAAAATCAGTAACTGTAATCTGATTACTATTTAAAATGTAATGTTACACTATTTTTTGACAAAGTAATTATATTACAATAAGAAACTGCTTCATAATCAGACTACACCCAACATGGTTTACGATTTAAGACTCAAAACACAATGCAGATGTCATATGAATTACTTTATGATACTTTTATCATGCTTTTTCTGTCCTTTTTGGAATTTGACAGCCCCTGGTCACTACAAGCTGTTGTTGTTGCGTGATAAAAGTTGCGTAACGTTTCTTCAAAAATTTGAAATATTTTGTATAATTTATACAACATGCACAGATTTGATTTGACTAATGAACCAATTTAAATTTTTGGCTGAAATAATATCTTAATATTTGTCAAAGTTAAAGTTAAAGTTAGATTAAAATGATCTGTTTTTATGGTTATCATTTTCTCAAGGGAACAGGGGAGGAGTGGTATTATGAGTGAGCATGTGTTTCCAGTACGGTTTCTCCTTTTTTTTTCCTCTCTCTCGACTCAGTTGTCCGTCTCTCGCTCACACACAGTCGCCTGTGGAGGCGAGGCAGAGCCAGAGATGAACGGAGTCAATTAGACGAGCAGCAGTGTGTGTGTGTGTCTGTGTGCTGTGTGTGTGTGTGTCTCACAGAAAGCCATGGAACAGTATGGCTCTGCAGATGCTGGCATTCCCTCAGTGAGAATGCTTCCATTGGGACGAGTACAGCTGTGCTACAGCATCAGGGGTGTTAACGAGCCTTATCAGACACACACACACACACACACACACACACTCATGTTGGTGCAGCTATCATTATGAGGACTCTCCATAGACATAATGATTTTTATTCTGTATGAACAATAGATTCTATCCCCTAACCTTACCCCTAAACCTAACCCTCACAGAAAACTTTCTGCATTTTTACATTTTTAATAAAACATCATTTAGTATGTTTTTTAAGTGATTTGAATTATGGGGACACTAGAAATGTCCTCAAACCACATTTATAGCATAATACCCTTGTAATTACCAGTTTGTAACCTAAAAAATGTCCTCGTAAACCACTTAAACCTGCCCACACACACACACGCGGCTCAAGATTTTCAAGTTCTCTTTTGTTTTATTTTACAAGCCACAAGATGAGCAGATACATCATTAAAAAAAGAAGAAATAAAACTGATATTTGCTTGTCAAAAAATATTATACAATTTTCTCAATCCATATATTTGTACAGCATGAAACAGAAATGAACTGTAATAGAATCATGATCTTGTCATATAAATGGATGGGATACAGGAGCTCAATACTGTCACCCACAAACCCATCTTTATACCCAATAAATATAAACTGTGTATATTATATTATTGATAGCCAGGCATAGTAAATACCAGGGCACATTTTCAGTTAATTTTCATACTCATTTCAGGTACGTCACTTTGCTAGACCCACACATACTCACACACACACACACACACACACACACACACACACACACACACACATGAAACTGAGTACAGAGGCAAGCGTGGGCCAGCAATCAAAATCACAGCTGGATAACAACAGATTCCTGGCCACCATGAAAAGAACATAAAGATGGGAATGAAAGAGAATGGGATGAAGACAGGACTCATTGTCCTTGGCAGGAAAGAGAGAGAGAGAGAGAGAGAGAGAGAGAGTGCAAAAGAGGGATGGCTATCTGATCAGGCCGTGTGATAAACGCTGTGAAGAGCCACTTGACATTTGGCCTGATTCAAACAGCTCTGCTGAAGGAAGCTACTCTGACTGACTCTCTCATGCACACAAACACACATACACAATTTATTTTTCACTCAACCTAGTGCTGTCCTTTTCAACTCATTCTCTGTCAGATGTTTTTCTCTTTTGTAACCACCCTACCCATTTCTTTCTCCATGTTTTTTCTCATCAAATTTTAAGCAGAACATAAAGATTGCATCCAAGTCGTATATCTGTGGGCAGTTTTTCAGCCTCTGAGCAAGCACCTGACAGCATCAAAAAGGGGGAAAGATGCACTTTACATCACATTAATAATGGTCGACCAAAGCAAATAAAGATACAAAGAGGAGACAAAATAACTGAGATACCAAAACATATAGGAATATCAAGGACCTAATAAGTAGTTGTTACCTTCACAACATTTTATTTCTTCTTGGAGTGTTGAAAGCCTTCACATATTTAATAAAGACAGTGGAATCTACTCTCTGCACTCCAGAGCTTTACATTAAGGTTTGACAGTGGTCAGATTTGATGACTGGCCATGGATTACAACTTTAACCTGGTAGTCAAGAAATCAGTATTGAATTCGTTTAGTAGTGTGCATGGAGGTACTATACTCCTGGAATCATGGAATATTGTGGGGAAACAGTAATGTTACCTATCTGATTTCATAAAATGGCATTTGTTGATGCTTAAGCAGAGAGATGCTGATTCATGTGGTAATTTTTAAGGCTGTACTTTGTACATTTCTGATTGTCTGAGAGCATTGACTTTCTCTTTGCCAATGCAGATTTTCCATGTTTGGCAAATAGTAATTATTTTTGAGCCTGTCCCCCTTGACCAAACGGATGTTTGAGCAATTTAGGCACTGACTCTTCGCCGTCACTGAAAATCTATTAGTTGCCTCATGTTCCTTCCGTGCTAGCAGTCAGACCTCTTTGACATCTAATATGTTTTGTAATTAAGAATCAGCCTAAAAGATTTGGTTTTATCCTTCATTTGTAACAGTGATTTAATTCTTTCAAAGTGAATGTTTCCATTATTTTGTCCTCTCCCTCTATGTCTAGTGGCCATAATAGGATAAGACAATTGGGAATTAGATGCCTAAATGTGGCCCATATATTTCCTCAAACCTCACCAAATCACCTCATAATTAGAGTAGTCTTTCCCTCAGAAATCTTGGTGTTATGTTACATTCAGAATGAGAAAATACACACTCGCACTTAATTACTCGAGTCTGTGTAATCACTGGATAAGGGCAATATGATAGGACCTGCAAAGCCTGCAAAGAGAAGATAGCACCATTTTTTTTGCTTGCTGACTGAAATAATCAGCACACAGTTCAATGGTGTAGGACACAAAAGTTCTGGAAGATGGTGGAGTATAGTCATTCTGTAAAGTTGTTGTGACATGGAGCCAGATATGAGATGCTTTTCCTACAACCTTGAGGTAGCACTACTATCCAATAATTACTTTGTCAAGCTGATGCAAAGTTAAGATACATTTCCAAATTCCAGCTCTGTCTTAAATGAACGCACAGTTAATGAGGACTGACAATGCTTCAAATGTGATCAATCAGCATTGATTACCTAAAGTAACCCTGCATAGGCAGGATGATAATGGAGGGTGCTAATGAAGCCAGTGCATTGGCTGCTGAAGGAGGAAGGTGGCCACAGAGTAGCTAAGCTGAGGTGAACCAGGAAAGAGCCCTGCACAGGATGTGCAGTAGTGTTGGATCATTCATTATTTCATTATAGCGGAAGCTTTATAAATTCATGGAATGGAGAGAAAGGGGGCATAGAGAGAATATTTGCATTTCTCCTATTCCTCCACTATCTCTGGCCTCCCTACTTTCTTCAAGTGCCCCCCCCCCGACACACACACACACACACATACTCCCCCACACTCACTTACTGCAGAGTGACTTTAATCATCACTTTCGCCAAAACACATTAAGTTGCTGTGTGTCCGGGGGAAAAACAGCCCCGTTCACTCCGAGCATCACATTCTATTTGCAACAGTGATGCATAGCTGGTGCATTACTTCGGAGATTAAAAAGGATATGTTGAATATCAATAGAGTGTATCTGATGGATGACTGTCCTGGCCCACAATAAAGGGACATCCAATAGACTTCCTTGGGAGGAGGTATGTACATTTACCAAAGAAAAGCAGTTCCACACTCACACAACCTGCACACAATGACAAATACACAAATGACGGCACAGACACTCAGACAGCAATAGCAACTGTTCAATCCTGTACTCGTGTTTAGCAAAACGACACCAACGCTTTTTTATTTATTTTTTCAGGAAGGATAACAAAGTCGTTTGCATACATTAAACCCAGGCCAGTGGACAATGTGATTTTCTTCCAGGTCGCAGGGTGATCGTTACAGCATCAGAATGGATGGCGACAGATGTAAAGTGCTTTGGAGCTTTTGCCCATTTAAGAGATGGAGGTGATGAATAGAGCACAAACTGAAGGACATGAACCACAGAAAGGACTGTTAAGGCTCTATGACATTATTCCACAGCAGGGAAAATACAGTGAGAGGAAGGAGGGGGAGGATTTTAGGGGGGCAGGGTATAACTATGAGTCAAGAATCTGACATCAGCAAAAGGGAATCTTGGTCAAACTGTTTATTTGAGTCCCCGAATTGACCTGCTGCCCTTCAGAAGGCTGTACGGGTTGATGGATTGCCTATATGTAGGTCCTTAATCTCAACAGAGTTCATCCAGGAACCCAGCTCTGGCTGTTGTGTGATTGTTGAGGACCCACAAATGCCCCCATTCCCATTCCCATCCCCAAACCCATCCCCATGCCAACACCCTGTGACAGTGACCTGTCAAAGTTAAAGTCTATTCCCTCTGCTGAGTCCATGAAGTCGTTCAGGAGAATGGATTCAACATCACAATCCAGACTGCTCTGGTGTACATCCATTTCCAGTTCAGACTGCAAACGGTTGTGAGGCTCCTGGTGATGGTTAGCTTGATGGTTGCCATGGTAATTAGGATTCTGTGATGGGTGGTGGTAGTACCCATGCCAAGGTTCTGTCATACCCTGGTGGAGGGGGGCACCTGGGTAGGACTGATGGCGAGGTTGCGGTGCTGAAGCCAGGCAACAGGGGTCCTGGGGCACATCCAAGACACTGGCAGGGTTAGGAGGCAGCGCAGTGGAAGGGAGGTGAGCACGTGGGCCATATATGTTGGTTGATTTGTGGTTGTAGGGATGCAAAATGTCACTGTTGACCCTGGGAGAAAGGTCAGGTTGTCTGGAGTTGTTTTGATGCAAGTGATTGTGATTGTGCATGTGGTTGGGACTGGGACTCGCATTAAGTTTGTGGTCATGAGATTGAACGTAGTCATGGCTACGGTGGTGTTTGTGGCCATGACTGTAGTCAAGACCTGGATGATGCTTATTATGAGCTTGACTGGAATTGTGATGATGGCTTGGGTTTTGCTCATGATTCATTCCATGGCCATTAGAAAGGCTTTGACTGGGATTGTGATTGTGGTCTTGCTCGTGGTTATGATTGTGACTCTGGCTGTGATTCTGGCCGTGAGCATGCACAGCATTGTTAGATTGTGACATAAGTGAATGGGATGCTCCTCCTTGCCCTACAGCCATGTCCTTACCACAGTATTGTGGCCCCCCAGCTAGCAGACTTTCAAGGGCATTGTTCTCTGTGTATGCCCTGATGGCACGCTGGAAGGTGGAAGGTTTGTTTTCCTGGATGGTCTGCATAGGTGTATGATGCCTAAGCATGCCCATGGATGGCTGGCCATAGACTGTTCCACAGTAGGAGGACTCTGCTTTGGGTCCAGGTCCATAGTGGTAGCCACTGCGCTTCAGTGGCAGGGGCTGGGAGTAGCCCTCTTCCAAGCTGATGGCTCCTGTTAGATCAGCAAGGTGTGGGAGCTCGACAGATGGACAGTGTCCCCCTGTTCCCACAGCTGGAGATCTAGTGCTGGTAGGGCTAGGGTAGAGTCGAGGAGAGGCTGAGCAGGATAACCCTCCTTCTTCTGGTTCATCAGGTTCTGTTTCAGCCAGAATGGGTGACAGACATCCACTGAGCGTTGATGCAGAGGAACTGGTTCTGGAGTGCAGGTCTGTCCAGGCATCAAACTCTTCGCTCCCCACTCCCATTGCTCCCTTTCCAGCTGGGCTTCCATGTTCTGGTGATCCCTGTATTCCAGGTGCTCCAAGCTCTCGGGCCATTCCCACCACTCCAGCTCTCTTCCGGCTGACCCGGCCTCGGCTCTTCGTGTACTTGGTTCCATTATCCATAGATACAGCTCGTCGGCGGGGACCTTTGCCCATCTTTCCACCCTCTGGGTTAAGCATCCACCAGGAACTTTTTCCTGTTCCCTCATTCTGCACACGGATGAAGCGGGTGTGAAGGGAGAGGTTGTGTCTGATAGAGTTCTGTAGAGAGGAGAAAACAGGATACATTAGAGATCAGTTTTGAATCGAGATATGTTTGCAACACCACTTGGTGTCTTACTCTTATTTAGGACAAGAAGATTTTAAAAAACTAGGGTATTTGCAAAGGTTTATTCAAAGAAATATTCAAATGTTTCGGTGAGACATTTAAACGTTAGAGGCATTCAAATCAACAGATATTCAAAATAATACCATTCAGGGTAATAATATCACAAGATAATGCAAGTTCCTGTAAAAACTCTTCAGCAGTTGGAAGCTCTCAGTGCAGGAAAAGGTGAAACCCCTCTTGGCTGCTCAGGCAAATCAATACTGTAAGCAGACCTACTCCTGCACGCTGCACGCTTTCTCTGACTCACACTGCAGCTAGCCAAGCCGAGTCCACACGCACATCAAACCGTAGTCAAGGTTACCCAAATGAATCACACGTGGCAACCTGAACACAGACGCATCTATCGACTGCAGTCTTGGGGAAATATGAGGGAAAGCCAGAGAGTGAAATGCGAAAGTGAGAGTGAGGTGTGATTCTGGCACACTAACTATTTCTGGAGGAGCACCAGATGAAGGAAACAAAAACCAGAGAGAGAAAGAGAGGCTTCAGTGATACAGATGCAGCAGAGAAATGCATTTCTCCTTTGCTGTATTACAACAATGGAGTCAAGAATGTTGATGAATTAGAGAGCAGCATTGAGCGCTACATTACACTATGATTTATGGGAATGTATCTCAGTGTAAAGATCACACAATATTAATACAATGTGTTCAAAGTATTTATCTTCCATTAACACACAAATACAATAGCTAATTTTGATTAGCAGGGGAATGGATCTACTAGGCTTAGAGGACTGCAGAAAGAAGAAGGTGGGTTAAGAAAAAGAAAGAGCAAGGCCATCTACTGACAGTGGGGTGTCAGTATTTAGAGTACACTAGAACAACATATATTTCATTTCTATCTCTCTCTGGAAAAGGGACAGGGCCAAATCCCTCAATCTGCTACTTCCTGTTGAGTGCTCTCGCCAAAGTATGCTTGTATTCACATCAACTGATCTCTATCTCCCTCCCTGTCTCTCTCTTTCTCTCTCCAGCAGGAGAATCATATCTGTCTATCAAATTCTCAACACTACCAACAATCCATATAATGTGTTGACATGTGTTCACAGCAACATTAATGTAGTGAGAGCACCACTCCTTACACACATACTCAGTCTCTCACACTCAAAGCTACAGAGCCTTTCAAGGGTTCACACCCCCTCTCCATCACTCCACCCTCCCTCTCTCAGATTCCCTAGCTCTCACACTCATTCATCTCTTTCCCTGTGTCCCTGCATCTGTTTATCACTATCTTTTCTCTCTCTCTCTGTCTCTCTCCATCCAGCCACAAATCATGACACTAATTTCATTCACCTGCTCTGACAGAATACAAAAAATGCAAATAATAAAAAATAAAAACAAATCTACTTCCTATCCCTCAAACACCCACAATACCATTATGGTTTGAGTGCGTCTATCAGCCTATCTATACTCCATAATCACCCATAGCACCCGTTTATGGAAAGCCACCTCTTGTTTTCCACTGTGATTCTGAGAACCATTACCGCTCATGAGTGGTCAGATATCAGTCACTGAAAAGAGCCAATTACCTTGGCAAAATTTACACTACAGCTGGATATCGACTGTAAAGAAGGCTAATCTGAGAGAGCGTGCTGTTTCAGTGTCACCTCACACCTGAGGGGCTAATTCTTCCCCCAACACCATTGGCAGATTTGCTGCATCCATTCGGAGCAGTGAGAAATTGGATAAGCTAGATGTATTTATGTCCCCTCACCTCCAGGAAGGGCCTTTATTCTCTACCAGCTATTCTGCCAAATTACACAAGCCCCCGTGCTAGTAAAGGAGCCTGATGCTTCATGGGCCAACTTAATCAAAGCCAAATTGAAGCGTGGAGTCACGAACAGGTTCTGCATGCCGAAACGACCTGCATGAGGTGATCTAAGCACGACGCTCTGACAGCTCCGGCAACCATGCTCTGTTGCAGGGGTAACCATGACTACTGTGGATACGGGAAGAAAGGAGCTATATGCGAGAAGTGGGGGAAAGAGAAAGGCAGATGCTGTTTGATGCTGCAGGTATACTGCAAACAGACATTCATCTCTGACAGTCAGACGACTCACCCAACTCACAAGAGAGCTTCAATCATCAGCAGTCACACCATCGCTTGAGCTATCTCAGAGCTACAGTGATTAACAAGTCAACTATAGGCTGCATGACTTCTAAGTAGCTATCAGCACCCCGACACTCCACGGATCAACTCACCAAACAGCCGTCTACACATTAGCTTGTTGTAGAAAGCTAAAATGTTTTAAACATGACAAACTTACAGACTTGAAAGGCCACACATCATCGTTTAGTCAGTGAAAAGATCCACTCTTCACCCTTAGTGGCTCCATTATGATTGGGAGTATAAGGCAGAGCACTGGGTGCTTTTCTTCATGGATGTGGTGTTTGATGAAAGCAGTTTATTCATGAAGTCATAATTGCTGTGGTGGTAGTGTGGCCGGTGGTGAGTGTTATAAATAGCAGGTCTCTGGTTCAAAATTTGACCCAGACACCTTCAAGCTCCTATGCCTCTGAGTCATTCACTGGTCAGTCGTGTAGCCATCTGCTTATGACCTGCTTTGGCTCTCTCTGATACACAAAAATCACACACACATTCTCTCCAAACTACAAATATTCACTTATCTTCAAGTATAAAAGATAAAGTGTGTAATTGCTGTCCCATTAGTGCAACCTATTGGTTGAGTCAATGTTGCTGTGTCGGCTGTCATGCCGCTCAAACAAACAGACCAATATTTTTATAAAATTACACACTTTATCTTAGCAGATACTATTTTCTTACCAAAGCTTACAAATAGTGCCAGTGATTTGTTGCAGTAATGATTATACTTGCACATTAGGTAGTGTTCACACAGCGATTTAAATTCATTTTCAATGAGAGTCTGCTATTTTAATGCAACTTGAGTGACAGTGATCGTTGGCAAAGCGACAATATTGTGCAGAGTTAACTTTATGCAAATGAGCAACATTAAGATGGAGCAACTACCAATCGGCGTGCAGACAGTGAAGCTCATGTGATCTGCCTCCTGATACAGTTGGATAATGCTATTGAGAAAGGATGCCTAATAGCAATCCAAACTAAAGCAGCTTGGCAACCTCCAGCAATTTAATATTTAGCATCCAGTTAGAGCATTGTGATAGACTCTGGGTAGATAATTTTCAAACACTCACATACACACACTCACTCATTGAAACACAACCTGATATACAGGCACTTTCAAATATGACCGGCAAACAGGAAAAATCTGGCAATCAGGTTTAATCCCACTCTAGCCTGCATAATCCAGAGAAATCTGGGGCTAATCCTGGTTAAATCTGGCTGCCCCATGGCTGACTATGACCCCTGGAATGCAACAAAGTAATGGGGGTTGTAGGGATCATATGCTGGCCAGAGAGGAGGTGCGTAAAGAAAGAGTGATGACGGGTGTAATAACTTGCATAGGGATCTAATTGGAGAAACAGGATAATTTCATAACATGAGTGATTAGACTATAACAGACCTTCAGATCCTGGGTACTCAAGTTTCTTTAAAGCTAAAGTGTTTCATTTCTGGGCCACTACCTTCATTAAAATAATGATTGTTTTCAAACAGGTTTTGAAATATGACTACAGACCCATAGTGTTTTCAGGGAAATCAATTTTGGGATGATACACATATAGTTGTCTCTGCATATTGAGATGGGACAAGTTAAAGTATTTTGACATAAAAATTCTGCTTTAAAGATCTAAACAACATTGGTCATAATTTAGGCATCTTGACAGATTTAAATGAATGCTCATTTAATTAGTCAAACTGGGGTTTATGAACTAAGATCATTACCTATTTGACCGCCTGGCGCCATTGGTCGCCCCCACCCTCTTGTTTTCGCGTCAGACTCGTCTGCCCACAAGTCATGAAAGTCATAAAAAAGGCTGCTTTTACATGGAAAGTTCTGGCATAACAATTCCCGTGTCACAATAAAAAACCATCATACAGTGAGAGAGGGAAGGTTTCAACGCTTACATTAGATGTACAATCAAACAGAAACCCCTGAGAGAACTCAGGGAGAAATTGTGATAAGATCCGTAAGGTGAAATGTATTTATATATTTTAAAAGGGGGTACATAAAGATGTCAGTAATAAATAATTATATTAAGATCCGCATTTTTAGAAAATCAAGAAGGGAGCAGTCACATGCGATGATACCATTTTGATGACACATTTGTAGTGTTCTGGCTGAAAATACCATCTTAGACCAGTATGAATATCCATGGTGGTCTAGTCTGGTTTATGCTGGTTTGGTGCTGGTCTAGCTTGTGAATTAGCTTAGGTGGTTCACTAGCAAAACATACTGATCAACCAGCATAGTCTTTCTGATAAAAGTAGCAAAGGAATTAAGAAGTCTGGTGACCAAACAATTATGTCTTTTCAACAGGGCTACCATCATTGATGCAGGCCTTGGTCTAATTTCACTCTAGAAAATGAATGGGATTTGGAAGGTGCATGGCACATTTTTGACAAGGTCACAAAAATCACAAAGTGCTTTTTAAATCATTCAGCTACTCTCAGGTACAAAATGCAATGATTGCAGTAGCCTCTCTATGCATGCGTTGTGTGTCTTCATTTCAGTACAAAGAGAAGACAATGGTTAAGACACTGTCTATCTCAAAGTTTTAGCCAACCATTCCGGCTAGCATTTGTCAAGCGATCTGTTTTTCATTTTGAGGTGCATTCTAATTTGCTGAGCAGTCTCCTCAGAGTATTCAAGGCAGTGTTCTGTTTTACATTCTGCCCAGTGTTCCATTCAACGCGGTCCGGAACGCACAGCTCGTGTTGGGGGATTGTTCTGTCGAGCATTCTTGTGCGCTCGCAGGACTGGAAAAACTATTTTCAGCCACGTTCACCCATAATTTATTAATCCATTTCACACAGCCAGAAGTCATTATGCATGCTACTGTCAATGGGTATCTCTCTGTCTCGCATTTATTTGATAATAAGCACAAGTGGGGTAGGAGATAAAAGCGCTGACTGCTTTCATTGTGCGAGAGGGAGAGAGTGAGCGAGAACTCCTGCAGGCGAGGAGACTTAAAATGAGAGTTGTGTGTGGGAACAGGGCGCATCTGCTAAGCCTGTCTGGAGGCAATCGATGGAAATTAGCCAACGCTAAAGATGCACTTCCTGTGAATGATGTCACGGGTGGTGCTCGGCTGTTTGGGGAAAAAGCAAGAACACTTACAGGCGATTAATGGGAACAGTGGAAGGTGAGCACAGACAGAGGTGTGAGCAACGTGACGGATGTGGCAATATGAAATTACTGGATTGAACAGGCTACATACATGATAATGCTGCTAACAAAAGTATGCTAACTATATTATTTTTGGGTAATATAGCATATATGTCATGTATTAACAGAGACAGGATAAGGAGGAGGAGGTAGACCTCTCGTAGGACAATGAACAGTGGAAATCATAAGGCTCAATATGGCGGTATATACACTTTAAAGAGCCAATCACGTTTTATTTTCTCGTTTACTCGTGCATACACATTAGCTGGACTATATGCATTTTTTAGCATGACTTGAGCGACTGAAGCACAATTTATAAAACCATTGTCAGATTATGTTGGTGATGTTGTCGAAACGTAATCTTGATGAACAGTTGTGGAGACTTTACCTATTCAAGTAGAAAGAAAATGCCTGCCCATGGTCATTACCAAGATGGCCACATAGAGATCTGACTTGACTTAAAGGGATAGTTCACCCAAAAATGAAAATTATCTCATCATGTACTCACCCTCATGTCATCCCACATTTTTAGAAGAATTTTTCAGCTCTATAGATCCATATAATGCAAGTGAATGGGTGCCAACATTTTGAAGCTCCAAAATGCACATAAACACAGCATAAAAGTAATCCATAAGATTCCAGTTGTTAAATCCATATCTTCTCAAGCGATATGATAGGTGTGTGAGAAACAGTTCAATATTTAAGTCCATCTTCTTTTGTTTTTGGTGATTTGCATTCTCCATGCATATCGCCCCCTACTGGGCAGGAGGGAGAATTAATGGTAAAAACCGACTTAAATATTGATCTGTTTCTTACCCATACCTGTCATATCACTTCAGAAGATACTGATTTAACTACTGGAGTCTTATAGATTACTTTTATGCTGACTTTATGTGCATTTTGGAGTTTCAAAATTTTGGCACCCATTGCATTTTATGGACCTACAGAGCTGAAATATTCTTCTGAAAATCTTAATTTCTGTTCTGCAGAAGAAAGAAAGTCATACACATCTGAGATGGCATGAGGGTGAGTAAATCATGAGAGAATTTTCATTTTTGGGTGAACTACCCCTTTAAAGGGACTTATTGTATATTATTCTGTTCAGAAATACACCACTTCAAAAGTTTGGAATCACAAAGACATTTTTGTTCTTGAAAGAAGCTGATGCTACTCTTCATCTCAGATGCATTAAATTGATCAAAAACACTAGCTTAAACATTAGTAATGTTGCAATTTTTATAATTTTTATATTTTACTATTATTATTATAAATTCAATTTTTATGATGTTAAAAGCCCCATTTTCAGAAGAGATTACTCCAGTCTGCTATAGAGGTGAAATTATTGTAAAATGCTAATTTGGTACTCAAAAAATATTTATTTTTGTTAGAACAGTTGAAAATTTGCTCAAGTATTGAGTACACTTGCTTTCTTGCAAGTCACCATATTCTTGCACGTAAAATTTTGGTTTTACAACCCCAATTCTGAAAAGTATAAAAAATGCTAATAAAAACATAAATTTGTGATTTGTAAATGATATTCACCCTTTGCTATATTGAAAGCACTACAACTACACATTAAGTGATGTTTTACTTTGTGAATTTCATTGTTTTTTGAAAATGTACAGTAATTTCAAATCAGATGATTGCAACACGCTCCAAAAAAGTTGGGACAGTCGAGTGTTTACCACTGTGAAACATCACCATTATTTCTAATAACACTTATTAAGCATTTGATTAAGCATATGAATTTCCCCCATTCATCCATTATGCAGGTCTTCAGCTGAACAATTGTACGGGGCCTTTGTTGCCATATGGTGTGCTTCATAATGCGCCACACATTCTCAGTTGGATGTGGTTTGAAGTTGTCCTGCTGGAAAATGCAGGGACGTCCCTGGAAAAAAAGATATCTGAATGGCAGTATGTGTTGCTCAAAATTTTTTACATATCTGTCTGCATTAATGGTGCGCTCACAGATGTGCGAGTTACCCATGCCATGACACACCCCTGGCCCATACAGACACTGGCTTTTGAACCTGACGCTGATAACAGCTTGGATGGTCCATTTCCTCTTTGGCCTGAGAACACGACGGCTGTGTTTTTCAAAAACTATTTCAAATGTGGTCTTGTCGGACCAAAAAACACAGTTCCACTGTTCTACTTTCCATCTAAGATGAGACCGAGCCCAGAGAAGTCGGCAACACTTCTGGACAGTGTTGATGTATGGCTTCTGCTTTGCATAGTAAACTCTTAACTTGCATCTGTGGATGCAGCAGTGAATGGTGTTGACTAACAAAGGTTTACTAAAGTTATCACAAGCCCATGTTCATGATATCCATTACAGATGAATGATGTTTTTTAAGACAGTGATGTCTGAGGGATCAGAGATCACGTGCATTCAGAAGTGGTTTTCGTCTTGCCCTTTACGCACAAAGATTTGACCAGATTCCTTGAATCTTTTAACTATATTGTGCACTGTAGAGGGTGAAATGTCCAAAATCCTTCCAATTTGTCTTTGGGGAATATTGTTCTCAAAGTGATGGATTATTTGCTGAAGCATCTGTTGGCAAATTGAAAAGTCTCGACCGGTCCTTGCTCTTGAAGTACTAGGCTGTTTTTGGAGGTTTCTTATATACTATGACACAATTGCCTCACCGGTTTAACATCTCCTGTGTCACATTGCCTTGTTATTTTAACTCGTCAAATTTTTATTAGTCTTAAATTGCCCGTCTCAACTTTTTTGGAGCGTGTTGTAATAATCTGATTTGAATTTACTGTAAATAAAATTAAAAAAATAAAAATTTAAATATATATATATATATATGAAATTCACAAGGAAAAACATCATATAATGTGTAGTTGCATTGCTTGTAATTTAGCAAAAGGTGAATATAATTTACAAATCACTCCTTTTTGTTCGGCATCAGCATTTTTTATACTGTCTCAACTTTTTTGGAATTGGGGTTGTAAAAATGGCCAAAAAGAAACACATCTCTCTAGAAATTAATCAGTCTATTGATTTTTTTACACTAGTGCCTTTAAAAGAAGAAATCTGGATCTAACCAAGATAGAGAGAGAAGTGGACGGCCTAGATGCACAACAACAAGCAGACAAGTACATCAGAGTCTCTAGTTTGAGAAACAGACTCCTCACAGATCCTAAACTAGCAGCTTCACTAACCTAGTTTCCATCCACTTGTTGTCCACTTGCGCTGTTTTGTTATCGACAAAGTGAAAATACGTAAAAAAAAAAAAAAAAAGTGTGAAATTTTGTCTTCTGCTTGAACTTGACTGTCATCTAAAATTAATTTTAGCATCATAATGCAATTTACATTTTCTGAAGCTCAGCAAATGCGATCCGAGGTAAAGAGGGTTAGATTTAAAATATTTAAAATGTAAAATGTTCAAAAGCTCGTTTTCTGAAAGTGTTATCAGCATTGGACAAATAGTTCTGATATATTTATCAGAATATAGTCTTGGGTTTACAGTCTTGAAAAAAGTGTTGAGCATTCTGAGAATGTAATTCAGCTGACTTTTTCATCTACAGAACAGGGTAAGACTAATTTAAGTTTGTGAAAAGAAAAGGCAATTATATAGGCCTAACAATATTATTTTTTCATATGGTAATTTATTTTATTTAATACAGGGAATTTTGCCGGCATTTTTTCAAAAGTAAGATAAACAATAATTTTATAGAATTGGGCTATGTTAGTGTTCCAAAAAAGCACACTGATGTTTTTCTCCTAGTATTGTGTATTTATTTTTAATTTAAAACATCTTTGTGCACAGAAATGATATGTTTTTTGTATTGTGGGCTAATTCCGTGACTGCCGTCTATTATTTTGAATGGTGTGGTAAAGCAACTTTAATAAATAAATGGGTTGCTACCATGATTAATTTAATCGCAAAGAGTGGCCATTCATTTGTTCTCCGTGCACTTGTCAATGACAGGTGCATGATACGAGATATTTGTGTTGGCACTCCTGAAGTGTCATGACGCAGATGTGTTTGTAGCATCGGATCTGTGCAGATACACCGTTAAGACCAATCCATAACAGTGCGAGTAATGCTTCACGTACAATAAATTGGCTTTCAAGGATGTATACATACCTTGTCGTCATGATTAACACATGCTAACGATTGAGGTACATGCTGTCATGTGAGACTATATTTTTGCGTTAATACCAATTTTCTCGACAAAAAGTTTTTCCAAACCAGTTTTTTGCGACATTTTAATTATCGACATAGAGTTTATGCACTAGAGTTAAACGGAAAAATATTATGTCGACACTTGTGAAATATTTGCAATAATTTGCGTTTCCATCAGTTATATCAGTAAACCTTTTGATGCGCTACACCTTTTTGATGCATAAAAACTCTTTGATGGAAACATAGTTGATGACCAGTACACAACAAACACCAGTTTAATCAACAACAGTGAAGAGAAGACTCTGGATGATGCCATTTTATGCAGACTTTCAAAGACAGGATTGAGTGGTGAATGATTAGAAATGAGTATTATCGATAGATGATTCAAAGTTTGAGTTGTTGAGCTGTTGTAAGAAAAGCTTGGTTGGAAAATCTGTGAGAAGTGCCCTACAATTACATCTTTGGGAAGAGCTCTAGAATAAACTGACTGCTAATACGTAATGTGTCATTGCTGCAAGTAGATGATTCTTGGATGAACACAAAGTTTTTAAGAATACAGCATTGCCAGGACCACCCCCCCCCCCCCCCCCCCCAATACGAAATTAAAAAATAGACTTGGTGTGGGTCCCCAAATATTTATATTTTAGTAAAAACAATAATGACATATCTCTTATATAACATTGCCCGGACTGAAAATATATATATTTTTTATTCTTATTCTTATTCTCTATATTTCAACCACACACAACAACTAAAAGCACTATAACAAATATATTGTTTCCAAACTTCTGAAGGGTAGTGTAGACTGTGTGAGTTTTTGTTTCATTTTGTTTAAAAAAAATCTTCTACTTTATAATCTTCTACTTTATAATCTTAATGCTTGTCCGCGTAGAGTTATTTAATGGTTTGTTTCTCTGCTGTGATAATGGACAAAATCAGCAATGAAAAATTGAAGAAATAATAATAAAAAAAAAGAACCACTAATAATACAACTACAGAACTCATATCCTAAAAACAGAGCAAAGCCATCATTACAGCCAACTCTTAGGCGACAGAAGGCCTCTCTCTCTTCGCCCGCTTCCCTGTGGAATACCCACCCTCCAAAGGGACCAGGGAGGAAGGGAGGGGCCGCGTCTGGAGCTTTAGCCTAACCTGAGAGAGGTAGACTGGGAATGGAAAAGAAGCCGAGGCCCCTGGGGGCCTGTAGGTGGGAGCAGCCAGCTAGTGCGCTCCATCCCCTTGGACTGAGCACTAATTGGAGCTGCTGGCTGAGCTGGGCCAAGTTCCCTGGGAAAGGGGAGAGCCTGAGGGATGGAAAGGGAGTGGGAGGAAGTGAGGGAAGGACAGAGAGAGATAAAAAGAGGGGAGGAAGGTTTAAAAATAGAGCGGGCAGATTAAGGAGCATCTGAGAGCGGTGCGGGGGATCGGAAAATCCGTCCTGCGTGCCAGAGCTGACCAGACCTACAGGGCATAAAAGCCATTTCTTCACTGTGGGGTAGTGGGCACGGCATAGCACAGCCACCCCCTGGCATACTTTTGACCGGTCGTCGCGTGGCATGAAGCCCAGATTGGGGCAGCGCTAAGAGCTGAGAGCAGTGTTAGCCTGAACCGACGACAGTCACTAGCTAAGCTTTCACACAACAGGTGGAGAGTACAGACACCTGTGGGAGATCGTACAGACTCTGCTGTCTCAGAAGAACTGAGGTCCTACACCTGGGTCTTACATGTACAGATGCAGTTGCTATAAACAATATTTGATTAACACAAAAAAGACTTGAATTTGGTTTGTGACAAACTACAATGATAGAAATGCAAAAATAACAATGTAAAACTCAACATCAAAATAAGTATTTTTGTCTTGTCTTCCAGTAAAACTATACGAACATCCTTAAAACAACATATATGTACTTGCAGAAAATATTAAGAAAATATATCTTGAATTAAAGCAGAATTCTGGGTTCAATACAAGTTGTTCAATTGACAGCATTTGTGGCATAATATTGATAACCACAAAAATTAATTTAGTCTCATTCCTCCTTTTCTTTAAAAAAAAAAAGCAAAAAAAAAAAAAAAAAAAGCAAAAATCGAGGTTTCAGTGAGATACTTACAATGGAAGTGAATGGGGAAAAATTTGGCAGAGTTTAAAGGCAGAAATGTGAAGCTTATAATGTTATAAAAGAACTTGCATTAATTATTCTGTTAAAACTATTATTTGAGCTGTAAAGTTCTTTAAATTGTCATTTTTACAGTCATTTTAAGGTTTGAGGGTTTACAGCATTATATTGTCATGGTAAAAAAGTTGTAAAATTGGCTATAACTTTGCGAAGAAAAGGTTAGTAAGTGATTTTCACACTAAAATCATGTTTACACACATATTGTTTACGTCTTGTGGTTATACTTATTTTAAAGTTCAAAAATTGGCTCCCATTCACTTCCATTGTAAGTGCCTCACTGTAAATCAGATTTTTGTTTTTTTAAAGAAAGTCAAAATAATTTTTTGTGGAAATCAACATTATGCCACAAATTCTGTTGACTGAGCTTAACTTGTATCGAATCTGGAATATTAAGTATTAAGTATTAATATAAGTAAATTTTTACTTACCAGATTGGCATTTTTATAAGGTTGCAACTTAAGGTTTATGCTTCAGAAAAAACAATGGAGTTGGATGGAGCACAATTCTTGTTGTGATATAAAATTTGCTATAAACAATGTGTTTTTTAAAAAGAATAAGGGCCCTATTTTACGAGCGCTAGCATAATGCCATAAGTCATAAGCGCAAAGTCAGCGGGCATGTCCATGAAGTTTTGATATTTAGGTACAAGTATAGTTTTGGCGAAATCGCGCGCACAACACGCCAATGGTCTGAATTAAGTGCAATTTAATTCTGAGGTTTTCTCTGTTTATTCTACCATCTGTGTCCTATTATATAGTCCATTATCTCAAGCACCAGCAATATAAACAAAGACAGCACGCTGATAAGAAGTTGGTAGTGTAAATGGACTGTATGAAATGAATTAGAAGAACAGAAATATGGATTTACATTCTTTTGTGCATTAACTTTGTTCTTGTTGAATGTCAGGCATATTTATATAAAAGTGACATTTATACACATGGAAAATGTGATTGTCATCAGAATTTGGATGAACGCTCAGTTAAATTAGAGAGAATGTAAGTATTATTAATCATTTTCATCTACTGACACACAAATCATGGCTAGTATTAACAGTGATTGTATCCTCACACACTTCACTTCTACCGGTCGATTTAGATTTTGAACAATTAAATACATTGATTGATACACGAAAAAATTAAACCAAACATATTCCTAAATTCAAATTACACTTCAGAAAAAATGAAAATATATTCAAAATAATGAAGTGGTCAAAAAAAATCGTACCAAATCCAAAAATGTTATCTTCTCCAACTTCTTCCACCAGACCCTTTGGCAGTGACTTAAAAATCAATCTTCGACAACAGGTGGAAAAATACCTACCAACTGTAAATTGAAACATAATAATAATAATAATTGAAAAATAAACCATGACCTATAGATAGTTTAACACAAATCTCTTTTTTTCATATAAGACTCATATAAAACTCTGATGGTCAGGGACATAATTTGATGTTCCAGTATATTTTCAGAGTTTGGACTTGAACTTTAATTACACCTGCTGATGGAATCTCCAAACTTCAAATGCAGGAACAGAGTTTAAACTTTGTGTTAAGTTAAGATGTGGTTTTCAAACGTCTTAGCGCAACGACCTATTTCTCAGGAAAATAGCAGATTGACCTTTGCGTCACTTCATTATCATACAATACACCCAAAGTTTATGTACATACACCCACAATAGTGCAAACACTCCCACCCACGGCCACTTGCACTTTGCGCTCTCACGAAAATTGGATAAGACATTGCGCATGGTCGTTGCGCTTAGCGCTGCACTTTGTGCTCTCACGAAAATTGGATAAGACATTGCGCACGGTCGTTGCACTTAGCGCTGCACTTTGCGCTCTCACGAAAATTGGATAAGACATTGCGCACGGTCGTTGCGCTTAGCGCTGCACTTTGCGCACTCACGAAAATAGAGCCCTAAATGTGTACACTGCGAATTAAAACATTTTCTTAATCAGTAATTTTGTGTTGTCTTCCAGATAAATATCAGAACGTCCTTAAAACAACATGTGTGTGTGTGCTTGCATAAACTATTAAGACTTGTTTTCAGACAACATATCTTGAATTAAGTTTATTTTTACTTAAGGGATTGGCAGTTTTTTTTTTTTTTTTTTAGGTCTAAATGTATAAATGTAAAATATAACACTTTATTACTCAGTATTTTGACTTCCAGTAAAAATATCCGAACATCCCTAAAACAACATATACTGTATGTACTTGCATTAGAAATTAATTTGAAAGAATATGAATTAAGTTTATGTTTATTTACTACAATGACAAATATTACAATAACAATATAATGGTTTTTTTTGTTGTTGTTGTTGTTGTTTTTATTTTTTATTTTTCATGCTTTAAGCAAACAGTGCTACAAGAAAACACTGGAGTTGGATGGAGCACACGTCTTGCAATAGAAACTTTGCTCTGATAGAACCACATTTGAAAACCACAAAAAAAAAAAAAAAAAAAAAAAATTTTTTTATTTGGTTTGCTGCAAACTACAATTACAAAAAGGTAAATAATAGTGAATAAATATATAGTAAAATAAGAATAACGTGCTGCATGGAAACACTCCATCTCGCAAATATTTTTAAAGTACCCAGTGTTATCTTTCTCTTCACAAACAAAAACACAAGCGCACAGCTAAGACTGACTTTATCAACAAGCACAAAGTCAGCCTCTGTTCTAGGCAGAGCATGCACAATTAATTAGTAAATCATTAATTAAGTCACGCATCAATTATTTCGGTTGCAGGGCGTGGAATGAGCTGATCGCTTTAATCAAACACCTCGTCACATGACTGTTAATTAAAACTCAGCTATAGTAATGCGTTTAAAATGTATATTTTAATATGACATATTCAAGTTCATGTGATAGGACAAAGACTCATTCAAAAGACATTTTGCATTCTCTTCAGATTTGGAAGCCATGGGTCTCATGGCAGTCTTTACAATAAGACAGGCACACAAAGATGCGCTCTGTTACATACATGCGCGCACACACACACGCACTCATGCTCTTAGCCTGGCACATAGGGTCCGCTCATTACAACAATGCCAAGCTACTGGTTGCTAAGGAGACCTGTGGGAGAGGGAGGGATCCTGTTGCTATGGCAGCAAGCCTGCTTCCTGCCAACTGTCTTTCCCCAAGAGACCTGACCACAGTAGGCAGAGAAAGAGAGCAAGAAAGAAAAGAACACAGGGAACTGAATGTCGAGAGATGGAGTGAGTGTGAGGGTGTGTTGAGGTGAGGGGGTGGGGTGTAAGAGGGGTTATGGGTAAGATGTTGAAAAAGAAAGACTTTATAAAGAACGCAGCAAGCAGGGTAGCAATGGAGGAGGGGTGGCAGACAAACCACAAAACCAGGGGAGAGAATGTGCTGTGAAAATTGATAGAGTTCGAAACACAGGAAAATAAAAGGCTCGCTTGTAAAGAAACCGTGCGAGGGCACCTACCAGAGCGCCATTTTCAGACGCTCTTTCCCATGAAACGGCTCGCTGGCTTACCATGCCGTGTCCTATTGTGCTAGTGTACCAATGACTGCACAAGATGGCTGCAAACTACCTCTAATTGTACAAAGTGAACACTCCAGTGCACTAAATGCCACCTCCCAGAGCGCACTATCATGAAGTGGCCGCGGCCCACTTGTTAACAACTCTAAAACTCGCTTTTCCAAGAGTCTGAACTTTCCCAAACACCAAACTAGTTTCTCTTTGGTGACTAGTTTCCATTGTTGATAAAGCTATTTTCACACTGCAGCTTTGTTTTGAAGGACAGTTGATCTACTCTATAAAAAAATAGCTAGCTTCTAAGAGTGTAGATCAGCACGTTATTTTTTCAATACGTTTTTGAGGCATCGATACACTGTATTAACATTAGCCAACATTACTGATGTTTTGTTCATGAACAAAACTGTCTTTTTGAACTAATCTTTAAGTGAACAAATCATTCTCGTTCACCTCCATACTTTGTTCACTGACGTCTCTCCCTTTCGAAGCCAATGAGCTCTACTGCTTTTCATGCCTGTAAAGACTGACTGAGACTGAGCCGTGAAGGAGAATATCATTAGTTTCACCAGCTGAACGAATTCGCCCCTCCAATAGTACTAGTCAGTCATTTGAGTCTCAATGAGATGAGAGGTGGTTTGTGAACAAAATGAATATGGATGGGTTTCCCGATAACGTTGCGACTTTTACCGTCATCTTAGCAAACGTCGCTTGTTATTTTATGATGGAGTAACACCTGTTTATCAAACCAGCACGTAAATCTCTTGTTATAAAGTAGAACTTAAGTGCTTCGTTGCAGGAGCTGTCAGTCCAAACACGTGAATGCACACAATGTGAATCATAAGGGGGTCCCACGTAGCCTAAAGTTTAGTTACTTAGTCTGGAAACTGAATAAATGCACCCGGAACAGGATTAAAATGACGGGCATCAGTATTGAACTACTCATAGACCTGTCTAAATATTAATAAATCATCTGGTTAGAGTTCAAGGCACTGTGTACTTGTAGCCTTACTGCCATTATGCATCATGCAATTTGTTACTGCCTTGTAAAAAGATTATAGACGAGCCGATTTGAACCAGCCATTGGAGGAAGGAAGAAGAGGAGGAGGATTAAGAGAGAGGGAATCTCTCATTGCACACTCTCACTCTAATCTTCTTTGTTAACCATATTTTAATTATTTATTTTGGCATATTTATTTAAGTTTTAAACTGCATGGTCACATTTCTCACATATGTCTTCTTAAATAATCTGCATATGCAGACTGCGGAGACTGCCTATTGATTTCATAGTGATTTTTTTCAACATTTTTATCCTCTGAAAAAGTTTACAATGGCGTAAAAATGATCAAAATATATTCATACAATTGATTAAATGTCCCATTGTCTTTGATAAACTGTGAAAGAAGCGAGAAAGATAAGTTTAAGTTGCACTTAATGGACATAAGATAGGTTCAAAGCTCTCTTTAATACAAACTACTTAGATAACTATGCTTTTGGGAAATGCACCTTAGAGATTAACTTCCTACTTAGTGCTTCAGGAAACCCAGCCTATACTGGTAAACTCATTTGAGAATGTCTGAAAGAGATGGAGGCCTGTCGTTCATTCAGTTCGGCATGCAAATCATTTGCGTTCAACAAGGAGAAAAAGCGGTGAAATGCAGTTTATAGGTATGCACAAAACATGATCCCCAATTTATTGCATGAATTACAGATGGAAATGTTCGATGCACAGTGTAAGATATTTAGGCTTTTCTTGAACGTTTTTTTTTTTTTTTTTTGTCTTGGTAATAATTAAGCCCGGCATTTGACAAAATATAGTGAAAATAAGACCTGCCATTTGTGGTGAAAATGATTATGGTGTTTAAACTCTATTTTTAAAGTGTCTTCAAACATTTGTAGACATGCAAATTCAATTTGTGTTGCTTTTTAAAGTGCGAGCCAGTAGCGTTCAAGAGCGGGCTGTGAAGGAGCATAAATTGGTCTGACCCACTGAACGAATATGCCCCTTCACTGAACAAGGGCTGCGTTTCCTAAAAGCATTGCAAGCTTAAGTTGATTGTAGAGACCATTGGCACCTATGGTTTCTACAATCTACTTAGCTTACAATGCTTTTGGGAAACACAGCCCTAGTCTGTAATTTCATTTGTGACGTGAACAAACTGAATGTACTGGTAAACTCGTTTGTGACCGACATGAACGAATCAGTTATCATGAATGATGATCTGCTGACAGACTGAACGAGAGGAACTGCATGTCGTTCATTTATATCATCAATCTCGTTCAACAAGAAAAGGGGCCAGATGAATTATGAATAAAAGTTAGTGATGACCACACATTATAATGACATACAAACGTTGTTGAAACTCATAATTATTTTTAGGCTAGTATTGTTGTCCTTTTTTTTTGTATAGCTTGATTAAAAAAGTCATGCTCAGCAGTCCACAGTATGATAGATATGCTTTGTTGTCATTTGTGGGCAAAGACTTGTGTGTGATGAAGTCTCTTAGTAGAATTTTAATAAAGGATAATTAGACTTTTTGACTGCTTTCAGTTCAATGCAATTACTTAAAAGATGGTAATTTGGCACCATCTGCAGAAGCAAGGGCGTAACTTGAAGATCTGGTCTGTGAACACATCAATGAACAAATCTGAATGAATCTTTTTGGTGAATAGAATCAAAAGAATCGAGTCACTGAAATGAATTAAAATCACCACCACTAGCCAACATTTAAATTACAAGCCTAATTTGTGTGCTTTTCAATTCACTGTCAGTTTCCTTTCTGTTTAATGGAGTCTGGTGTAATAGCTTTGGGAGACCACAAGGGGGTGATGCCGGTTGCGTCGATGCAGGACACGTCGATGCAGTGAAGGTGGCAGTCCAAAGTTGTGAATCTAGTCACCATACACACAAAAGAATTATTCAAGAATTAACGAAGTGACGTTAATGAGTTTGCAGGTTAGTAAATGAAACTAGCGTATTTGTGCAAACTGAACAATTACAAATGGTGGTTGGTCAAATAAGTTTGGCCTTGAGTAGGTTTCATTCAAGCTGTCAAACCACAAAAAGATATACTTGGAACTGAAAATACATTGTGTATGCTATATGAAAGATACATATACTCAATATATCATCCAGTAATGGCTAGAGTAAATAATCTTGTCCTTTAACGATGATTTGGGTTGAACTTAATGGAAGACTACGCGAGTTGTGTTCCGTGGCCCTGCAGAATTTTGGGCAGCCTCAGGAGTTGTAGCTTCAAAGAAAATAATTGTTTCTATTTTTATAACACGTTGTCCATCTGGTGTACCTTTTAAGATACCCTGCCGCTCACACTTTACCAAAGATATATGTATGAAAAGACAAAATCTATTGAACAACGAGTAGCCCTATTTATTTCTGAAAAAAATGCTGATGTAGATCAATAATCTTTTGGTAAATGTTCTGATTATCGTTGCGTGAAAAAGGCTTTGATCCCATGCCAACTAGCTATTCTACAAGCTACAATCTAAGGTAGCTAACTACATTTAAGCTACTTAAACGTTCATTTAACCTGAGAAAATTTTTTTGGGATGTTAAAAATGATATTACTAAATTCTGAAATAAGAAATTATCGTCCAATATATATCTAAAAATATTCTTCAAGTAGCTTCAGTGTTGTTTTGTTTGTAGCTTGTAGCATAGCTAACTACTTTTTTAAGAGAGTAGCTTGAATGTAGTTAAATTACTTTAAGTTATGAGCAGCTTGTAGCTTAGGAAGCTACAGTTTCAAAGCAGCTTCTCCAACACTGGTGATGACAATACTTATGTGACTTTGTCACACTAATCTGCTACTTGTTGGACAAATTAGCTTGTAACACTATATTGAAAACAGCTGAATTATTGTCACACTATTGAAAACTACTTTTTCTGTTGTTAGCTACTCCCAAACGCTGCTTGTTTCCTCATGAAGTGCTAAAGCACAGTGCTCACTTATCAAATCTACACCTGATATAAATGGTCTGTACTTATATAACACCTTTATTAACCTTAACAGTTCCAAAGCGCTTTACACTGTGACTCATTCACCAATTCACACACACACTTGCACTAGCCTGCCATTGGGAGCAACTTGGGGTTCAGCGTCTTGCCCAAGGACACTTCGGCATGTGGGCCGGGAATCAAACCGCTAACCCTGCGATTAGTGGCTAACCCGCTCTACCACCTGAGCCACAGCCACCCCAGCTGATATGTGTCATAGCAGGTGTTAGTAATAAAAGACATGACAGAATACAAATTAATTATACTGCACTGCGCAAAAGAATCATTAAACAACAAATTCAGGGCCGATGCAAGAAATAGTCATGTCAAATCAACACCCCTGCAAAACACAGTGGTGCAACTGTGGAAACAAACATCCTGGAACAAGAGCAAGTGGGCAATGGTGAAAAAGTGACAAAGACAAAATGAGGTGATATTGATCAAGCTTAGGAGAAGAGGGTCAAATGAGGAGAGAAAGGGAGCAAATCTACTGTCTCTGATGTAAATGGGTTTTTTGGCTGCCGTCAGATCAGAATTAGTTCCATATTGCCTTGCTCTTCTCCCTTTGTGCTGGTTTTTGGTTTGATGACAGTGCTGTTTAAATGAGAGACAGAGAAGCACTGGCACATATTCTCCCACAGATAAAGTGAAAATAAAGTTGGTTTCGGGAGGTGGGGGGAACAATGGAATCTCTGAATTCTTTCCTCAGCAAAGCACATAGACTCAAAAAGACGGTTGGATCACAATCGATGAGAATCAAGAGACATCTCTCTGTCTCTCATCCCTCTGTCTGTGTCTGTTTCTCATTCAGAGGGAATGTGGCATCTGTCTCACTCTTCCAAAGCACAGGAGTTTAGCCTTCCACATGGACATGCACACATACACACACACACACACACACACATATTGTTGTTTGTTTTTAAGTACACATTTTAGGACAGCCATTATTGACTTATTCATGCATGTGCTTATTTCCAGAGCACAGTGTGTCTGCCATGCCCGATTCCGTCGATTCCCCCACCCTCTAACTGAAGTTGCAGGGTTCACTTGGGATTCTCCATCTGTCTGCCTAATGCCTATCACCTTACCATTTATTCATTCAACCTTCCCAGGTGATTATTTTATTGCTCAGAAGTTCTTTCTTTATTGCTCATGAGACTTAAATGGATAGTTCACCCAAAAATGATCACCCTCATGCAATTCCAGATGTGTATGACTTTCTTTCTGCTGCAGAACACAAATTAAGATTTTTAGAAGAGTATTTCAGCTCTGTAGGTCCATCACAGAACTTCCATTTGTATCACTCCGCAGCACCCTTAGCTAACAGTTAAGGTGCATCCTGAACCGCACACTTCTGCACTATTCTATGCCATTTTGTAGTGTAAGTAGTGCAAGTAGTATCTTTAAACTGAAATAGCAGCAAAAAAAAGTGTACTTTAAGTACCCGGATGATGCACTTTTTCAACTGTCAAAACGGAGTGTGGAATGTTGAACATTTTATGCACTCAATGCATGCGGCTTGCCGTACATAGCGGAAGGGGCGGAGTTACATGGCTGCGCTGCTGGTCTGACAAAACAGTTGTAAATAATGAAGAATGTAGCAGCTAGCAAAACTTCAGCGAATACAGCACCTTACAAATGTGAGTTGAATGATTTACCATCACCCCACGCTGTGTGAATATGTACGTTGTTTAAGAAAAAAGTTGAACTGAGGTTGGCTAACACGCTAAAGCTAGTGGCAACACATCACATGTGCTTGAAACGTCACTTCCGTCAGCTGTTAAACGGCCAATGCTTCCGTGTAGTAAAAAAAAACGTTAAGTGTTCAATTTGGGACAATACTACACTTTGAAAATTCATACACTACATGGCTGAGTGCATAGTGTATACTGTAAGTGCATAGTGTATAGTGTGTCATTTGGGACACAGCTATATTATTGTTGTCTAGCAATGTTCTGTTTACTGTTCGTTGTCAGGCTCTATTTCTTCTAGCGGAAGGATGGCATTTAATGATTTTATTTACAAAATATTACATTTTAATGAACATTTGTGTCCCTAATATTTTAATAATTTGGTGACCGTTTTATAAAAGCAATGTCACTTGAGGCCGTGCCATATTGTGAATATAGTCACGCTTCGTCAGAGACTATTTAGCAGAGATGTGTCACTTCTATTAAAATGAATGGGAGAAATCATAACGACAAATGGATGTGTTAAGACAGTCCCGCCCTAAAGGTAAAAAAGCCAATCACCTTTTGGATACAGACATCGCCTGTCAATCAACTCAAGAACACTCATGTGCATTAGCTATACAAGCTGGGAAAATGCAGTTTTTTTAGCGTAATCTGGGGTGAAGAAGCACAATTACTGATACTAGTGTTGTCAGATTTTACTGCTGATTTGAAATATGTTCTTTTATCATAATCTTGACCAACCGTTTTGGAGATTTCGGTCTTTCCCCATTTAAGCAGATAGAAGCTGCACTTGTATGCTGCTTATTTACATAGAAAAATTGCTCCTCATGAGTGTTCCAAAGATGGCCATAGAGTGGCCTGACTTGTTAAAAAGACTTTGGCTTTGTGTCGTGCCTAACAATGCCCTTCAGCCATGACTATATTCACAATATAGCACAACCTCTCTAGCCTTATTGCTTAAATAAATCCTGATGGCCATTAAACCATACTGAACTTTATGTACAAAGTCTCTAATGGTGGCAACTCCTTAATAAATGCTTCACTGGTGTCCATTTTATATTAAGGTATATTTTCAAAGGTTACTAATGTTGAATAAGTGTTATTAAACATTTATAATGTGAGGTAAAATGGCTCACTATTTGGCAAGTATTGTATGCATGTTGTTAAAACCGAACATCAATTATATATAATGCATTTGTAAATCAATTACTAGTCATAAATGAACCCTTTATAAATCCTTAACAAAGGGAACATTAATGTAAAGTGTTTTCAAAATGTGACATTACTGGCTCTTTTTATAGGGAGAGATTTGGAAAAGATCTCATTTATGATTTGTAATTTTTTTAGGGGTTTGGTCCGCTTCTCATTCTGTGAACTGAATCTATGGGAAAGCGTAAGGTAGGTCCGCATTTCTTCGAACAAAGACAGCCCAATTAAGTCAGTTTGAGTTAGGGTCTGCGCTCCAAAGAGAGGGGAGGAGAAGCAGAGTGGGAAAGAAAGATGCAGTCCATAAGAGCGGTCTAACGATGGGGAAAAAGAAGGGGAAAATAGAGGAAGAGAAGTAAAAGAGGAAAGCTCGAGCGACTTTGTAGCCAAAGCGAAGCAACTTTTTTTTTTTTTTTAGCTCCTCAATGGGAAGACATATGAAATATTAATAACAGCTCTAGCCATCGACTTCAGAGACCCGCGCTAAAACTTAATGTCTAATGAGACTCAGCTCATGAATTGCTAATGAGGATGCTTGGAATGTGTGTTTTAAGTGTTTGTGTGTGTGAGTGTGTGTGTTGCATTGTTGGGGGGAGGGGTCATTTGGATGTGTGTGTGTGTGCTCGGGGGTGCGTGGCGGGGGGGTTATGAGGAATTTGAAATCTTTTGGAGACTTAACGGAGAACTTCATTAAAAGGCAGAAGTCTATACACAATCAGAATATTCAACAGCCGTTATACATACTTGCATATCAATCAGTAAATGTCTACAACCAAAAAGACCTTAGATTTAACATATGTATCAGGACACCCTTTTAGGTCATTCATTTAAAAATAAAATAATATACTAAAACTCTCTGTGCAACCAAAACTGTTCTGGCATGTAATGAATGTTGCTGTTAACTGAGTTTTATTATTATTATTATTATTGAGATACTTAAAATACATTAGAAAAAACATTGCTAACATGCCTCTGGAAATCAAGTCTGTAGATTATTATTATCGGAATTATCATAAATACGAGTTTCCTACTCACACGACTTTAATCTCAAAGATAATTTTGATACCCAACTTGGGAGGATCGATCAGCATGGTGGAGGAGAGTACAGATTCTCCAGTGAATGATAGGTTTCATTCATTTTTCTTAATGCAGTATGGACCATATGAAAACAGTTCTCTTTCTGTGAGCACTGGAGTCTGGAGATACAGTTGTGTTATGTGTAAGTGGATGTTCACCAAGTGTAAAACACAATCTGACCTGTATTTCTGATCTTTGCCACGTATTTCCACCGAGTCCACAAAGAATCATGGGTCCCACCTTATATTGGGTTCTTTAAATACTTTGTACTTACATTAAGCATTGATACAATGTCCATATTGTGTACATAGGCCTATGTGTTATTCTGCAAAACACTTGAAAAATTTGCATTAGCTATCAAGACTCGAGTAAAGATGGGGGTTAGGGGTAGGGTTAGGGTAAGGTTCAACAGTGTAATTACATGTATGTTCATCACTGTGCTACTGCTTCATGCTGCTTTCCGATCACTATATGTGGTATTTCTGTGCAGCTGCACATTCTGGCACAATTCCGCGGGCGTGTTGGCGTGTAACGTTACCGTGGGTTAAAGAGAGCCTGAACTCTACATGCACTGAAGTGCTGCGTCCGCTTATGCACATGTAATGGAGAGATTACGCATCAGTGTGGGTTTATTCATGTATGCTGGATGAACAGGGGAGCGCGATATGCCGCTCTACATATATGTCTGTGTGTGTGCATGTGTGTCTTTCCGCCTCAGTGGATATGTCGGTGGGCATCGCTCAGATTCAACTCGGCAGGCCGAGCACATCATTAACGGAGACAGGAGGAGAGAGAGAGAGAGAGAGAGAGAGAGAGAGAGTTTGGCTATGCTCTAAATGGAATACTAGTGTACTGTGTATCAGTGTACACTACAATATATGCAGTGTGTCAAACAGTATGCATTACACAACATGTCAAACAGTACTATGTCACATTTATGTGTCACATGACCTCATTGCCTGCATGTTTAATTAAGTGTTTGGCACCCAGTTATCATATCACTGATAGATATTGTGTTTTTAACTCTTAAAGGAATAATTCACCCAAAAATGAAAATTCTGTCATCATTTACTCACCCTTATGCCATCCCAGATGTGTATGACTTTCTTTCTTCAGCAGAACACAAATGAAGATTTTTAGAAGAATATTTCAGCTCTTTTGGTCCATACAATGCAAGTGAAGGGGTGTTAAACTTTTTAAGCTCAAGTCAGCAAAACAGTAATCCATAAAGTGTTTGAATCTATATCTTCAGAATCGATATGACATGTGTGGGTGAGAAACAGATCACTTTCACATTCTTCTTCTTCTGTTTTTGGTGATTCACATTGTTCATGCATACCGCCCCCTACTGGGCAGGGAGAAGAATTTATCGCAAAAAATGACTTGAATATTGATCTATTTGTCACCCACACCTGTCATATCATGTTTTAAGACATGGATTAAAACACTGGAGTCATATGAATTACTTTTATGACCTCATTCCACCCCCTTTATCTCAGCCATTTTTTGGAGTTAAGCCCCCCGCCTCTTTAATATCCTCAACTTTTGTCTTATGAATAGTGTAACAATAAAAAAAATTCAAAATTGCATATATATATATATATATATATATATATATATATATATATATATATATATATATATATATAACTATACTATAGCAAGTACAACACATGAACAGTATGATCTGACTATTGACATTTGGGTGTACTACTGAAATTATGTAAGTTGTATGTCTGTTTAGACTCAATGGGCCTCATTCATGAAACTTTCATAAATAAATATATTCTGAGTCATTTGTGCATAAAATGGACATTCAGGAAAACTTTCCTCCAGATTCACAAACACTTCGCACCCTCCAGATTTGTTAGTTAAACGTGTGTATGTTAGTGAATTCCAATCATAAATATGAGGTGTGTGCATGTTCATTCACAATTATCATAATCCACGCCCAGGAAAACGCTATGTAAGGAAGGCACCAGATGTGCTAGTAAATGCGAATAGGGATATATGGGACAGTAATGAAAGGGTTTTCAAATAAAGTGCATTCAAATCACAAAATGCTGTTTTAGCAAACATGCTGGTGTGGTCACAAAGAAAGTGAGGTGGAACATAAGCCTGATTTATACTATGGAAGAAGCCGAACTTTTTCTCCATTGGCCGTGATCGAAGCTGGCGTTTATACTACGTTTTAAAATGATTTAGTCTAGGGTGATGTCACGTGTTTAACGCACAATTTTAGCCACTGAAGTAATGCCAGTAATGCAGATTTTCTCTCCATTTTAGCAATTCATTCATTCATCATTGGTGAAACTTCTCAGGTAGGCTAAATTGTGATGGTAATATTGATATTTCCACTGCAACTTCAAGACTCTTCAGAGAAAATGCTGTAACTCTTTCATCAAAATGCTGTAAGCTAATAAAGATTTGCAAGCTAATTTTTCCTGTTGCATTGTGAATGCACCTGTTCACGGCATGTGTTTATTTATAGGTTTAACAGCATTAGCACTGACCATACGTTATCGACTGACATTTATCGATGCCTATACTGAAATAGTGAAACCTAAATTATAGAGCTCATGTCAAAAGAAACTGCCCAAACAGTCACGTTAGAGGGCATTGTTTATTTTTTTATTTTTTTATTTAATTTGTTTTTTTTTTAGAAAATGCCAAGCACTTATGCTGGAAAAAAATATATACATTTTTGGGGAATTGTTGGGAATAAACTATACTTTGAATAAATAAATGCAAGCATCAAAGAAACGTTTTCAATTAAGTATGTGGGTTAAAAAGAAAACAACAAACTGCTTTTTGTTTTCTAAAAAATGTATGTTATTTTTTAAGGTTAATTTTAATCTTAATATTTAGTTAATTTTTCTTTATTATTACTTATTTAATTTCACTTCTATCAAAGTTTAAAAATTTAATCATGACAGTTTGTCTGAAAGAACACAAACGTTCGGGAGCAGGTGTAAATTTTGTTCATACCATCTAGCACATTGAAAACACAAACGTTCATGAATCTGAGAATTTACATCAGAACGGCTCTACAAACGATTTTACAAAATTCATTGTGCTGGTGTTTCACGAATGAGGCCCAATAACTGCCTGAGAAAATACATATGTGCCGCTTTGTGTTTTGTATAGCTCAGTACGTGTTTGACAGCCAGGTGTGTCTCATAAAATTTCAGCGTGGAGGTAATTAACCAGTTTTATCATTTGTTGCATCATCTCTTTGATATGAAAAAAATTAAAAGATAAAAATATACTGGAATATATTCTATTTTATTATTTTCTTTTTATTATTTGCATTTTGTAGATCCATTTGTGATAGATATACATGCCGTGTCAGAAACGTCCAGAGGAAAGCAATAATGTTTGTCGAAACACCCGTGCATTTAAGGGTTAATCCAATTTTGTGTAAAACTGTCTTAAAATTAATGGGCCTTTGTGAAACACAAACTGGATGAATTTCTGTGTAAATCATATGTTAAACCATTCTTGCATAAATGTTTGAATTAAATGCAATGGGCCAATTTAGAGTATGAATGGATTTGTGTTTCTTAAATAACGCTCAGTATGTTAAAACTCTTTCTCGTATCTCGGCTTAATTTGCAGACACAACTATAAGTAAGTCATTCATAGGTTGATTTCCCTGAAAAGTGTAACCTTCACATTTAAATGTTGCCAGTCCGATCAAATAATGAGTCAAGAAAAAATAAAAACTAGTCATTTTATGATACTGGAAATGTAAAAACAAGTTGAACACATTGCATTTGATGATAGTTTCAGTGTGCATACTGCACATTTTAGCAAATGTAGTAGGGTATTCTATAATCAGTTTATTCTATGTATGCAGAATATTAGTATTTAGTATGGTCAAATACAAGTAGTGTAGTACTGTAGTATGTCATTCCAAACATAGCCATTGGCTTTGGGCTTCTAATAATTTGTCTTGAGAAGAGAATGCAGCCAGGCATTCACAGTCACGCAAACACAACCGTCTCTCCTCATATCTGTCCAACTCATCTCTCTGTCTCTCTCTCTGTCTTTAAGTGTCTTCCAAGTACTATTCTTAAGGGTTTAATCTTTTCCTTTGTATAGCTCTCACTGGCTATGTTTGGACCTACATACTCAGGTACTATTCTGTTTTTCTGCAGTATCTATACTGTGCACAGTATGCATATGGAAGTATAACAAAGCACACTGCACAGAAAACTGTATTTCACAATGTAATGCACTCGACTCAACCTTCCATTTATAATTCCATTTTACAATGAATGAACCAGATGTAATGTAATTTTTTGATCAGATATGTAATAAATGTTTGGGACGGCATGAGGGTGAGTATATGAGAATTATCATTTTTGGGAGGAACTATTCCTTAAATGATTAACACAGAGAAACACAACAGTTCGACAAACTGAACAGACAGTCCTTCAATCCTTCACAGCCTCATTTACATCGAAATTAAATATGATGTCTACTTTGACTGCAGAGCATTGGCTTTGACATAGATCTAAATCATTTCAAACAGTTCTTAGGATTGTTTCAAGTAAATGTCTTTCTCATTTTAATCCTACCACCCCCCAACAGTCTTTCCCACTTTTTCATTTCCTAATGGTTTCCCTTACCATCCTCCTTTCACTGGCACTAGTTAATACACAGATTAATTTTACTATTAACACAATGTTTAAGTGGTTTACGAGGACTTTTTTTTAGGTTACAAACTGGTAATTACAAGGGTATTATGCTATAAATGTGGTTTATGAGGACATTTCTAGTGTCCCCATAATTTAAATCACTTAAAAAAACATACTAAACGATGTTTTATTGAAAATGTAAAAATGCAGAAAGTTTTTTTGTGAGGGTTAGGTTTAGGGTTAGGTTTAGGGGATAGAATCTATGGTTCATACAGTATAAAAATCATTATGTCTATGGAGAGTCTTCATAATGATAGCTGCACCAACATGAGTGTGTGTGTGTGTGTGTGTGTGTGTGTGTGTGTGTGTGTGTGTGTGTGTGTGTGTGTGTAATAGGGAATACACTTGGAATAAGCACAAGAAAACTTCAGATGACGAATAGATTACACCCTAGTCCAATATATATATATATATAACCATAAGGAATATGTATATACAGGATTCCTATTGGATTTTTGTTATAATTTAAATACTAATCCTTAAAGGGACATTTCACCCAAAAATGAAATTTCTGTGATTATTTCCTCACCCTCATGTTCTTCAAAACCTGTATGAATTTATTCTGTGGAACCCAAAATGAGATGTCAGGTAGTATGTTAGCTTCAATAACCATGCACTTTTGTTGTACGGAGAAAAAAAAAGATGCGAAGAAGGCGGATGGCGACTGAGGCTAACATCTCTCTTTTTGTTTCATGGAAGAATGAAAGTCATATGGGTTTGGAACAACATGAAGTTGAGTAAATTAATTTTGGGCGAACTAACCCTGTAAAGGATCCTCTAAGAATCAGAGAATATTTTAATGAATAAACTGAAATTCTAAAAAATGTACTGAAAATAGGAATTTTAGTTTTTCCAGTAGGATTATATTTGTTCTCATTAGTATCCTTTAATATTGGTTTGTAATTATGATAGAAATTCCAATTGAAATCTTGAAAATAGAGAAATATGAAGATAGATCACTAAAAGTGTGTAAAAGATGGAAAGATGGGAAGCATAAAAGAGACACTGAGAGAGTAAGAGACTGTCGAGCAGAGAGCGAGACACATGGAGACGAAAGGGACACAGGGTTCATTCCAGGCTATGTGTCATGTCTGAGAGTTAGCAGTGACATGGGCAGCATATTAAACGCTTGGGCCTGAATCCTGACCCATTTTCATCAAACTGACAAATAAAATGCACACACTGTCTGCTTCACACAGACACACACATCACCACACCAATACACATGCTTATCTACCGTTTAGTGATGCAAATAAGATATTTTAGTCTACTGAGCCAGAAAGATGAAAATAAAATATGTGGAGAACAAAACAGGTTGTATTTCCTTTCCTTGGCAGGAAATACCAGCAATTATAAAGCGTAGGACTGTTAATGGAACCAATAATAAAATTTTAATCGAAGTACTTAAGGTATGTGCTACTAGATCAAGATCATGCAGCTTGTTGTGGAAGAGGTGATCAATAGAGTGCCACAGTCTGCTTCCGGAAGTAAAAATCCCATTCATTTCCATTGGGGAACTGATTATTAACTGTGTCTAAAAATCCTTTAAAGACAGATCTACGGTGAGCTCAGAGGTTGTTTATCGGTGGTATATGCCTCTGTGGAAGCCATCAGTGCATGTTATTTCAACTTAATTTTTAAAGAAAAATATTTTTAAAGGCAAAATTTCTGGTGAAGAACTACACTACCCATGATCCTGAAGAGAATCGATCCACCAATCAGAGAATCGCAGCAAACAAAGTGCAGCAAAAGAGCACTGCATGACACCATGAATGACCCAATCCAGTTGCTCTCCCTACACTACTTTTTTTGTATATACGTATCTGAATTTTATACTTTAAATATATTGTTCATTTACTTATAATTAAGGATGTCCCGATACAATATTTTGGAAAACGTGTACAAGTACCGATATTTCTTTTTCTTTTTTTTTTCTTTTTTCTGACCTCCATATCAACAGTTTATTTCTTTTTTAGCATCAAAGTGGTGTTTAAATTAAAATATGACATTTAATTTTCAATATAGTATTGTATTATTTTTTATCAAATGAAGTGCTTATATACAGAACCTCACAGCACAATTCAAATATATTTTGTTAAATAAAGTGCTGCATAACAGAGCATCACAGATGTGAGATACTGCATATGTATAAAACAATTACTACTGATTTATTATTATTAGTAGTAGTAGTAGTATTACAGTGAATATTACAGAACTTTACAGTAGTGATATGTTTCTGTCATACTGTTTTCCTATAAATTTAACTTTAATTTTGACTGAGTTTTTATTTTGAAGTGTTTCTGTGTTGCTCTGACGTTATGATGACACATTCCCAGTCTAGAAAAGCCGGTCACTACATGATTCGAAGTGATTGTTAAACTGCAAAAGGCTGCTATTTAATTAAATAAGTATGTAATCTGTATGTGCCTCACACTACAACATAGATTTGCACTCTGTTTACTGTCATATGCTACAAACAGAGCACACGATGCTCATGACGGTGTTTTCCCTGTATGAGTCTTGGAGGAGCTTTAAAAGGTTTGAGCAGCCGGCGTCAGCACAACACTGTCTTCACACATTCACAAGCACTCACATTTGAATTACATGCAAACCATATATTTATCTCATTAATTCACAGCTTTTGCGATTAAATAATCTCACTAGGACATAACGTGATTTTAATTTGTGGGCTGAATGTTTACGTAATGACATTCGTACGTCAGATGGTATCGGTTTTTGGTATCTGACCATTTTTACGGTTCCAGTACATGAGCGCGGTATCAGACCCGATACCAGTATCGGTATCAGGACATCCCTACTTATAATCAGTTACTTTCAATCAATCCTTTTATATATTTCCATTGTTTTTAATTAAATTACTTCATTTGCAATGCTTCATGGGATTGTAGTTAATTCCCTCATTAAAGGTGTTTAGTACACAGTCTTGAACTTTTGTCCTATTTTCAAAAACTTATTTCAAATCATAGTTTGTAATGTCATTATTCACCTCGGAACTGGTTGGTTTGGTTCATGGCTTAGAAATATTTTATGAAAGTTTGTATGAAATCCCTATGGAAAAAATGAATGGGAAAAATACAGTACTTGCAGAACCAAGACAGCTGAAAAAGTGGACGGGAACTGTTGCACTCTATTATGTTCATGGGCGATCAGACCATCAAATGGGTGAAAGAAAAACCCACAGATTAACATTGAATGAGGGAACTTGACCACATATAGAGACCAGACTCTCACAGAGACTTGAGGGTGGAGTCTTTAGATTTGAGCAATCTAATTTTTAGATTAAACCAAAAGTGGGCTACAAAACTACTCAGAACTCTTTAGCATTCGCAGCAACACCATGAAAACCTAGCTTTTTGCATTGCCAAGTACCACTCATATTTTCTTCAGAAATTTTTAAAATCTAGTTTTGTTAGGTGAAATTCATAGTGAAGTCAAGTCAACATTTTCAAATGAAATTCTTTTATGTTTACCAGACTTTATGCTGATAGTCAAAAGTCTGGCTTGTGAGACTAAGGTCAGACAAACGCTCAAAGGAGCCCAAACCATTTTCCAACCCTCGACTGGAGCTCATGCGCGCCGTCGTGCCGCACTGCCAGGCTTTTCTCTGCGCATGCATTAATCATGGCTGCTCGTCTCTCACCCATTACAGCTCATCAATCTCCGTTTGCCCGGCACTCCGGAGGGGAGGAATCTTATGTAGATCTGATTAAATATGTAAGCACCTGATAATAGCAGCACATGCAAGGCTTCAGAGTCAATTGTCTTTAATGTTTACAGGCTCTTGTAAATTTCTAAGAGATTGCGGTCAGGGCTGAAGGTCAAAAAAGGTCTGACGTTTTGGTGGGTTCAACTAACTTATGCTGATTTTAAGTGATAGTGAACTGCTATGTGCTACAAGCATAGTTTGGCTGGCTGATACTGCTAACACAAATAGAACCTATATTTGTTTTGTTTTGGGTTTTTTTTTTTTTTTTTTGTCAGCCTTTTGACAATATTCAGTACCTCCACATTTATTTATTTTTTCTAAAATGTCTTAAAAGTGTTTTTTTTTTTGTTTTGTTTTTTTAAATCAGAGGAGCCATCATTTCAACCAAATGGCTATCCTTGCCCAGAAGAGTCATTCAATTAATATTTTAGTGATTTCTTTATTATTATTTTTTTCAAAATGTTTTTCTCTAAATTAAAACATAAATATGGAGGTAAACCAAATGCTCTGAGAAGCTTTCTCTATAAAGACTTAACTTAAGGTAAACATACAAAATTCATTTACATTTCATTCATTTTAATTAATGAAATAAATTCAATTTTAATATTTTTGTCTTGTTTGCCAGTAAAAATATCTTAATATTCTTAAAACAAAATACATTACATTTACCAATGGGGTAAGAAAAAGAAAACTTGATTCAAAGGGTAAACATACAAAATATTATTATTATTATTTTATTTAATTTTTTCAAGCATTTAACCACACCAAGATTTCTCAAAAACAAGACTTAATATCTTTGGTAATTTTGCTTTTAAAGTACTATTTCTTGTGTTAAGGATGTTAAGATATTTTAACTATAGTATCTGACAAAACTTCTCAGTAAGGAAATGAATTTATTGTTTTATTGAATCATTATTGAAATGGACAGTTTCTGATTCACAGAAATGAATGGAATTTACCAACTCTAATATTCATTTAATCAGATATTTTAGTAAACTAAATGCTCTAAAAAGCTAAGAAATAAGAAGGACTGCTAAACTAATTCGTTCGTTTCTGGTTTTCGTTTTAGTTACTTGAACCGTTTTTAGTCCCTGGTCAGCAAAATCATTGCAAATATATTGTGAATATTGATATTTTGCCCAGCCCTAATGGGAACAGGTGAAAAATCCCACCAGGGAATCTGATTATATTACAAGGTCCATAGCAACTTTACTGTAGCAGTTTTTCCCAGGTACTGCAATGGAAAAGGTGCAAATGGCCATGTGACACTCAAGGGTGTGTGTGTGTGTGTGTGTGTGTGCGTGTGTGCATGTTTTTGAGATTGTGTGAGCAAAGCTTCATGGCTTTAATTAAGGTGGAATCAGAGCGGGATCTGTGCAGGCGTGATAACGAGCCTCATCTGAATTATTAACGAGAGCTGCACCCCCCTGGACGTGAAATCCCGTCAGACTGGCTCTCTCTCTCTCTCTCTCTCTCTCTCTCTCTCTCTCTCACACACACACACACACACACACACACACATACACACACACACACACACAAATAAACAATTCCAGAACATGCATAAAAGAAAACACACAAGGAGTATCCAACCATATAAAAGCATTGTAGTGTATAGTATAAAACATAACATATATCCAACAATGTCAAACTACAGTCTGGTCTCATGCAATGCATTTGCCAACACATGAGGTTGCCAGGTGCCATCAAATTTCTCATGCAGGATTATAGGATCTTTTTATTGCCTCAAATTAGTCTCACTAAGCCAGACTTTTGACTATCGGCATCAAGTCTGGTCCACATTGCAGCTGATTATATTATAAACCACAGTGGGGCAGCTAATTTCAGTCTAAAATTTATGATAGCACATTTATTTACATAACGGTACCACTTCTAAACAAAAGTTTGTACAGACAACACTAAAGAAATTAGTGTTAAAAGTGTGAAAAAATGTGATCAGAATTTCTTGACTATTGACAATTTCACAGAGAAATCAGAATTGTTAATCTATTCAAATTCAACGTATTTCAAACATTCATGTAAATTATTCAAATCCTGTGGCTAGTTTTCTTTGGAAGTGCCAAGCTTTTCATACAGAGCGCAACCCTGGGTTTTCATCTTTTTAAACCCCGCTTTAACCCTGAGTAAAGCCGTGTTTCACACTTGTAATTCTGAAGGGGGTTAGCACCATTTTTATCCCAGGCCCAGGGTTTACAAATGTAGTGTGAAACTTCCAAACCTAAATAAACAGCATTAACTCCTAACTCTGGTAAGGAGTCTCCACTAGGCCCTTTCCCACCTACAGTCCTGGTACATTTCCCTTTGTAACTTTCTAGATGAGAACTCTTACGAGGAAAGGAACACCCCAGGAGATTTTTCCTCTGCTGCATTCGCATTCATAAAGTGCCATCGTAGTGACATCATCTAGTCTCAACCATTTTTCTTGTGACGTTATATAGCAGCAACAACAACAACAAAATCAACAACACCGACGGAGGACGCCGGGATCGGAACTACACTTTTTTGTTTTGTTTAGGGCTGTTGTATATTAACTGTGGCTGCATCGGAAAATGTAGGCAGCTGCCCTATCAGTTAATGGTTTTAACAAAAGTGTTTTTGGATGAATTTAACTATCTGAACAGTTTAAAAAGCACCTTATTTCATCCTACTTTCATCCATCCTTATACAGCCTCCGAAGGCAGCATTTTCCAGTTTTCGGATGCAGCCTGTGTCTTCAGGTTAAAAGTAAGGTTTAAACTAAGCGTATGAGCCGCACATGCGGTGCTCCATGCTGCAGCCGATTTGAGAGATGAGACGAGGCAGCGAAACTAAGCGTGCTTTAACCATGGAGCACACGCTGAACACAGTGGACAACATGTTGAAAATGCACTATAAACTTATTTATCAACACAATCTTTTACAATAAAGGCTTTTATGACTCAGCATATATTACTGTGCTGATACTCGCCTCATGACATCTTTTTTAAGTCAATGAGTAAGTTAACCACACAGTAACAGGCACGCAATACTTCCCTCATGTAAACTAGATTTAATGACGTTTAGTGTATAATAAAGTTCAATAAACATCTGATTATTTATATCCATCACCCCAGGAAAAAGTTGATGTAGTAATCCAGAAATCACTTTCTTTTCTGTATAGTCACACAGTACAGATGCGATGAAAACTCAAATAGTGTCTCCCGATGAAGTCTCACACAAACACACACACACACACACACACACACACACACACACACACACACACACGTGAAATGGGTGATTCTCTTTGGATACTTTGTTATATGTTATTTCTGTTAAGGGAATTGTAAAATTAGCGCAATCCTCTGAGTAGCAGACTAGCAGCTAGTTTGTTTACTAACGGTGGCTGTGGAGCTCCTCTCCTTTCTCAATGCAGGTTTTTGACCAACCACAGGCTGCAGCACCTCCCATAGTCCCACAGTTCCTATACGCCCCAAAAGTATCTTCCCCGGAGTAGGAGCTAAAATGTCCCCTAAAACGGCTTCAAGGAACTATAGTTCCTTAGGTGCAAAAGCGACGAAAAGCACCAGTCCCTGGGAAAAGTACCGCCAGTGGGAAAGGTTCTATTGGTGTTATGACCCTATGATTACAAATGCCAGTTAAACAGTGAAAGAACTATGGGAGGCTAAACAGTCATAAGGGAAAGTACAATGTACAATGAAGGGGTTTAAAGTCTGAACCTCCATGAAGTTTGGACAAATTATGGACAAATTTTTCAAACAAACTAGCCATGTTTGCCATCAGATATTTCGAGATATGACTTACTATAAATTATTAAGACCCTGATGACAAGAAAACTTTTTACTGGAAGCACAGTACCAGCTCAGTAAAGTGGTCTATTTAAAGGTACAGTAAGAGCCCTATAAAAATAAGGTCTTATTTAAATTAAGTTAGTTTAGTTTGATTTCCCATAACATTTTAAAGTAATATCCAGTGTAAACAAGAAATGCAGTTTAGTAATTATGTTAATTAGTAATTAATTGCAATTATGTAACCAACCAACTTTGAGCTTGTACCTCTAACATTTTTGGACCCAGTAAAAATAAAAATAAAAAATGTCGTGCAATAGTGTGTGGGGGTTTTGAAATTGTGAATGGCAGGTTAATTGGCGTAAATGAAAACAATTTAAGAAACAAACAAAAACAGATAATTATTTGCTTGTAGGGTTAGATTAGGTCTTGTTGTGGTCTTAGAAATTAAAGATAGTAGGTCTACTTGTGAGTGAGAGCGTTTGCGCGAAACAAGATCAGTAGGCATGTGTAGAGCCAAGGAGGGCGGGGCCGGGCTGGAATGATGCACGCCCGGTCCCCAATCAGCCTGATGGGGCACGCGAGGGATAAAGGCGGCCGGGGACGACAGTACGAGAGAGAGAGAATTACAGGCAGCTGTACTGTGTGTTTATGGTTGTGTGTTTTTGGTTAAGTTGTTTATTAAATTATTATTTAAGTTGTCAAGCCGGTTCTCGCCTCCTCCTTTCCACTGAACCCCCTTACAGCATGTTTATTTTTTCATTAATTACAAACCTGAACCCGACCCAAAACCTGTTGGGTTCTTCGGTCCGGCAGGCTCGGGTCAGGTCGTAGACCTCTAAATCTGCCTAATAAACCTTATATCTAGGGTGGTCTGGGGCATGCTCCCCTGTGAGATTTCTTTTTTTTTTTTTTTTTTTTTTTGCACAAAACAACAGCAAATCATTCAATTCTGGTGACTTTGAGATAAACATTTATTTATTTTCTCAAGTATGAGTAGCATTCATGTAACTATTGGCTAAAGCATTTCTTCCAGTAACTGTTCAGACAGACGCATTTCATGCTAAAAAAGCAAAACGCACCGCAACGAATAGAGCAGAACGCAGGTGTCTCGAGATGCGTTTTTATCATTTGAAGAAGTTATTTTAACTTGACATAGCGTCTAAAAATGCAGCGCTCCTGTGAGAGATGCTAAAAACACATTCAAACGTGACGCAGTTGTCAAAAGACATCTATTTAGCGAATGTTTACATGGAAAATCATTGAAAAACAGCGCGAGCAGACACAAAAACACGTTCGGTTTGAACAGCCCCTTGTTCACATGGAGTTTCTCAAAGTTACCTCTCAAAAAGACAGAATTTTGTTTCAGTTGACTGTAGGTATATTTCCACTGTATCCAGCACTGTTTGTTCTCTGTATTCGTAAATATCCCGATACTGTTTTATTATGTGAGAAACCGCTCCAAATGATTCAGTGAGAGTGCTCTGAATGAATTGTACTGAATCACGAATCGATTCAGACCGTTTTGCATGCCTGTTTGGCCAATTCACTGAAAAGAACCAACTCAAAATAATTATTAATTTGCAAGTTGGGCATTGCTAGTTCTTTTAAACAGCCAACAGAAATATGGGACACATTTCATGATTGATGAAATATTCTGAGAGTAAATATTTCTCAGGTCAGTCGAGCGCTCATGGTACGCACAGTGCGTTTGGCTGTACAGCTGCAGGCACCACTGGTTGGATGTTGGTGTTTGTTGGGGCAGTGTGAATTGACCTTTAAATGTTCCACCAAAAAGACAAGGTTTTTAAGGTTAATGCTCTATCGATAGTGTCAGAAAAGCAAATGTGAGATGAAGAATGCAAAACATATTCTATGGTGCTTCTATAGCACTTTCGGCTCACGTGTTGACTTGTACCCCGGCCATTTACATCGCAAGTGCAATACTCTTTCAGTTGAGCAACTGTGCAATTTGATGACACTTGAACAAGCTTGTAAATGTAGTTTTTTATGTAATGCAAATGTGTTTATGAACTGATAATCTGCAGTTTTATTCGTGATTTGTGTAAAAGTAAATAAAAGTCATTGCTGTTTTAGCACCTCTAGTGTTCATTTCACCATGAAACTGCTGCATAATGTACAACGAGCCACGTTAAAATTATTTGGCAAAAAATGTAGCTATAGTAATGTGTTTCTATGAGACCAGGCTTTGAATATTCGAAGCGTAGCAGCTAACCAATCAGAATGGAACTTGATAGTTTTAAATGCTCTTGCAATTTTTTGTGTTCAATCTGCATCAAACGGCCGATGAACAGTCGGTTGGTATGCATTTTGTTGTTGAGACTAGCCTCAAATAGGCCTTGTGATTTCTATCATTTAGACATATCTCAAACACTGACATCTACAGTAATAACTCCCATAATAATTTATTTCTATATGTCAACTTTTCAACTATTCATATTTTGTAACTATTATTCTAGAACACCTAGCTTCCTAACTGTAAAGTAGAAGACCTCTGCCAGGATCGTGCTTATTCCATTCTCCTCCGAATCACACTCGGGATGCCAGACTCTTTATGTTCAATATTTGTGGCCATAACAATGAGTGTTTCTCCAGAGCTGAGGGCATTGTGCAACTCTGGCCACATAGACCTGCCCTGCATCACTGCCAGGCTGGCCAGCACTGCCACAGCTGGGGTACCAGAGTAGCTCAGTCCACTATTAGAAAATGACTGCCACTATTGCTAATGTTCCTCTATTTCTTACTCTTTTTTACTGTTTACTCTCATGCCTCTCTTCTACTAATTCTATACCATTACTCTCACATTACAGCATTCTGGTCTCATAGATTCACATTCAAGCGATCGAGTCATGTTTTGCACTTGAAACGCGAAGGACTGAGGTGGGAGTCCTGAAGAGCATGCGAGTCAAAACGTGAGCCGAAAGTGTCATAGAAGCACCACAAAATGACGCGGTTGCTTCAGTAATTACGTTTTTCATCTCACATTTGCTTTTATGACACTATAGGTTAGGTTTATGTTTAAGGATTAGGGTGGGGAGGTAGATTATGTTGATTTAAAACTCAATAGAGCATTACCTTAAAGGAGTAGATAAGCCAAAAATATTATTCATTTACCCTGATGCCATCCCAGATGTGTATGACTGTCTTTCTTCAACCGAACACAAATGAAGATTTTTAGAAGAATATAGAGCTCTGTCAGGTCCTTATAATGCAAGTAAACAGGTGCCAGCACTTTGACAGTCACATTTAGGCAGCATAAAAGTAATCCAAGCGACTCCAGTCGATCAATGAATGTCTTCTGAAGCAAATCAATTTGTTTGTGTAAAAATAAATCAATAATTAAAACATTATTAACTTTTAAAAAGCGCTTTCTGACAGTAGTTGACACATCACGTTGTTGTTGCGTGACAACTATAGTTCACAACTTCACTTAAGGACCTGACAGAGCTCTATCTTCTTCTAAAAATCTTCATTTGTGTTCGGCTGAAGATAGACAGCCATGCACATCTGGGATGACATCAGGGTAAGTGAATAATGAGAGAATTTTCATTTTTGGGTGAACTATTCCTTTAAAACCTCATAAACCTTAACTTGCTTTTAGCACCACACAGTGAACATTTCACCTCGGAACTTCCGCGATACATATAATCAACCAGGTAATATCGTTTTGCAAAAAATTTTGCCACTGTCATGTAAATTTTATGAGATCAGGCTGCATTAATGCTACTGTTACAGCTACACCAATGAAGTTAGAAGGAAAGTATTTTGATCATTTTATTTACAGAACTTAACTTTGTAATTTTTTATAACATGCATAGATATAGAAAGAACACAGGAAATAAAATTCACGTATTAACTTAATAACTGTTTCCCCTTGAGAGCAATGAGATTATATGGACATTTTTGCTGAAGTCTCCTGATAACTGTTCCTGAAGAATGTCTCAAAGTGTGCTCAGATTTGTCAAGATCAGAGTCAAATATTTCTAATATGAATATGAAATATTTTAGTAACACTTGTTATTAATGTTTCCTTTGCTAAGGGTTTGTAAAAGAGTTAATTAATGACTAACATGTCTTTTACAAATGTATTATAAACCACTAATAAAAAGGGCAACTTTCATGCAATACTTGCCAAATTGTGAGCATGTTAAATTACATGTTATAAATGCTTAATAAATACACTTATTCATACTTATTTTAATCAAACCATAAAATGCCCTAATTCATGATTTATGTCACAATGCAGCAAAAATAGACTGTTATAGTGAGATTAAAAGGAGGGATTATGTCATTTTGTGTTTCTATTCATGACTGTAATGTCTTGAATCACTTGTGTTGTCACTTTTCTTGTCACGTTGATGTCAAAAGAATGATTTTAACTAGTTCTAGTTACCTAAAGTCCTCTTCAAAAATACTTTTCAGCTTTTCATGCTCATTCACATTATATATCATTTAATAAAGCCTGATGACCATTAAACCAAACTAAACTTTGTGTACATAGGTTACTAATGTCTGAGCAATAAAATTTTACTCTAGGTATAGGCGTAGATGTAGATACAGATAAAGATAGTCTATAGATCACATCCCTGTGTCTTGAACAACATATTACTAGTTTCTCTCCACTCAACACACATGCATTAACAGTGAGCCCCAGCATGTAAACGGATAAATCAAAGACAAACACAATATATACTTTGGAATGACTGAGGAAATCTGATTAGTGTTTTCATGCATCTCGACAGTCACTATCAGTAACAGGATGTGACACACTGTTGATGTACTATTATATGAGATGCCTCTCATCACTGGGCTCATGTGAAAGCCCCACGCTACACCACAGAAATGCAGATACACTTTAAAAGTATGTAAATATAAAAGCAAAACACTCTAACATGATGTTCCTGCCTGAAGCACAAGCATTGGTCATTTGAAAGAGCTGTGTGTGTGTGTGTGTGTGTGTGTGTGTGTGTGTGTGTGTGTGTGTGTGTGTGTGTGTGTGTGTGTTGGCATGTTTAAGTGGTTTATGAGGACATTTTTTTTAGGTTATAAACTGGTAATTACAAGGGTATTATGCTATAAATGTGGTTTGAGGACATTTCTAGTGTCCCCATAATTCAAATCACTTAAAAAACATACTAAACGATGTTTTATTGAAAATGTAAAAATGCAGAAAGACAGTATAAAAATCATTTTGTCTATGGAGAGTCCTCATAATGATAGCTGCACCAACATGAGTGTGTGTGTGTGTGTGTGTGTGTGTGTGTGTGTGAGTGTGTGTGTGTTTATGTGTGTTGAGCATTCTTCTGGGCCCTCCTGCCCTCGTACAACTATAATCCAGCCCTTCACAGGAAACCGAAGCCTATTAATAGCAGCTAATTGATGCCAAAGAAGGCAAGGCTGGGTGTCCGAGCCAGGCCAGCCGAGAGACTGGCTGCCACAGTTGAGACGGGCTGCTCTCTGACGCTATTACACAACAGCTATTAAAGAGTGCTTTTAATGGCACTCTCTCTCTCTCTCTCTCTCTCTCTCTCTCTCTCTCTCTCTCTCTCTCTTTGTATCTGTTCCTCAGTTCCAAATCCCATCAACAACTTGCCATTGGTGTATACATTTCGGTTTTTAAAGATGTTAAAACTATAATGCTGTGCAAAGACAGCACACTGTAACTATTCATTTTGTCAGACAGGTTTTGTCAACTATGCTCAGAGTGTGAAAATTTCAGTAACAACAAAATCCACTCTTAAACCTTGTAACTTAACAGCCTTTTTTCTCTTTTTTTCTCTTTATCTATTCATCTACACTGCAGAAAGTGGTAACCTGCAGTTGTTATCTTAAGGCAGTTAATTCTACCTGATTTAACCCTTAAAACTAGTTTTGTTATTGCAACCTAATGTATTCAGGTTGATCTATCTATCAATGTGTATGAGGTTGCTAAAGGAGGTTCTGCACATTAAGAGGTGAATATGAGTGTGTTTGTATACATATCTGTCTGCTTGTCAGTATTGTTTGTGTGAGTTCATGGCACACTTGTGTCAGAATTAAAGACACATTAAAAAACGATGCCAACTGTTCTGGGGCCAACGTGTTGCATGTGGGTCTGTTTTTTATTTTGATTGAATCAAGTTGTTTTTCTCCATTTTGCCTCCTGCCAGCCAATCAAATCTCTTGCCTTGTTGTGGAGCCTTATGGGAACATATGACTGACATCCAGCTGTACATCCATGGGCAGCACAAACAAGTCATAAGGAATTAAAGCAGATTTAATTTCAGTTTAAAACTACAGGCTTAAGATTAGTTTAGCCTGACTGTTTGTCCTCTATAACCAATGAGATACAAGGATCTAGCGAGAGGTAAAATTCCCATTTAGAAATCTTAAAAGTAGACTTCCGTTATTAATGCTGTTTTGATGATGTAATAAAAGGGATGTGTGTATCAACTATTGCACAAGCTTTGAAAAACAAAAACATTCCCTTACACAAGATGAAGACAAACAAGTCCTGGCCATCCCTTTGAACAAAGAATAAATGATGTACTGGTATGTGTAGTAAAGAGCAATAATTGCTTTAAAATGGTTATTGTTTTGAAACGTGTGAAACAAATGTTTGGGTTCAACACAAATTAAGTTCAATCAATACCATTTGTGGCATTAATCAATTAATTTTGACACATCCCTCATTTTCTTAAAAAATCAAGGTTACAGTGAGGCACTTACAATGGAAGTGAATGGGGGCCAATTTTTGGACATTAAAATACTCACTTTTTCAAAAGTATAGTCACAAGACATAAACAATATGTGTATTAACATGGTTTTAGTGTGATAAAATCACTTAATTACCTTTTCTGTGTAAATTTAGAGCCAATTTTATGACTTTGTTGCCATGACGATGTAACGCTATAAACCCTAAAACCCTCAAATGACTGTAAAAATGACCATTTAAACAACTTTACAGCTCAAATTATACATGAGTTTTATCAGAAGAATTAATGTAAATGCTTTTATAAAATTATAAGCTTCACATTTCTGCCTTTAAACCCTCCAAAAATTGGCCCCCATTCACTTCCATTATACGTGCCTCACTGTGACAGATTTTTGCTTTTTTTAAAGAAAAGGAGGGATGAGTCAGAATTCATTTTTGTGGTAATCAACATTATGCCACAAACTCTGTCGATTGAGTGTAACTTGTATTGAACCCGGAATATTCCTTTAAAATTACATTTTGAAACAATGTATTAACCCTGTTCACTAAAAGATAACAAAAAAACATGCAATTTCTAAAATGATGTTCTTCTAGGGTCAAAATGTTCACAATATTGATTGGAGATTTCAAAAACTCATTGCATTTCAGGGTGTTTTGAAATCTCCAAATCAATTTTGTGAACATTTTGATCATTATCTGTTTTCCATATGAAGAAATAAGCACCAGACATCCACAGATCAGTTGAAAGAAGACAGCTCATAACTGTCTCATGTTCTGGATGTTTTCTGATTTGATCATGGTGATATACAATGTTTGAAAGCCCCAAACCACAGAAAGAAATAGAATTCAAACAAATTCAGCAGTATCTGATTATCATTTTCTAACTTAGATGTTGGTGTTGGGGGGAGGGGGTCCTTTGGGTTCTGCATGAAGCATGTGTAAAGCTGAGAGCATGTGCATACAGTTCAAAATATAAAATCTGATCTAATTCAAATCTTTGAAGCATATGACTTAAATATGAACAGCTGAAACATCCAGCATTTTTTTCTTCGTTCGCCAACCAATGTGGTGCAATTATGCGGTTGTATTTGCCTCGCTAAATAACACTCTTCGATTATGTAATGTTTTAATTACAATTTACGCCGCCTATTTTATTTCCCATAGTCTTTTGGAGGGATGTCAAGACTGAAAAGGAGACAGAAGAAGGGAGGGGGGCGTACTGGAGATCTCACGCAGACAGACAAGGCGTGCGTGCGTTTGTGCGTGCGTGGCCGACGCCGGAGCCGAACCAGCGGGGCAGCTAACCGGACCCACGCGTGTCCCCCAGCTGACCTGCCTTCAGTACATTAGAACGCATCCATATTCAACGATCAATGCGTCATAAAAGCACATTATTGCATATTTAAAAATGTAAAGGCGATAAAAATGTTTAAAGCAATGAACCCACTGAACTCTACCCCTCCTGCAATAAGCAGTGTAATGGGAGAAAGCCATAGGTTTTCCCATCACCAAAATATGAGCGGCCACATCGAGCCATAATTTTGTACCTATATGCACATGCCAAGCACTTGACATGCAGTTATGTCATCTAATCTAAGTGTGATCAGGTGGCAACTGTACCTTCCATCCGGCGGAGCTATTGCTGTCTCCTTTATCCTTGAAATAGGGCACAAATCGCACCATCCAGTCATAGATTTGGGACAAGGTGAGCCTTTTTTCGGGGGTGCTCTCAATGGCACGCGTGATCAGATCCGCGTACGACTGGTTGCCCCACGCGTTCCGTCGCGACGACTTGGATTTGCGCAGCTGCCCGGCCACATCCAGCGCGGCGCCGGACATGCACATCGGGGCGGCCGCGATAGGGGCGGGGGCGCCGGCTGGATGCTTGAACTCCGTCGGCGCCCCTCCGCTCCGGCACGCCGGCACGTTACGCGGCTCCACTTTCACGGACGCCACGGGCAGCGCTCGGTTCTCCTCCTCCGGACAGGGCAGCGGCCAGGTGCACGACCTCGGCCGGCAGTGCGGCTCATAGTCCGCGTCGAGATCAACCTGATGCGCGTCTATGCCGCCGCTCTCCATCATTAGCATGCTGCTTTTGCGCGCCAGGCAAGGTCAAAAGAGAAAATAAAAAACCAAATGCGCCCTTAAATCCAAAAAGGATGAGTGGATGAGACTGTGGTCCCCGTCTGTCGTCTTTTACCACAACAGCAATGCGTGAATAACAGCAAAAGCACCGAAAGCCGTGAATAGACTGCTCATTCTTGACTATACTAAACGCGCAAATGCATCCAATGCATCACGATGTGCAACAGTCTTTCTTCCATATTACTAAACAATTCAGTAGGGTGTCCATAAAGCTGAGGTGCTGAAATCACACACCCATAATACTGAGCCGTGCCAAATCTGAGTCTTTAGTCCCTTTAATCGCGCGCTCGCACCAACTGTTGATCTCTCTGACAGACAGACTGGGCAGCGCTTGTAAGTCTATCTCATCAAGAGGGGCGAAATCATTTGACTTCCTCTGGAGCCTGGCCACAGTTTGCGTTTGTCTGGAACTCTCCGGTCCCTTTTATGTCTCCTGCAGATTTGAAACCGGTTTCTCACGCGAGCACAGTCGATCACTGTTACTGATAGGTGAATGGAGCCGCAGAATTCGCGCGCTCGAGTCGCGTCTTTTCCAGATAATACAGACGACGCGATTGAAAGTCAAAAGGGAAAAAATCTCTCTTTTTTTCGTTAGATAAAATATTCAGACGAACATTCCTTCCACATTGGTTCACGCCTGTTTGCGGATGACTAGACTGGGCTGTAGCGGCGGATAAATGCTGCTATCAGATAATTGGCCGGCGCGTGAATCAAGTCACTCCCTCTTGAACAGGTTTATCCTGGGGGACGCGCATCTTCTACCACACAACATTCATTGCTCTTGAGAAAGATTCACACTGAAGCATTTCCTTATACATCTATGATATGACGATATTTGCAAGCAAAATACTATTTATTGGGAGGAAAGGGTGTTTTGAGCAAAATAATTTATATTCCCATACAGAAATCTGATGTATATGGTCAAATATGAATATACACTGTATGTTAACTTATAGTTCATATATTTGATATGGCGGCCCAGGGGTGCACAACACAACCAAATTAGCAAAGCAAACAAAAGTTGAAAGCACAATGGAAGTAAACCATTACACACTAAAAGCTGCAACACAACGGAAATAAGCCGCAACACACACAAATTAAGCTACCACACAACAAACTCAACAGAAAATAAATACATATATGTAAACACTGCATTTTAATAAGTGTGGCAGTTCTGACTCATTGCTGGCGAGACCATTATTTTGTTCGATCCTAATTCCATCATGGTGTGGCTCTTCTGTTGTGTTGTGGTTTATTTCTGTTGTGTTGTGGCTTATTTCTGTTGTGTTGTGGTTTATTTCCGTTGTGTTGTGGTTTATTTCTTTGTGTTGTTGTTTATTTCTGTTGTGTTGTAGTTTATTTCCATTGTGTTGTGGCTTATTTCCATTGTGTTGTGGCTTATTTCTTTGTGTTGTGGCTTATTTAAGTTGTGTTGTGGCTTATTTCCATTGTGTTGTGGCTTATTGCTTTGTGTTGTGGCTTATTTCTTTGTGTTGTGGTTTATTTCCGTTGTGTTGTGGTTTATTTCCCTTGTGTTGTGGCTTATTTCTTTGTGTTGTGGTTTATTTCCATTGTGTTGTGGTTTATTTCCCTTGTGTTGTAGCTTATTTCTTTGTGTTGTGGTTTATGTTTCTTGTGTTGTGGCTTATTGCTTTGTGTTGTGGTTTATTTCCATTGTGTTGTGGCTTATTGCTTTGTGTTGTGGCTTATTTCTTTGTGTTGTGGTTTATTTCCATTGTGTTGTGGCTTATTGCTTTGTGTTGTGGTTTATTTCCGTTGTGTTGTGGTTTATTTCCCTTGTGTTGTGGCTTATTTCTTTGTGTTGTGGCTTATTTCTTTGTGTTGTGGCTTATTTCCATTGTGTTGTGGCTTATTTCTTTGTGTTGTGGCTTATTTAAGTTGTGTTGTGGCTTATTTCCATTGTGTTGTGGCTTATTGCTTTGTGTTGTGGCTTATTTCTTTGTGTTGTGGTTTATTTCCGTTGTGTTGTGGTTTATTTCCCTTGTGTTGTGGCTTATTTCTTTGTGTTGTGGTTTATTTCCGTTGTGTTGTGGTTTATTTCCCTTGTGTTGTGGCTTATTTCTTTGTGTTGTGGTTTATGTTTCTTGTGTTGTGGCTTATTGCTTTGTGTTGTGGTTTATGTTTCTTGTGTTGTGGCTTATTGCTTTGTGTTGTGGTTTATTTCTATTGTGTTGTGGCTTATTGCTTTGTGTTGTGGCTTATTTCTTTGTGTTGTGGTTTATTTCCATTGTGTTGTGGCTTATTGCTTTGTGTTGTGGTTTATTTCCGTTGTGTTGTGGTTTATTTCCCTTGTGTTGTGGCTTATTTCTTTGTGTTGTGGCTTATTTCTTTGTGTTGTGGCTTATTTCTTTGTGTTGTGGCTTATTTCCATTGTGTTGTGGCTTATTTCTTTGTGTTGTGGCTTATTTAAGTTGTGTTGTGGCTTATTTCCATTGTGTTGTGGCTTATTGCTTTGTGTTGTGGCTTATTTCTTTGTGTTGTGGTTTATTTCCGTTGTGTTGTGGTTTATTTCCCTTGTGTTGTGGCTTATTTCTTTGTGTTGTGGTTTATTTCCGTTGTGTTGTGGTTTATTTCCCTTGTGTTGTGGCTTATTTCTTTGTGTTGTGGTTTATGTTTCTTGTGTTGTGGCTTATTGCTTTGTGTTGTGGTTTATGTTTCTTGTGTTGTGGCTTATTGCTTTGTGTTGTGGTTTATTTCTATTGTGTTGTGGCTTATTGCTTTGTGTTGTGGCTTATTTCTTTGTGTTGTGGTTTATTTCCATTGTGTTGTGGCTTATTGCTTTGTGTTGTGGTTTATGTTTCTTGTGCTGTGGTTTATTTTGTTTGTGTTGTGGCTTATTTCTTTGTGTTGTGGTTTATTTTTCTTGTGTTGTGGTTTATTTTGTTTGTGTTGTGGTTTATTTTGTTTGTGTTGTGGCTTACTTCTTTGTGTTGTGGTTTATTTCCCTTGTGTTGTGGCTTATTTCTTTGTGTTGTGGCTTATTTCTTTGTGTTGTGGCTTATTTTGCTTGTGTTGTGGTTTATTTTGTTTGTGTTGTGGTTTATTTTGTTTGTGTTGTGGCTTATTTCTTTGTGTTGTGGTTTATGTTTCTTGTGCTGTGGTTTATTTTGTTTGTGTTGTGGCTTATTTCTTTGTGTTGTGGTTTATTTTTCTTGTGTTGTGGTTTATTTTGTTTGTGTTGTGGTTTATTTTGTTTGTGTTGTGGCTTATTTCTTTGTGTTGTGGTTTATTTTTCTTGTGTTGTGGTTTATTTTGTTTGTGTTGTGGCTTATTTCTTTGTGTTGTGGTTTATTTTTCTTGTGTTGTGGTTTATTTTGTTTGTGTTGTGGCTTATTTCTTTGTGTTGTGGTTTATTTTTCTTGTGTTGTGGTTTATTTTGTTTGTGTTGTGGTTTATTTTGTTTGTGTTGTGGCTTATTTCTTTGTGTTGTGGTTTATTTTTCTTGTGTTGTGGTTTATTTTGTTTGTGTTGTGGCTTATTTATTTGTGTTGTGGTTTATTTCCCTTGTGTTGTGGCTTATTTATTTGTGTTGTGGCTTATTTCTTTGTGTTGTGGCTTATTTTGCTTGTGTTGTGGTTTATTTTGTTTGTGTTGTGGTTTATTTTGTTTGTGTTGTGGCTTATTTCTTTGTGTTGTGGTTTATGTTTCTTGTGCTGTGGTTTATTTTGTTTGTGTTGTGGCTTATTTCTTTGTGTTGTGGTTTATTTTTCTTGTGTTGTGGTTTATTTTGTTTGTGTTGTGGTTTATTTTGTTTGTGTTGTGGCTTATTTCTTTGTGTTGTGGTTTATTTTTCTTGTGTTGTGGTTTATTTAGTTTGTGTTGTGGTTTATTTTGTTTGTGTTGTGGCTTATTTCTTTGTGTTGTGGTTTATTTTTCTTGTGTTGTGGTTTATTTTGTTTGTGTTGTGGTTTATTTTGTTTGTGTTGTGGCTTATTTCTTTGTGTTGTGGTTTATTTTTCTTGTGTTGTGGTTTATTTTGTTTGTGTTGTGGTTTATTTCTGCTGTTTTTAGCTTACCTGTTGTGTTGCAATGCATTTAGAATTCCTGTCAGTAATTTGTCTGCGTTTAGTATATTGTGAAATCAAATGCAATGCAACCTGTTGCACTGACAGGCACGGGAGGGGATGTGACCAGACACCGTAAAATCAGCAGTCACACTGCGATGTGCGACCTGCACTGACCGTGCGGGCTTTTACATGGTTTTATTGCTCACATTATGTTAGTTCCCACGACAAAACACTCCAGAGGAACCATTCACTGATGAATGTTAGCAGATAATCTCCTCCCAGCATCATATTATCCTTGAGAGACACTGAAGCGCCAAACGGGCGGGCGGGCTACATTTCTTTTGGGGATGATGTCTATAATTGGCAAGCGGTTCCTGTCTCTCGTCCCCTGTTCTATTTCCTATGAACTAGTGCTGTGGGCGGGCCGCGAGCGAATATGCCATTCAGTGTACAGCCCGTGTGTGACTCGCTGATAAATTCACCTGGGGGATTCCGTCCACGCCGCGAGCCAGGGCGCGCGTATCACCTTCTATTTAATCCGACCGGCGGGAGGGACTCACAGACCAGCTCCTCCAATCAGCGTGCGCCTTCAGTCACTCCTCTGCGCTCATTGGTTGTTCCGCGACACAGGTAGGCGGGAACGATGTGCATGTACAAAACTGGTATAAAAGCCATAACCCCATTTTCGGGTTGAAAATCCCCCAGTGATGAAGTAACGGTGTACAATTGGCAGCTGGTCGTCAATGGCAACCTAATCTTCCGATGCTCTGTAGTGGAATGCTTTCACCGTGATTAAATGCCGCTTTTACAACACAAAATGTGGAAAATGGAGATAGAGAGTTAGAGATACACGCAGAGGAAGGTAGAAATAAGAGCGAAATAGTGTAAATGAGAACAAACAGAGGTTTAATTCCAGTGGTGTAGTAGTGTCTGAAGAGGCGGGCATACTGTGAATTTATGAAGCCCCCCACATTACACGTTTATACATATGTAAAATGTGTAAGAAATATATTGATACTGATGATAAAATTACTGATGTAATTATAGTCCCACATGAACTTACAAAATGTATATCAGGGTAAGTTTCTTGCTGGCATGGTGTACTGTACACTACTAAGAACCATGGTGTTCAATGTGTATTTAAATTAATAGGTGTCATTAATGTTGAACTATGAAAATTGTTAATACTTTAAGTACTCTAATTAATTAGCTAATACATACATAATACGTAATATATTACCATATATAGTTTTTTTATTATTATTATTTGTGTACTATAATGTGCTTTTCTGTGTATAGTGAAATTGTTTTCCTACTTACATTTTTTTGTTTGTAATTTTTTTATTTATTTATTTCATATCATGAAATAAAGAGAAAAAAAAAATTATGGCTACACCTGGGATACTTGTGTATCAGCATTAGACATTGGAAATGTCCCGCCCCTTCCTGAAATGGAAAATATGATTGGTTATCAAATATCCAATTGCGTCTGAAATGAACGTTCTGATTGGTGGATCATCTTTGTCGTACAAGCTGCCTTGCCTGTGCCATCAGTTCAGCTCCCGCCTTCCGCTGATCTGTGCACGTTTAAAGAGAATCTCTGTACACTTATAAATAAATAAAAAAATTCCTCCACTCCACTGCTGTGGAATCGCATTAGTAGATTGCAAAATTTCCGGGTCAAAAGACTACTCGTTGTTCTGGCTGCCATACGTATCATCACTTATTTTAGGTGGGCATACGCAAAATCCTAAGAAAGATAGGTGGGCATACGGCAGGGGCGGACTGGCCATCGGGAGAACCGGGACTTTTCCCGAAGGGCTGGCCGCGAAATGGGGCCGAATAACGGCGCGGCGATATGCAGAAAAGGACAGCCCCACACATAACACTTAAAAAATATGGTTCAGATTTTTAGATTAAGAAGAAATTCAGAACTTCAATTACAAATATCTTACATTCAGGCCACGCCCACACTCATCATTTTAAAGGGGGTTCCAGCACACAATTTTTTTCGGAAAATGCAAGGGACTAGGATATGATGTCACGAGTCACGTAGGAGAGCTTCTGCATAAGTAAATAATACATTACATATAATAAATATTATATGAAAACTCTTAAAATTAATTGTCTACTCACTTTCCTGCAATAACACTCAGCTTGAAATATGTATTCATTAGCCACGTTTACATGCAACCAAATAATCTTTTCATAATCAGACTGATAGCTCAATCGGATTGAAAAGCCTTCACGTAAACACAAAAATGAGCTGGATCCGAATGAAATTTCCATCCGATCGAAGGGAATGGTGTAGATCTATAATAATCTGATTAAAAAACAAATATTAGCCATGTAAACGTTTGAATCCGACTACTTTCTCAATCGTATTCTAAAATAATTGTGCTTATGTGCAGAGATGTGGTGCGTATTTATGTTTATACATGATACTCTTTGTGTGAACCTAATTTATACAAAGCAATGACAAAACGCATTATTAAGGGTATGCAGGCTCGCACTGAATATTCTGCAGGGCACATATGTTCTTTCATGAGATTACATACAGCAAAAAAGCTTTAAGCAGCAGGTGCATTTACGGCATTCTGTGTTCCATGGCGTGTACGGGACTTCACTCAATTCCTGATGTCGAAACCATCATTTCTAAAGCATTTCTTCTTTGCCACAGTGACAGTCGATCGTACGTGACAGATTAGGAAAGTAAATGTTAGAATATGTTTTACAAGAGATGATGCCAAGTGAACACACATCGTCCTCAAAACTTATGTTAAATTACACGCGGTTATAGGCTTTGAATTAAAAAAACTCAAAAATATCAGTAGACTATTAATAATAATATCTAGGTTTTAGACGTAGGCTTTTTATATTGTACAAGAGTAAAACTCTTCTTCTGACAGTTATTTAACACTGCGAGCATCCCTTCTCTTGCTGTTTTTCGATGTTTAAAGAAGTGTGGGATTTGAGTGTTATGGTGAATGGGGACGAATGTTATTAAATAAAGGAACACAATCTCAAGACAATCCGCACTAATTCGTACAACTTCTATTCACATGCACACCAGCCAATCAACAAACACATTTAAAATCGATACAATACACACATCAAATTTTTGCTAACCTCTTATCCAACCAGCATGATCACACGGTAGGTTGGCATGTTGTTTCTGAGAGTTCCTGTACCCTATAGGATCGGGCACAATCAGTGAAGAGTATGATTCGGAGGTTGCATTTTTCCCTCTTACATTACATTTTTACTCCACTGATGGTTAAGTTTGGGATTTAGGTTGGGGGTTTCAGTTTATAAAATATGCGTTCCTCGCACTGTATGAAAGCCTGTACAGCGGAAAACAACTTGCTTTTGACTCCCCTCTCTAGACATTACACCCAGAAAATGGAGCTCACACGTGCACATAAGCCCAACAACACTTACCGCTTTGGTCACTGGGGGCAGTGTTTCAAATTTCAGTAAGCACAGACCGATTTCAGCTAAAGAAGAGTCAAACTACTGTTTATGATTTCACTGTGAGATCAGTCTGAGCCAACACTTTCTTTTTAAGGAAACATCTGTGAACAAATTTAGTTACCCATTGTGTAATAAAAAGCCTGATGTATGTGAATAGCCTGTAGTATGCCTCCTTTGTCTCCTAAACCGTCATGTTTTTTTTTTCTTCTGTGGAATACAACATTGATTTACCTCTTAAAATCATGGTTAGGTTTAGGGTTTGGGTATGGTTTACACTTTTTGAAGCTCACAGTACTCAGATTTTGATGAGTGTGGAACTCAGAGGCATTTGCCAAGCATACTGTGATGTGTCTGTGACCAATCTTACTCTTGTTGATAAAGCTTGTTCATGTTTTGCACATGCTGTCATCATTTTTTAGATTCATTTTGAAGCTTTTGCCCAATGTGCCTGCAATTTAGGCCCTGACTCTCTGACCTCTGAAACACTTTTGGAACACATGAACGTGTCAACTGTCAGATATCTTGTCATGATCCTGCCTCTTTGGTCTTGTTTTATTCTTGTTTTGGCAGGATTGTGACAGTTTCCTCCGCCTATCTCTCAGGCTGTCCCATGTGCTGTTGCTTTTCTCTCTTCCTCATGTTTGCCATGGCAGCGCTGATTCGTGCTGCTCGTGATTATTGGCAGCACCTGTCCTCAATCTTCCCTTCCTCTATATATTCTCTCCTTTGTCTTGTCTTCCCCACCATATCGTTGTGTTCAGTCTCCAGTCCAGTCGAGTTGTTCCTGTTTGTTTCCAGTTTTCTCCTGTCGGTTTGTTTTAAGTTCTATTTTTGTCTTATTTTCTCCCTCGTGAGAGTTTTTGTTTGTATTTGCTTGGTGTTTATTCAATTAAAAACCCCTTCATTGTCATCCTGCATCTTGGGTCCTTCTTAAAAAAATGTGTCACATTTGTTGTAAATTACACATGCTGCTAATTGGCTAATGTGTCTAATCTAATGTGACCCACCTTTGCAGCTTAATTTGTAATTGTGATTTAGTTCCTTAAAAGTTAAACTCCTTTATCATGTGGTAAAGAAGCTTTGACTGTAAGCTTATTAGCAGGCCCACACTGAATCTGCACCTGCAGAACTCCACAGAAAGCTCTGCAGATTTACCCAGCATTAGAACGCCTGTCATTCACAAAGTTTTGCATGTATCCTGCCCCTTGTGTTCTTTTATTAAATATTTGGGCAAATTTGATAATGCTTTCAGCAAAAAAAAATTAAAAAAAATAAAAAGATTTCTTCTGGCCCTGAGTATTAGAGAAATAAGTATTTGTAGGTTTTTAATTGATATATTAGAATGCTTGTAAAAGTACAATTTGTACATGAAAGTAAAATTAATATGTCCATGAAGATTTATTATCAATGATAATGTAGGCGATTCTCACGAAATCTGTCAAGAAAAGGTCCTGGTCCTATTTTACTGTTAGAAATAATATTTTGCATATTGAAAATAAAGCATATTTTTAGGGCCATGAAGATTTTCTTTTAATATTGTGCCATTATTTTTATGACAGCTACGCAAATATTTCCTCACAATTCTCTTTAATGTAATGCGAAATAAATGGTTATATTTTCATTACCACAATGTGAAACATTTAAAATTATTTATACATAATAATGCCTTTCACTTTTCTTGATTACAAATCATTTTAAAAATCATTGCAGAACAGCAATTTTTTATAACAATATGATAAATTATAACTATGTAATTAATGGTAATGAAAATCATAATTGAAAATAATGGGAATAGTGAAATTAAGCATGCGCACATGTTACGGTAATGAGAACTGGGGGTAAAATGTGCTTAGGTGTGCTAAAATAATGTTACAATGTAAAGCAATTCTTGATGGTCCTAATTTAATTTACTTTATGCTAAATATAATTTCATATTTGTATTTTATTGTATTGATTTAGGGTTAACTATGACCAGGACATTTTCTTGACAAGTTTCGTGAGAATATGCAAGGAACGGCTGCCTGTGGAGTTTCTGGTGCCACCCTATAGGGTAAGATGGTGCCCCCGTAGGGAGTGTACTACGCAGACTGCGAGTGTAGGAAGTGGCAGCTCCGGTCAGTAATACTACATTGAAGATGAATACTACCAAGAAATTGACCATGTATTCAGATGGTCCCTTAACACATCCTTCACAGTTTTAGCAATAAATACTTTTTGAGTTATTAATAATAAAAGTGTATATAATTTCTTATATGCTTTCCTGACACATGACTTATAAAAAATATAATTATTTTTATTTCTTTGGTTATTTATCTTATTTATGTATACATTGGTGTTAGTTTATATGTATTTTTACATTTTATTTTATTTACTTATTTCCTTCACCTGTACTTGTTTTTATGAATCAGTGATTGTATTCATACATTGTTGGATCTGTGTAATTTTGTATGTCTTATTGAACATTTATATTGAACCTTCTGTTTTCAATAAAAAAAATCCTTAGTTTTAGTTTTATGTGTGGACTCTTTAGACGGTCCCTTACTACACCCTCTACAGTATAAGCACATTTCAGCAAATTTTGTGGACTTTTCAGATGACCCCTTACCCACAGTATGAAAAATGTCCAACTTATATCAGTGTTGAATAAATGACCTGGAACGATTTCGCTGTGACGCCATCATTGATTCAACACAGGATGCATAATTTCATATTTAAATAAGGGACGATCCCGTATTTTACAAGTAGGTATAGCTGCAGGCCAGAGATCTTCAAATGGGGGCAGAATCTCCAAAAAAGGCAGTGGATTCTCCAGAAGGGACGTGGTTCCCAATATCTTCGCTGGCGGTTTGGAGCTCCTGCCCCTTTTTGGAGCTCTGTTTGCAGCTATACCCCTCTCGTATTTTACGGGACAGGCGGCAACCCTACCTGGAGGTCAAATACATTCTCATGAGCAAAGTGTGGATGTAGAAAATCTTGAGTTTATCAGGAGAAATTGTAAATCGGGAGTGCAGCAGGAGGAGGGGTGTAAAAACGGGAGAAACCCAGTGAAATCGGGAGTGTTGGCAAGTGTGATTAAACACTAGAGTTTACGCTGTTGCATAGTACATTGTAAATAATTGATGTGTATTTATAGTAACATGAATGCAATGAGCAACTTCCATGTAATAGTTGCCCAAAGCATTTTAAATTACATGTTATAAATGCTTAATAAATTCACTTATTCATACTTCTATTAATCAAAAACATATAAAATGCCTTAATTCATGATTTATGTCACAATGCAGCCATAATAGACTATTTATAGTGAGATCAAAAGGAGGGATTATGTCATTTTGTGTTTATATTTATGACTGTAATTTCTGGACTCATTTGTGTCATCACTTTTCTTGTCACATTGATCTCAAAAGATTGGTGCCACTCCGAGTGCTATCCCAACTTACCTAGTCCTAGTTACCTAAAAACACTTTTTAGCTCTTCATATTCATTCACAGCAGATATCTTATAAAAAAGTCTGATGACCATTAAACCAAACTAAACTTTGTGTACTAGGTCACTAAAGTTTGCAACTCCTTAATACCGTACATTAATGTACATTCTCATCAGTGGCGTAACTTGGATCTTGCGGGCCCCATTGCAAAGAAACTGTTGGGCCCTCTTCTTGGAGGGCCTTCATCATTTTTCATCACCCCTCGGACTGGCAGTCATTTTTATGGTTTCTTTTGGTCAATGGTTGCAGGCCCCCTCTCACCCCGGGCACTAGTGCGGCTGCCCACCCTGCCCTCCTTCTAGTTACACCCCTGATTCTAATATGTTACTAATAACATGTGAAGTAAAATGGCTCACTATTTGGCAAGTATTGCATGAACGTCACTTTTTTTTATTAATGTTGTTATAACTGCATTTCAATGATTTGTAATGCATTTCTAAATGAGTAATTGATCATTAATAAACCCTTTATAAATCCTTAACAAAGGGGACATTAATGTAAAGAGTTACCATCTTAACCTTTGCTGCAACACACTCTGATGACGGCATCAGATGACCAATGAGAACTGCAGACCGGTAGGTTCAATTGTGCTTTCGTAAATCCAATTTGCTGTATTCCCGCTTGATTTCAAACCGATCCGCCTCTTTCCACACCCTTAAACAGATCATCCTCCTTTCTATCAGTCAAATGCTCCCTGACAGAGCTCTCTCTAGTGTGTAAGCACCCTTTAGCTGAAGGCCACACATTTATGGGAAACCTTTGTGCATTCTCAGCTTGGAGCTTGAAGGATCTATCACACTATCTCTGCATAGCAGATCTTCCATCTTTAATTGCCATTCTCAACTATTCAGTTTCCATCTCACTAACACTGACACTTACGCACACACTCACTGAGGTGATAGAGAATCTCTTTGACAGCAAATTAAATGAAGTAAACACGCAATTGCTGCTGGGTTTAAAGCGAGCCTCTAGCATTCACATCAGAGCTCTGTCAGTGAGATTACACTAGTGTGCTGTGCACTAAGGGGTCCGTCACAGGAAAGCAAAACTAGGGCATTTAATAAATATGCTTAAAAAGATTTATAGTGAGATGAGTGACTGCATTGTCCCCAACTCCACATCCCGTTCTCTTACTCTATCAGTGTCTCTGTCACACTGTCTGTTGTAATTTTTTAATTAGTACTGTTTGCTTTGACAAGCATCACTATTATTGTATTGCTCATATTTAGGGTAAAGGATTTGAACAAACGCCAAACCCAAAGTATTAATTTTCAGCACATAACTCACCCTGCATGTTTGTTTATTCCGTTTCAATGTAGACTTACATTGAAAGAGAGACCGGAACCATATCTAGAGACCAGGGTTGGTTTGCACCAGCTGTGAGTGAGGTCTCACACAAAGGAATATTCTGGATTCAATACAAGTTAAGCTCAATCGACAGCATTTGTGGCATAATGTTGATTACCACAAAAAATTATTTTGATTCATCCCTCCTTTTCTTTAAAAAAGCAGCAACAACAAAACTGAGGTTACAGTGATGCACTTACAATGAAAGTGAATGGGGCCAAGTTTTGGAGGGTTTAAAGGCAGAAATGTCAAGTTTATAATTGTATAATTTTGTATAAAAACACTTAATTTTTCTGTTAAAACTCGTGTATTATTTTAGCTGTAAAGTTGTCTAAATTGTTGTTTTAGGGTTCACAATTTTACCTCGTCATGGCAAGTTGCAAAATTGGCTATAACTTTGTACAAAAATAGTTAGTAAGTGATTTTATTACACTAAAATCATATTTACACACATACACCGATCAGCCACAACATTAAAACCACCTGCCTAATATTGTGTAGGTCCCCCTTGTGCCGCCAAAACAGCGCCAACCTGCATCTCAGAATAATATTCTGAGATGCTATTCTTGTTGATGAGAGAGGTCAACAGAGAATGGCCAGACTGGTTCAAAATGACAAAGTCTACGGTAACTCAGATAACCGCTTCGTACAATTGTGGTGAGAAGAAAACCATCTCAGAATTGTATTCTGAGATGCGGGTTGGCACTGTTTTGGCAGCATGAGGGGGGACTTACATAATATTAAGCAGGTGGTTTTAGTGTTGTGGCTGATCGGTGTATTGTTTACGTCTTGTGTCTATACTTTTGAAACAGTGAGTATTCTGACACTTTCGGATTGGCCCCCATTCACTTCCATTGTATGTGCCTCACTGAAACCCAGAATTTTGCAGGGGTTTTATTTTTTTTATTTTTTATTTTTTATTTTTAAGCAACTACCTTGCAACCATGAAGAACACTTTAAAAACCACATACTGTAACAATGTCTTTGCAATCACCCACAACTCCCTTGCATTATGACGGCAACTTGTGCACGGGGAAGCAAAACTCACATGTTCTTCGGAAAATCTAAACATCCATTTTTTTCTTCTTGCAACCCTCTGCCCTAATTAGTGTAATGACCTCATCTCCACTTTTCTTTGGTTTGCTCACTGCTCTTCATACACCTCCTCTGCTTGGTGTCTAGAAGGGAACGCTTGGGCTGGGAAAGTCTCGCAAGAGTCACATTTGTTGTTACTAAGGTTTAGGGCAAGGTTTAAGGTTAAGGGTTAGGTTCAGGGCTGGGTATGTCCAAGATTCCTGTGGGACACAATAAACACAGTGTATGAATGTCACATGCAACTCTCGTGAAACTTTCCCCAGCCAGTGGGTTCCCTACTAGACACGGCCCCTCTCCTTTCCCTTCATCTTGTACTTGATCAGTCCATCCCCCCGTCTTCTATCCCCTTTTTAATGTCCCTTGCACTTTCCTGGCCTTGTCTCATTTCTCTCCTCAATCCACTCTGCTCTTCCTCTAATCCATCCTTTACTCGTCCTCTCAACATGTCCTCAGTTGCCTTCATCATTGCCTAGTTCTTTGGCATTCCTCAATTCATCAACTCTCCTTTCCCTGTCGTTTCCACTGCCCACTTGGTGTTGCATTACATAAGTCATAGTTTTTGGGATTGTTTGTCTGAGTGGGGCGGGAAAGTACTGGAGAGGGGGCAATTGGGCGTTCCTACCTCGCCAGAGCCGATGGCCATCCCAGGAATGTGTCTCCTCCTCACACCTGGGTCGCCGCCAACAATGTGGCGTCCCAAAGTCACCGCATGTGAGGGAAGAGGGAGGGATAAAGCATTTGGCTCAGGGCTACGGGAGTCCGTCCAAAGAGAGAGTGCTGGGGCTCGCTCCCTCTGTGTTGGCAACACATGGTACTTTGAATAATACTTCCTGCTTGGATGCATGAGACGAGTTCCAGTTTCTTTTTTTCCTTCTTGAGATGTGGAAACCACATTGAAACAAGGCCTCCCCCTTTATAGGGCTCACATACAGGATTTAGATCTGAAAGTGCACTTAAACTAGAAGAAGAATAAGAGTTGAGATGATAAAGGAGAAGAATTGTGGGGATCTCCTTCTCTGTGGCTGTCTAAGAGAGCGACTTAGCACGCACGATGCAACACAAGCGATTAATCTCTTTTAAAATCTCATAGGAGGGGACAATAAGGAGGAAGTGTGATGTCGATGCACGTCCTCTGCTTTGCTAACTCACTGTGTGTCACCATGATAATCTTCCATAGCTCAGTGGCATCACTATTTCTCAGATGGGAATCTAAAAGAGATGTACTGACAGTTTCAGACAACCACGAGAGTGTAAAGCATAAAACTCTACGCAAGCACTCGAAGCAAGTACATAAATTGAAAATATTCCAGTTAAACAAGCTTGATTTCACACATTGTTGCATTTCGAATTGTGATAAAATGCTGTTTCTAATGATTCGTAAGTTCGTATGGCCACAAGGGGTGCTTTAGCAGGCATCAGCATAAATTGTCTTCTACTATCAGTTTGCTCTTTCAGGTCAACAACTATCATGGTGGAGCAACAGCTTGAAAAGAATCTTGCTAAGCGATATTAGCCATTTCGCTAACTTCTGCTAGAATAAGACTGTTCCATCTCTCAAAATCCTCACACACACCCAGCACAGTATTAAAATATTATATATTAATCTAAACCATATTATATACTTGTGGTTTTTGGCAATAAGTCAGTAATTTACAAAGTTTAAAGAAACATGGAGAGCTTTCTTTGAAAAACTTCTGAACATCATTACATTCTGAATATCATTTTCATAATTTGTTTTTAAACAACCATACTAAACATTTTAATCAACACACAGGATGCAAACTCATAAAGAGCAAAAAAAGGTGAGACAATCACAGGTCCACAGACACGTTAACATGTTTAAAATGTTTAAAAGTTTAAAATGGGTTTAAGCAATATTAAAGATTAAATTAGAGCAAATTAACTGCACAATTTTGCACAATTAGCTGCAAAAATAAATGACATCTTGTGGAGCTTCATATGCTTCTGTTTCACACATGACAATAAAAAACTGAGCACAACCTGGTCCTTGAATAAATTATTTAATAAGTTAAAATATTGACAATTGTGCATGGGCACAATTTATTTTTTATTAATTTTTTACTTTGTACTTGTGCATCGCGGGATTTGGATTTATCCAAGTGGCTCAAAGTCTTTTGACTAAGTTCACCAAAATTTGTTCAGATTAATTTACTGATTCGTTGAGTGACCATTTCTGGTGATGCCAGAAGGTGGCACAAATGACCGTCTAATGTGAAATGAATGCGTCATTTCGAACAAAAGTAACAGGTATTTTCTTTAAAATTTGTATGTCTAGAAATCTACCAAGGGTGCTTCTCATTTTAAAAATCGTGCATCCTCATTTCTTTCCTTAAGTCCTAGCTCCACCCTCTTCAGAAAGAAGGACAGGATGCAAGGAAAGAAAATGTGGACAGAGGAATCAAAGTAAGATGTATTTGTAAAATGTAATGTCCAGCTCACTCACCTTGGAGCACTTGCTGTAAGTCTTAGAAACTTGATCTATTGATATTTCCATAATAAAACCTAATAATTCAAGATGCACTCTTAAAGTATGTGACCAATATAGTTCCCCTTCTGACACTCACTCGACGTTGTGTCGGTTTTACCTCGACACAGACCCTTCCTATGGTTTGCTTTTGACGGCCGGGCATTTCAGTACAAGGTCCTTCCCTTCTGCCTGTCCCTGTCCCCTTGCGTCTTCACGAAGGTCACAGAGGCAGCTCTTGCCCCGTTAAGGGAAGTGGGCGTTAGCATACTCAACTACCTCGACGACTGTCTGATTCTAGCACACTCTCGAGAGTTGCTGTGTGCACACAGGGACCTGGTGCTCATGCACCTCAGCCGTCTAGGTTCAGATCAACTGGGAAAAGAGCAAGCTCTCCCTGGTTCAGAGCATCTCTTTTCTTGGCATGGAGTTAGACTCGGTCTCAATGATAGCGCGCCTCACAAGCGAGCACGCGCAGTCGGTGCTGAACTGCCTGAAGTCATTCAAGCAGAGGACAGAGGTTCCACTGAAACACTTTCAGAGGCTCTTGGGGCATATGGCATCCTCGGTGGCGGTCACGCCGCTCGGGTTAATGCATATGAGACCACTTCAGCACTGGCTTCAGACTCGAGTCCCGAGATGGGCATGGCACCGCGGCACACATCGCGTAGCTATCACGCTGGTCTGCCGCCACTTGTTCAGCCCTTGGACAGACCTTGCGTTTCTGCGGGAAGGAGTCCCCCTACAGCCAGTGCACAGGCACCGGGCACGCAGCCGCTGGCTCCTGGACAGGACCGCGGCTGTGTTGGCACATCAACTGCCTCGAGTTGCTGGCTGTACTACTCGCCCTGCAGAGGCTATTGCCATTGATCCGGGGCAAGCACGTGTTGGTCCGGACGGACAACACAGCGACGGTAGCGTATATAAATATAATAAAACATCAACGTCTCCCTACCCACTGTCACATTATTTTCAGCTTCCCCTCCTTCTGCAATCTGCTTAGGCTTATGATGCTTTTGGGAAACACAGCCCACGTCTACCTGTGATCGGGCAAAGTCTTTCTAGCAAGTCAGTCCACTGTCGGCCATCTTTGGAATGCTCTCAAAAACAGATGGTCAAGATTACGGTCAAAGAACATATTTCAAATCAGCAGTAAAATCAAACAACACTGGAATCATAAATTGTGCTTTTTCACCTCATATCACGCTAAAAAACACAATTTTCCTGGCTTGTATAGCTAATGCACATGCGCATTCTGGAGTTGATTGACAGATGATGTCTGTATCTAAAAGGTGATTGGTTCTTTTATCTGTAAGGCTGGACTTCCTTTCTACTACACCCGTTGACCGTTGGGTGCTAGAGCTTGGTTGGGCATTCCAATTTCTCCCATTCATTTGAATAGAAGTGGCCCGTCTCTGCTAAATAGTCTCTGGATCGGGTCAGCTAAAATGCATCTTCAGTATCCGGTGCAAACAGGGCTTCAGTCATGGACAAATGGTTGTGTAGTTGATACACCCATTCATGTAGTGTGCACACCACCACGACCAAAAACAAAAGACTGAGACGAAAAGAAGTGTGCGCAGGACGCCAACTGTAATTCGTGTAGCGTGAACTGACTTAACAACTAAGACATTCTTCTTTGTCTTCGAGAGAAGTCACATAAATAATGAGAGAATTATCATTTTTTGGGGATTCATTCCTTTAAATATGATTAAAAAAAATACAATTAACACATCTGCAAGATTTGACATTATTACTATTTCATACTGCTTTCCAGCAGCCTCAACATTTAACGATAGTGAACAAATATTTTTCTGTTTGACATTGCATTGTATTATGCCATTGATGTCTGGAGCATTTTTTGTTCTTAAAGGAATATTCCGGGTTCAGTAGAAGTTAAGCTCAATCGACAGCATAATATTGATTACCACAAAAATAAATATTTGACTTTTCACAAAAAAAAGCTAAAATCGAGGTTCCAGTGATACACTTACAATGGAAGTGAATGGGGCCAATCTGTAAACATTAAAATACACACTGTTTCAAAAGTATAGACAGAAGACATAAACAAAATGTGTGTTAACATGATTTTAGTGTGATAAAATCACTTACTAACCGCATCTGTGTAAAGTTATAGCCAATTTTACAACTTAATTACCATGACGATGTAGTCAACAAACCCTAAAACAACTGTAAAAATTACGATTTAAACAACTTTACAGCTCAAATAATTAGTGTAACAGCTCAAATTAAAAGTTAGTGATAAACATTTTACTGTTAACAACAAGAAAGCCGTATTGGCATTATAAGTGTTGGCACAGAAATGAATAACTTACTGAGAATGTAAACAGCTCAGAGTAGAATCTATGAGTTGCAATTTTGTAATTACAGTAATTCTGACGTGAGCGCACCATAAGGCACTGTTCACTGTTAGACATTTCTGTAATTTTTACAATTATTTACTATATATCACCTAGTATAATACTGCAAATGATCTTTACAGTAAATAACAGTAATTCCAGTTGCATCATGGGAATGTTCTGTGACGTCAATCACCGTATACAGTGATTTACTGTATTTTTTTAAATTGATGTATATTACTCTATTTACCGTAACGGCTTTTAGCGCCAATACACCGTTTTTTTTGTTTTGTTTTTTTTTTTTCTATTTAGATAGTCGTTTTTTTCTTTTACTCATTTTTTGACAGGCTTTGCCTTAAGGTACAGAATCAGACTAGGAGCAACAGCAGCGCCGCAGGTTGTGCCAGGGAGGGAGCTCAGAGGTACAGTTCTGGAGAACACCCATGTGATACACCAATGAAAGAGCTTTGTACGAAGATTTTTATCCCTGAGAGAATAAGCAAGCAAGGTAAAACAAAACAATAATCGTGTGTACTGACAATTCCCGCAGTTGTCAGATTTGTGCAATAGAATTTAACCGAGGTTAACATTTGCACGTAAACATTAGCAGTAACAAACTTAGCTTGAACTGCATTATGTACAGCTGTAAGGTTTATAACCACCTTACTGACAATTTTAAAACCTTTTGTGCCCATGCAAAAAGTCATAGAATCTTGGCTAACTACCGGTTTTCATGTGGCATAGAACACTGTCCTGGCAATTTCAGGACGTTTTCTGCATTAAAGTCCCACATGCACAGAAATCACATACATGCTTTGTCACAGAAACAAGATATGTTTCAGCATAGTGGTAACAACAAATGTAGTGTTGAAGGATGTGATTATGTGGCCAATAATTTGTCCTTGTTGTGCATTCATTTAAGATTACACATACGGAATGGCAAAAAAGTAATTTGTACTTTTGTTTTTCAGGGAACACATTTCTTTCTGCAACAAAGTGAAAGTTGAGCATTGACGGAAATGTGGCCTACGCTTTGGAGGAGCACCTGAATTTGCAGATGCCTTATCTGTATTCTATGGATGTTTTCAACATAGAATACCAGGAGCCTGCTTGTGCAACATTGGAACTCATACAATGGTAAGTACCTCTCTTTGTTTATCTACATATTACTGTTAATTCAAATTTTATCGCACATGTTTAGTTGTTAGTTTAACTGAATCACAAAAATATACTTTTTCACTCTTCTGGAATACAGCACTTATACAGCCTTGATCACCAAACCATGGCACATACTGTCATAACACAATGCGGATGGACCATGTGGCCATGGTGCAGTGATTAGAGTAGAGTACAGTGCATCTAATGTGACAGTCATTTCAAAACAATATTTACTCAAAAAATATGATTGTTTAGCATCTGAGTCATTTACACAAAATATCATTAATACATTAATAGACAGTTAATATATGTATCCTAATATTGATTATGTATTAAATGTGTTTTCCATAATTTATTTTTTTCCCCATTCATTTTCTGAGTGAGTCATAAGACAGGAGAAATGGTGAAGAGGAAGATGACAATCATCAACAACAGTGTGTCATCCTTCCTTCGCCAGCTAACAGAATTTGAGTGGAAGAACTTGGATTAGGTGAGGCCACTGATCTATAATAAAGAACTGGATTGCTCATGACGTCATAAAAGTGAAGCCACCGCGCCGCCATATTGCTATGCCTAAACATTCTATTGACTTAATAGGAGTCACCTGATTTCAATGAATAAATATTACCTATCCAATCAATGGTTTTATATCTGAAGTATCCCTGTGCAGTCTTATAATGCAAATATCTTAATCATGTAAATGGTTATTTATTTAGACTTGGGAAAATGTCCTTATTAAAAATGAGAGCGAGTTCATCTTCATTACAGTAAATAATATCAGATCAGCTGACGGACAAGACACCTCAACATATGAATTATAAATATCAAAATGTTTATTCTGAATACAGATTTATACATCGTAAGGTCTGTGCATACAACTTAATTCGCCTTGTACAGTTATTCACTGTGGTTATGTAATTGTTATGTGTTAGATAATACTGTTTTTATCAGTACAGTAACTTAATGTACATGATTCAACAGTGTTTTTTACGTTGGTAAAATTAACATTTAATATAAAAATAACAGTTCATTCCTATGCGAACGGTCATGCTAGTAAAAAGTAAATGAATTCACGCTGTCCAGCCTGCAACCCTTTAACTGTTGATGTCTTCAATTGTTCTCCGAGATTCTGAAGTGGATGTTGTCAAAGACACCATAAAATAAAAAGACACCATTCACAACTTATTCAGAGAAATAACTCTGGCTGTTGTGGATGGACATTAATTATTTATAAACATTTGTTGCTCCAAGCAAGACCTCGATAGTATTAGAGGTGCATTTTATATTTATTGTATTTGAATCGATTTCTGCTAATAATTGCATATATATATATATATATATATATATATATATATATATATATATATGATCATGTTTAATATGTCATGCATATGTGTCAGCAGTGAGTAAATGCAGTAGATTCTCACATCCTGGTGATTTATATATTGTTTATCCTGTGCGTATTGATGATAAACATGACAGATATCCGCAGTGAAATATACTTTATAGACAAATGTCCTAAAACAAATCCAGTCTGATTGATACACAGCCCACTGGGTAATTTTTGGTCAAAATATTGCCTGTCAGTCATTGACCTCTTGCGTTTAGACATAAAAAGATGGCCGCTGGAACACTTCCGGTGGCTTCACTTTTCTGATTGCACATCCTTTATATTTCCCTTTCTGTCTCTCTGTCCTTGCCAAAGTGTTTTGTGCCTTCTTCCTGCCTTGTGCCGTGTATTCCTGTCTTGCTGTGCTGCTTTCCTTTTGCCATTATTAGTTTTGTTTTCTATTTATTCCAGTTTGCTCCAGTCGCTGTTGGTTTCATTTTTCCATTGCCGTTACACCACTGACTGTGTTGGACTGCCCTACTGGTTTTGACCCCAGCTTGCGTCTGATTCTGTGTTTGCTCATTCCCTGGCTGTGAAGATAAGGACTGTTCTACTGTTACCGACCTCTGCCTGTCTCAGTCTCCATATGCCTGAGCCCTTCTGGTTTTTCTGCAGATATACTTCCTGTTTTTTGGCTTGAGGTTTTTGTTTGATTCATTAATGAACATTTGTTCACACTTGGCATTTGGGTTCTCATAGTTCACATTGCCTGACAGTTTTAAATGCAAAGTTTCCACACATTTGCAATGTTTTAAATAAAGATTTTGATATTTTGTAAAAATTGTGTCTGTTTTGATTGAGTGTCAGTAGTACTTGTGTAGTTATAAAAAGAAAATCTAGTGTAATTATAAAAAAATTATAAAATCAAATTTATATTTAGTACAAATGAAAGAATGAATAATTAAATTAATAAATAGGATTACAGTAGTGTACTGTTAACCTAGGTTTTTACAGTAATGGCACTGTATTACATAATTACAGTAGCATTTAGTTACTGTAAATCTGAAATACAGTTATGGTACTGTAAATCTCAATTGCAGTAACTTACTGTCTAACAGTGTTTTCTGTTGAAACTGCAATGGAATGATAAAAAATATATATGAATTGAACAGCTGTATACATCTATTATTACTCTTAATAGTGATTAGAAAAAAGAAATGTTGTCAACTAAATACAAATAAAACTTCCCAGAAAATATTTGATAATTTGCTTTGGCTTTAATACAATGACAAGATCCATGCCATTTATTTATTTAATTTGATACATCATGTTGTTTTCATAATTTCAAGCTTTATTTTTTTACACAGTATAAATGGGTCTGAGTCTTCATTCAAGAAAATGTATTCTGCCTTTATATTTTCAAAGGGGGTCCCTGGTAAGATGGACATCATATTTGGGGGCCCTTGGCATCAGAATGTATGAAAACCCCTGTTCTGAGAGATGCGTTGCTTGTGTTGGACACGGCAGAACGTACAGATCGAGTGTGATATGCTGGCAGCAGTATGTGTGCATAGTAAGAGCCGTGTAACCTTCCGAGTGCACCCTGACAGCAGTGTGTATGACGCGAGGCACAGGGCCAGCGCGAGTGTCAGCAGGTGTTGTGCTCTGAGTTCTGCCTGACTGCGTCACACACTGAGTGAATGAACAGGAGATGACAGGCCCTCACCGGCCCCTTCACTCAACCTGTCACAAGAGGTCACCTGCAGCCCTGGGCGCTCATCACTCATCACTCATACATGCACACACTCTTTTCATTCAAGATTCAAGCAAGATATCAGCAATCACGAGAACATTTAAAGCAATATCCCAGGTTTAAATGCCTATACCAAATGGAACGCTGTCGATTAGCACAGACAATAATTTGAACTTGTAGCTCAGAGTGAATAAATGAACAGGAAATACATTTACAGTAAACATACTTACAGTGGAAGCTTAGCAGGCAAGCGTGCAGCACCACAACCAATGTTAGAGATATTCGACACACTTAGTCAAAGGTATAACACTTAAAGTCAACATGTCGGTGATGTTCGCAACCCATTTTACTTCTGACATATTTCTGAGTGAAACCGGACATTCACTGAGATAAATTTATGATTTTATCCACTGAGAATTAATTAGATGAAGAGTGGTCTCTATATGACAGGTGCTTGTAGGAGAGGCATTGAAAAATTATAGCGCTTGGTGACGTCAGGCATAGGGATGCTCCGATACCAGAATTTTGGCTTCGGTACGATACCAGCCCTGGTACCTTGGTATCGATACTAAATCGATACTTAGGCAATAAATAAAAATAAAAAAATGTTTAAGAAATTACAAAGAAAATGACTAAAAGTACTGCATAAAGTCTTAAAGATACAAATTATGCCTTCTCCCTTTAATTTTTCTGGATTCCATGTTAAATGTTTTAATAAAATATTATGGTCAAATTGTATTTAATGAAATACATACTGTACAGCTTTAATCAAAAGAAAATATAATAATTTTCAACAACAACAAAACATTTTTTTATATATTTGGTAAAAAACTAAAAAGATGCACAACAGAGCTTGCTCAGTACACTTGCTTTTGTGATATTGCTTACAGATAATAATATTAATAATATAACCATTTAATATAATATTATTGTTATTAAGAGTATTATTGCGACTACTTTGAGTATTAAACTTTTATACAGTAGTAATATTTTCTATTGTAATGTCTTCAATTTCATGAATCCAGCTGAATAGAGCTCTCATTTCAGTGGGACATTTATTTTGAAAGACCTCTGAAGTTCTTCCTGTTTTTGAAGGGTTCGTTAAATCAAATGACTCACGAGCTGAAATCTCCAGGGAAAAAGGTCATTTGAGAGTTCACAGCAATTTATACACTAAACACTGCTCTGCGGCTCTGCAGATGGATACTATTGAATACACACTGGATGAAAATTAAGCAGTAGTAGTGTGTGTTGCGTGTGTGTGACTGTGTGTGTGTGAAGGAGATGACAGAACAGGACAGAGCCTCTCATTCGTTCTGTTGCGCGCATGTGACTGTATATTGTTTCATTAAATCACATCCTTCTGCTGTTTAATGATCACATTTGGCCATATGAGACTTTTTTATTACTATTTTCAAATGGTCTTTGATTCCATCTCAAAACTCTCACATTACATTACATTTTGCTAATGGCAGCATACTTTAATATAGTACCGTTTTAAAATTTTTGGTATTGTGATATTTCATTAGTACCGGTATACTGCGCAACCCTTGTAACCCAAAAGTAACGTTGTTTCAGAGGTTACTACATTTTGATGAAAGATTACAAAGACACATTTTTATTTTCTTTGGAATAACGTGCACTGATGAATCATTCACAATGATCAGGCACATGTATTAAGAAAGTAACTATGGTCAGATTTGATTTCATGGTGACACTAAACATTACATGTGTTATAGAGGTCGACCGATAGTGGATTTTGCCAAAACTGATAACTAAAGTGGTGGAAAAGACTGATAACCGATTAATTGGCTGATAGCTTTTTGAAACCGTTTTATAGAATGTTAAAAACAATTCTTAGTCTTACTATGATGGGCAAAGACATTGAAGCTAAAATGAAATAAAATCCCAAAAGCAGTTTATTGTGCAACCAAAATCCCAATAATAACCAGAAAAGATTTGGTGCCTACCATAGGACTTTTAACTATAAACAAGCCCAAAATACACCAAGGACTCTTATTTTGAAATAAGACTTGGCTTCGTTACAATGCTCTATATGTAAATATTTACAAAATTAAGCTTTTTATGGCCTATACATTCATCAGATGAAGAGTTCTGTATGTGTATATTTCACCTAATGAGGTTTATTGAGAAGGAATGAAAAAAATAAGGTGAAAAAAAAAACCCCAGCAACTATTGACACAGTGTAATGGTGGTGCACCAAAATAGATTTTTGCAGAAAACCGATAGTGCCAAAAGCAACTACTGGCACCAATTAATCAGTAAAACAGATACATCGGTCTACCTCTAATGTGTTAGCATGAGATGGCGTCATATAATCCAATAATTCAACTCATGTCATGACCAGCTAAAAAAGCAAACCCTTCAAAATGATCATTTCATTTTCATACATAGTGTTATAAAACGTCTCGGTTACGTACATAACTTCGTTCTCTGAGATGAAGGGAATGAGACAATGCGTTTTACTAATGAGTATGGGGAGTGTCCTTCCGCACAACCTAGTTGAAACCTCTCACAATAACACCAATATTCTAATATTGGCTATGGTATTTGAGCCCCGCCTTTTTATAGCTGTCCACTATAAAAGCAGGCACGCAAACACCATTCCTCAGAATTTTCTGACTGAGGGACAAGAAGCGCATCGCTCGCACCTCAAAAGAACTCTGAGTCTTGTAGTGCGGCCAGCGTTCGCAATGTCTCGTTCCCTTCGTCTCAGGGAACCGAGGTTACTTATGTAACTGAGACATTCCCTTACGACTCAGTACACTTGACATTGCATTTTGCAAATGCATATGGAGAACAGAATCCGACATGAGTATGCCGCAAGTGAGTGACCCTCATGTTGGGCCAGGAGGGGAGCACTCAGAATGAATATATGAACTATAGTTATATAGTATGAATTAACCCCTTCACAAACCCAGTCGAGAAGGGAGTTTATTTATAATGAAAGTGCTTGTGGTAAATTACAATGGCCTGAATGCAGGCGTTTGTGTAAAATGATGGGGAGCCCGTACTTAAAGAGAGGGGCATAAGTATGTGTTTGGCAAATGAAATAGCAAGCGCTCCATACAGAAAGGACTTGTGAAGAGAGAGACGTTACTTCTAGGTTGTAAAACCTTGCAAATGTGTTTTGAGAAGACCATCCTGCTGCAAAACATGTGTCTCGTAAAGACACACCATTCGTCCATGCCCATGAGGAGGCCATGCCTCTAGTTGAGTGTGCTTTAACACCAATTGGGCAAATCTTACCCTGCGACTCGTAAGCCAGGGCAATTGCTTCAACGATCCAGTGGGAAAGTCTTCACTTGGAGACAGACATTCCTTTCATGCGTCCTCCATAGCACACAAAGAGCTGATCAGACAGTCTGAACTGGTGGGTGCGCTGAACCAATGTATGTAGCGCCCACACAGGGCATAACGAATGCAAGGATTGTTCCTCATCCGAATTAAATGGAGGAGGGAAGAAGAAGGCTTGAAGGTGAACCACCTGCACTCTGAAGGGTGTGGTTATAACCTTAGGCACATAGCCTTTTCTGAGGTTGACGGTGGCTTTTGAAAGACCGGGGACAATCTCCAGATATGAATTGTCAATTGATAGTACATGTAAGTCACTGACCCGTTTTACTGAGGCCAGAGCCAGCAGTAGTGCAGTCTTAATAGAGAACATGCACAAATCAATAGTCCAAAGTCTGCGAGTGCTTTTAGGACCAAAGTTAGGTCCCAAGTCGGGACTGTAGCCAGCCGAGGTGGATTTTTATCGTCTTGCTCCTCTAAGGAACTTTATGATTAAATCGTGTTTGCCTATAGTGGCACCAGCTTCAGGTGCATGATACGCAGACACAGTCTCCACATAAACTTTGAGCATTGACGGAGTGAGTCCTGCGTCTAATCGCTCTTGAAGAAATATGAGAATTTCATGTATGGGGCAGTTTATTAGGTCTTTGCCATGTGAAAGACACGAATCAGTGAACACATTCCATTTTAGTGCATAGAGGTGTCTCATGGACGGTGCTCTGGCCTGTAGAATTGTGTTCATGACTGAATGCGTCAGTTCTGGCGTGTTTAGCGCACTCTGTTCAGGGGCCACACATGCAGGTTCCACAGATAGGGCTGGGATGCCAGATTGTGCCTTGCACCTAAGAGAGGAGATCCCTCAGCGGTATTTTCAATGGAGGCCTGTCTAGTATTTCTACCATCTCCAGAAATCAGGAATGATTGGGCCATTATGGTGCAATTAACAGAACTGTTTTCATGTCCACTCGGACTTTGCTGATGACAGAATGGAGGCGGCGCACCGGTGGAAGCCGGTTGTGATGAAGTACCACTCTGTTTTGCATAAAATGTCTCATAGCCTGTGATTGTTGCTGAGTTGTGACGTAGCACTCAGCAATTCTATTCACAGAGCCTCCGATAAGGCCGGCTGGAGACACCAGAGCATCAAACAGAGTGGCATTTCCCATGTCACACATTTCCGTGAGGGTCAGCCACATCCCAAAACACCAGGTTGCTCATTGACTTGCCAATGGCCTGTGCAATGACTTTCGTGGCTTGCAGCGCCAAGTCCGTAGCGGTGTGGAGCTCTTTGAACGTTTCTGGATCCGTAGCCTTGTTTGTCCATTTGTTTAGGAGCTTAGCTTGAAAGACCTGGAACAACACCATCGTGTGGAGTGTTGAACCAGTTTGGTCCACTGCTGAGTATGCTCTTCCAGTCATTGTGGACATTAGTCGACACGGCTTAGAAAGATGAATGGGGCATGAGTACCACACCCTGCTATTTGTGGGGCAGAGGTGTGCTGCTACCGCCTCTTTCAGTGGGGGTAGTTGGGCATAACAGTTTTCTTCCCCGTGATCCACATTAGAGAGGATGTAATCACAGCGAGCTGAATAGGGTGTGTGCCAGGATTTTGACAGTTTGTTATGAACTTCAGGGAAGAACGAGGCAGATCTACGGGACTGCAGGTACCATTCATCAAGGCGAGATTGTGTAGGCTCCTCTGGAGGAGACCACTCAATATTGAGCTCTTCACAATATTTAGGACACAAAGCATCTCCTTGTCAGTGGCGTGTACACGCTCCTTGCCCTCGCTGGGGGAAGGGGCGGTAGCGTCATCCACTGACCACTCACCTGATGCAGCAAGAGACATGACATCGTCATCTTCCCCAGCGTCAGAACCGCCAAACGAGATGAAGCCGTGATCCCTCGGGTGTCACAGAAGAGGTGGGTGGGAGGGCGCAGGAGGGGAATGCAGCTCTCATGCTGATCTGATGGCGGGATGTGCCTCTCGCACAAGGCAAACTTATGGAATGACATCTTTAAAATGACACGAACACGTAAGCGTCACTTTTATACATATATATATATATATACACACACACACAATATATAATAATATACAATTGCTTATAAGGATACACAACTCCTGCTGAAGCGCTGCGGGAATCAGGATGCTGAAGTGGCCCATTCACCAGCGAAGCGTCAAGCGGCAAGACGGAGTGATGTTCGCCAGAACACTGCAGGGGAGCGGAGAGTCTTCTCTTGCCGTGAAGATCCCTCCCGCTGACTCATGTAGTCTACGGTGAAACAGTAGAGGGCTTCTAGACAAGAGATTAATCACTGTCTTGAAGGAAGAAAATTCTAAGGAATAGTGTTTGTGCGCCTGCTTTTATAGTGGACAGCTTTGCGCCTAAAAAGGCAGGGCTCAAATACCATAGCCAATATTAGAATATTGGCGTTATTTTAGAGAGGTTTCAACTAGGTCGAGTGGAAGGACACTCCCCATATGCATTAGCAAAACGCAATGTCAAGTGTACTGAGTCTTAAGGGAACCTTCCTATCTTAATTGGTAAGTGAAAAAGAGAGAAAGAAATATGAAATGGCACAACATGTACATTTCTATCAACGGAAATTAATGGAACACACATCACATTGTAATTATATCATCCAAACTCATAGTTCCGCCACCTACAAAAGTCAAAACGATGATTTAAACACTGTTACAGCTCAAGTAACAAACATTTTTGTGCTTATGAGGGCTTTAACAAAAATACAAGCCTCGCATTTCTGCTTTAAAACTCTCACCCTGTCAACACTGTTAACTGTTGGATGAACTGAAATTATTTTCTGTGGTAATCGACAGCATACAAAGACATGACATGTATCTGTCACAAACCCACACTATCCACAGTTTTCCTGTGCATTCACTGATGATTCTGCTTGCCTGTTTTCTGATTCTGGTCTCGAGACACAATGAAAAAACTACCAAAACAAATGATCCATACGGAGAACAACATTCATTTACGTTTTTTTGGAGTAAAAATTCATTTCTGGCTCAACTTGTGTTGTTGTTGGCTGTCATAACAACTCAAAGTAGTTAATGATATCAACATTATAACCTCAGACCATCACTTCATGTCATCTACACTCTCAGGTGAGGCACTGTCAATAAATCATCTTGACTTTGTGAAGTGTCGGCACTATATATAGCGACATATTTTTTGCCCATTTTTACAAATGTAATACTTTATTACCCACTAAGAATATACGCAGATGCGACTGAAAACACTGCATTTTCGCGTTCAGGAAAAATGTGGATTAGCAGAGAGTCTGTAACAGCATTGGGTCACTTCTATGGGAGACACTGAATGGGAGAAATTGGAACAGCCAGTGGTTGTAGAAAGGAAGTCCTGCTTTACAGGTAAAACAGCCAATCACCTTTGAAATACAGACATCGTCTGACAATCAACTTGAGAACGCGCATGCGCATCAGCGAGACAAGACGGGATTTTATTTTTTTATAGCATAATCTGCACATTAATGATACCAGTGTTGTCAGATTTTACTGCTGATTTGAAATATGTTCTTTTCTCTTAATCTTGACCAACTGTTTTGGAGATTTTGGTCTTTCCCCATTCAAGTAGATAGTCATGTCACTTGTTTACATAGAAAAATATCTGCCCGGGAGTGTTCAAAAGCTGTCTGCCGAGTGGACTGACTTGCTAATAATACGTTTTCTCCATCACAGAATCTGAATGGATCCTTTAAAGGTACAGCTGTGCATTTCATAAAAGTACAGTTGTTGACCTTGCAGTAAGTAAGGTGCCAGAGAAACTCAGAGCTGGACCTGGACTGCACTGCACTTTTACACTTTAACTACCAGTGTTACTGGCAATCTGTATTTTATTCTCGTAAAATGGTGGTCACAGGTTAACAGCGAGAGTGAACAGAGAAGAAAAATTTAAAGAGAAAAAAAATCAGCCCGAATTATAGAGAGGGAAGAAACGGGGGGAGTTCATAGGGTCGTATATCATTAAGCAATTGAGAAAGTTAATTAGGCTGCTCTGATAATTATTGCCATGGCAACCTGAGCGCACTCATGCACATTTGATTAATGAGGTGCCATTTATCCGCACATTGAGACAGTACAGTCACAGAAGAATGCGTGAGACCCCTAGTGGGCTTCATAGACACTCTCAAAAACATGACGCCTGAAACTGAGAGCCACCAAATGTGTAAGAAATTAGCAATATTTAATGACAATATCAAATATCTTCCATGCATACTGTAGAACTTCTAATGAGATGTGCTGCACTGAAATGCATTTTGAGATTTAATTTGCTTTGCTGAGTGCATAGAGTGCATAGCAAGGCATGTGTTTCTCTTAGAGGAAAATGTATGGATTTATTTGGTCAACCATAAAGCCATCATCCTTAATGACACGTAAAATCTTGAAGAGACACTTCCCACATGCAGTTCTTTTTCAAATTTTGACATATGCCCACAGCATGCACCCTAGCGTGTTGAACGAAAGCACATGGACAGCTTTGTCACACAGCACTCTCTAGTGGGCAAAATCCATTATTGACATATTGTCTACAGCCATTAATATTTCTGAGCACTCATAAATGTTCCCCTTAAGAGTGTTAAGACTTTCAAAACAAGATAACTCATAGTTAAAATACAACCACAGATGTTCTTGTGTAATTCTTAATGTATATATTATTTTTGCCTGAAACATTAAAGGAGCAATATGTAACATTGACATCAAGCGTTTAAAATGGGTACTGCAGTCCAAATTCAAAATATTGGAGAGAGTTGTCTCCCCACCCCCAGACTTGAAGTTCATGTGGTTTGCCAGGTTGAGGACATGCAACAGGAACGAGCAAACTGACCATTGCAAGTGACGAGCCTTACACTGTATGTTGATCAGCTAATGTATACGTTTGCAATGTTTTTATTGTTTGCAAATTATAAACCAGCTCATTTGGAACTCTGTCAATGTTAGCTAGATGTATTGCTGGCTTCCATGGCTGCAGCGCGCTGTGTTTGCCCACTAACTTGTTTCAAATCTGGCAACCCGGGGTGTGGAAATACTATTGGTGAAGTGGGCAGTGGGCGGGATCACACAGGTCAAAACATAAACAGAAATTCCGGAACGGACATTTCAAAGTAGAATATACTGGCTGTAGCATTGTTTTCGGAGAAGCCAGTATTTCATCTTAGCATGTTTCCTAAATCTCTGACAACATATTATAATAATTGTATGCTTTAGTACAGTAAATATATTACATACTGCACCTTTAAATAGCAACCAAATGCACCACAGCATTGTCCTAAACGTGTTTCTTGCTATTATTCACTGCGAAATTGTCCTAAAAACAGAATAGGAACATGCAGAACATCTGTCATGTAACAATTTGTTTCGCATTATTGGAAGCAAATAGAGATGTAGTGAATGTTTAAAGTGGGCCCATACTGACTGTTCCAACCAGTGAAAAGATGTTAGACTGGCAAACGAACTGTTCATTTGAACCGGTTCCTTTCAATGAATCGATTGAAGAGACTGGTAATGGCCTTTCTGAATCAAATTCGTGTTATTGGTTGATCTTATATAGGTTTTAACCAGCCACTTTATTAGGAATGCCTGTACATCTACTTATTCATGCGATTATCTATTCAGCCAATCGTGTGGCAGCAGTGTAATGTATAAAATCATGCAGATATGTGTTAGGAACTTCAGTTAATGTTCACATCAACCATCAGAATGGGGAAAAAATGTGATCTCAGTGATTTGAACTGTGGCATGACTGTTGGTGCCAGACGGGCTGGTTTGAGTATTTCTGTAACTGCTGATCTCCTGGGATTTTCACATGCAGCAGTCACTGGAATTTACTGCCACTGGAATGGTGCCAAAAACAAAAAACAACCAGCGAGCGGCAGTTCTGTGGCTGAAAACGCTTGGATGATGAGAGAGGTCAACAGAGAGTGGCCAGACCGGTTCGAGCTGACAGAAAGGTTACAGTAACTCCCTCTGTATAATTGTGGTGAGAAGAAAATCATCTCAGAGTGCACAACATGTTGAACTTTGAGGCAGATGGGCTACAACAGCAGAAGATCACGTTGGGTTCCACTTCTGTCAGCCAAGAACAGAAAACTAAGGCTGCAGTGGGCCTACCATTTGTGTACCTCAGCAGAAATCCAGATTTGTCAGACCAGGCGATGTTTTTGCAATCGTCTACTGTCCCGTTTTTGTGAGCATGTGCCCTCTGCAGCATTAGTTTCCTGTTCTTAGCTGACAGTAGTGGTACCCGGAGGGGTCTTCTGCTGCTATAGCCCATCCGCCTCAATGTTCGATGTGTTGTACGTTCAGAAATGCTTTTCTGCATAGCACTGTTGTAACATTTGGTTATTTGGGTTACTGTCAACTTCCTGTCAGCTTGGACCAGTCTGGCCATTATTCTCTGACCTCCGTCATTAACAAGCCATTTTCGCCCACAGAACAGCTGCTCGCTGGTTGTTTTTGGTTTTTCGGACCATTCTCTATACACTCTAGAGACTGTTGTGTGTGAAAATCCCAGGAGATCAGCAGTTACAGAAATACTCAAACCAGCCCGTCTGACACCAACAATCATACCACGGTCCAAATCACTGAGATCACATTTTTTCCTCATTCTGATGATTGATGTGAACATTAACTGAAGCTCATGATTTAATGCATTACACAGCTGCCACATGATTAGCTGATTAGATAACCGCATGAATAAGTAGATGTACAGGTGTACCTAATAAAGTGGCCAGTGAGTGTACACTGAAGAAAAATAAAAAAAAAACTTTGGAGCGGGGTTTATTTATTTAAAAGAAAGAAAAAAGAACACATGAAAACAATTTCAGATAAAGGACAAAACAAAAGTTCAATCTAAAGGAAATATGTACTCTCAGGGCATTCATTACTTATATTTTTTAAAATAATTTAATTATAATTGTTTTAAAATGCATGCTCTATACTCGGAAGCACATGTAACTTAACCTGTCCTCAGCGAGAGGTCACAGAGTTAAACTGCCAAATAAAGTGTTTAAAAATGCAACAAATTTATAAATATAAATATCAAATAAAAGGTAGGGATCTGTAAGATATCAAACAATACATAAAGTAAACTTTCAATTATATTTTCCGTAACAAAACTGCCAATCAAAGTTGTGTCCTCACTTTGCTCAACTCCATCACATTTTTTTTTTATAATCCAAAATAAATCAGACAATGTCATGGTCAACTGTAACTCTGAGTACCTCTTTCACACTTCCTGCTCATGGTGGATGCAACAGTAGGACATTTGGTCTGGTAAATGTATTTATTTTTTTATATTTTAAACAAACAATATTTAAATCTCTGCAGTTACAGCTTCAACATGTCAACACCGTCATTCCCACTATGATAATTTCTGTTAGAAATTAGAAAAATATTCAGTTTTGTCAACTCCATCAGAATTTTCTGAATAGTGTGAAAAAAAATAAAAAATAATATATATATATATATAAAATGTATTTTATCACTTGTTCTGTTCTCACCCAAAACCGATTTGATCGCTTCTGAAGACATTGATTTCACCACTGGAGTCATGTGGATTTCTTCTCTGTTTCCTTCATGTGATTTTTGGAGCTACAAAGGTCTGATCAACATTCACTTGTATTGTATGAACCTACAGAGCTGAAATATTCTTCTAAAAATCTTCATTTGTGTTCTGCAGAAGAAAGAAAGTCATACACATCTGGGATGGCATGAGGGTGAGTAAATGATGAATTTTTATTTTTGGGTGAACTATCCCTTTAACTCTTTTACTGAACACCATTATAAGATAATTAAAGACTTCACACTCTTGTTGGATGGATCAAATTAAAATAGCATGCTTTTTAGTGTGTCAAATGACAGTAAGATATAAGTTATGAGGTGAATAAATGTCCATTTTCAGGAAGAAAAAAAAGTGTTTTTATAAAAAACCTGCTCCCTTACACAGTTTGTTAGCCGAGACCTTTGTCTACAAATATATCCATTTCAAATTAATTTAGTATTAAAAAATAAAAACTAAGATTTAAAACATGTTTTGCCCCCCATCTCTAGAATCAGTACAGACCACATGTCCAAGTAAACGCTACACAATTCTTGGTGGCTTTAATAAGAAATACTCATTAAAGTTTATTTTCCAATACTCTGTTTCAAGTCAGTTTACTCAGACAATGCTGCACTGAATTAAGACATACTTTTGAAAGTGTACTAGTATTTCAATGCTTTTTTAACATACATAGTTATGTACCACATGACACACAGAAACCTTCCACAGGGAAGCTTAATGCATGCTACGAAGTCTATTAGACAATATCTCCTAGCTTTAATGGTGATCGATACTCAATCCACGCAGACCCGAACACTTGATGCACAAAACACAATAACGGTAACAATCAAATGGTAACTTCAGACCTCTCGAAACATGGTTACCAAATGTAACAACAAAATCAACAATATAAGTGGTGTAAATAAACTCGCAAACAGTGAAACAGTGCAAGCTGAATAATTATGCAAGCCCAGTGCATGTTGAGAACACCAGCTTCAAAAAGTTAAGTAAAATTTACTCATTTTATTTACCTGTGAAATTTACTCAAATTAGCAAATAAATATGACAAGATTTTCTACTTATGACATGTAAAGATAACAATCATAAATAATATTTACTTGTAAGCTAGAGCATTAATTTACTTAATATTTTCAATTTCACGCTTTAACTTATATGTAAAAAGTACTTAATCTTTTCTTATATCTTTATATTTATATTTTTCCATGAAAACATTTTTTTCCAGTGTAATATTTAAGAGGTAATGAAATTGCAAAAATGATTATATAAACAAACTTGGTACAGCATGCTGACATGGTTATTTTACATAAATGGTACACAAAATATCTTGATAGTATGGCATATATGGTGCAATTATCAAAAGTATTTGCATATATGGAGATCAGATCATGCCTACACTTATCCGTTTGAAATCTGTTTTCAGTGTTCTAACATCATCGCTTTCCAGAGAGCGAAAGTCTTTCTACTTCCAGAGTAGATGAAACTTGGCAAAATCAATGCGTTTTCAAATAAAGTGTGGATGCGGCCAAATTTTGCCACATTACCATACCAAATCAAGGCGACAAATATTGCCTCCTAATAGCAAAGTTCATTTCTGACAGTGCTAGCAACCACCCAGCATCTTGGTAGTGTGTTTTGCACATTCAAACACCACTCATATCTTCAGAAAATGACAAATCTGGTTATCACCGCACTTCACCATTGACATCCATATTCAGTTTCGGGTAAGGAATACTGTTTATTAGACAAATAATCCAACAATGACAAGAATTCCTTTCATCTTTCCACATCAAGTCTTTTCATGTGTGCCATCACTCACAACAATGGGTAGCAAGATCCATTCAGATATAAAAAATATATATAAAAACGCTAACAAACGGTTCACATTACAAGGCAATTCCCTGCTTTCAGATGACATAAATCACTCTGTTCTCATTTCTGTCTTTGAACAATCAGGTGTAAGAAGTTCAGTTTCAATTTCTCTCTATAAACCAATATACAACCACAGTGTTTTGAAAAATGTCATTAAAAATGTCCTATGTGTAATACAAATAGTCTCATGATAACGCATTTGAACCTACAGCATTACGGTTTAGTAATGTAACATTTGGTTGAGTTCAATGGTTTGGTTTGTACTTCAAATATGTAATACAAAAACATCTTAAACGTACAGTGACAATTTTGCCAGAGGAAATAAGCTCTTGGTTTTTGAAAACATAAAAAGTATTAAATACGTGTTATTGTTAGAATGCAACGGCTGCTGGTTCCCATTAGTGTGGCTGACAACAACTACAGATTGTATCTTACCGTGAGTGAGAAGACATTTACTCAATCACCTACTGATATCTACTGCATGTGGTGCGAGCTTTCTGAAGTGTGTTCCCGTCAGGAAAACCTGAAACAACCAACTACGATGAGGTGCTACTCATTTAAGCATCACTACATCCTATCTGGATGAATCTAACGAAACCTGATCAACATGTCCACGTTATATTTCAGCCCAAAATCAGAAGAAATAAGGGCAACACTTTATAATAAGGTTCCATTTGTTAATATTAATGTATTAGGTATCATTATTTAGCAATAAACTATTTTTAGACAGCATTCATCTTTCTTAATGTTAATTGATAAAAACACAACTGTTCTTTGTCAGTACATGTTAGTTCATAGTGCATTAACTAATGATGTTAACAAATGCAACTTCTAATTTAAAACAAATGTATGAGGAAATGTTGAAATTTACATTAACCAAGTTTAACAAATGCTGTAAAAGTATTGTTCATTATTATTCATGTTAACAAATGTAGTTAACTGATGTAATAAATTGAACCTTAATGTTACCGATGTTGCATAAAGAAAATGAAGCCTATTTTTAGGACCATTTAGAGTTTTGCATTGTGACAATTAAGCACATGTCCTCACAAATTCTAATTAAACTGATTTAACAATTATTTAAATTGTAAATAATTTATAAATCAAGGTAATATTTTGTACTGCCTTTAAGTTAAAAAAACAATCCCATTCTTATTGCTGTAATGTGGACATTTTTTGATATTTTCTTTGGAAAGTATTTATACACTTTAGGCCAACTCCACACTAATCCATTTTCATTTGAAAACTCCAAAGTATGCCGGTGTCAATGAGAATTGAGAGGTATATGTGCTTAACTGTTACAGTTAATAAGCTTTATTTTCTTTATGCAAAATATCATTTCTTCTGACTTGGGGTTAAATATGACCTAGACATTTCTTTGTGAAATTCACCAACTTCCTGATACACCAGCAGTTTCTGTAGATGCCTCACATTTTCGAAACGAATAATCCCTACAGTAATGCCTCGACCTGTAACGGGTAACGTTGAAGTATCTAATTTGTCCAAAATGACGCATGGAAACAATATCCTCTAATAAAAGTACTCCAAACTCCAAGGCTGATATCCGTAATGGTCATCTTTAAATCTGTTGTCTGTAGGATCTGGCTATCCTGTTTTATAGTAAAACATGTTAGATCAGCAGGGAGGGGGTGGGCTTCTTGCCAGGCCACGCCTCCTTGGCGTATTTTTTCTTGCGTGGCTCGTTGAGGGGTTCGGCCGAGTAGGGTCCAGGAGCAGGGGTGGGGTTGAGCATGGCAGGGGGCTGCACTGTGGTGGGCGAGAGATTGACCTCTGGGGCGGGGTTGGGGAAGGGCAGAGGCATCCCGGCCAGCATTGCAGAAGACCCGCCCCCCTGAGCTCCACCCCCTTGTCCACCTGCCTCATGACTGGTGGGCGGCAGGTCTCCATAGAGCCCAGCGCTGAGAGGGAAGTTCTGTAACCGGCGCGCTATGCTGTCGTCCAGTCCCAGTGTACCGTGGGCCTCCAGTTTCTTCTTCTATGGTCGAGACGTGAAAGAGTGAAAGCATTTTAGTTGGGAAATGAGAAGCAATTCTTATTCAGATCCAGTTCCATTTTTTAAAAACTGCTAGAAACTAATGTTTTTAATGGCAGTCGGTTTTGTTAACACATTTAACATCTACATTCTTTCACCAATGCTTGGTGCTGTGAAATAAGACAATCTTTTCGTGCTGTGTTCAATGGTTGCACGTAACAAGCAACATACAAACATATCTGATTCGCATGAATCTTACGAGTCGGTTCTTTTTAATGAATTGGTCAAAATGAGTCAGTCGGAGCGGTTAAAGAAATGATAGGGTTCCCACATTTTTTGACCAATGATTTTTCCATGAGCGTTCCAGTGATTCCTGGATTAGGATTTTTTTTATCAGTTTTGATTCAGACAAGTTTGCTAATGAGTCATTAAGATTTGTTTACCGACCAATTCATTCAAAAGAACCGATTCATGAGCGATTCACTCATCAATAAGATGAAGCAAAAATTATAATTAATTCTACCGCAAAAAAACTGAAAACTGTATTAAATACATATTTAAATACTAAAATAAATAATGAATAACCAATTTCTTGCAAGTTCTTTGAGACAAGTAAATATATCTCATACTTTATGTTTGTTGTAATGTACATAACAGAAAATAAGGGAAAATATTTTTTTTTTAACAAATTATCTGATAATGTGTTAAAAATCTGATTAATTAGTTAAAACAATTTCAATCTATTCACAGCCTTACTATAAAAATGTTGTTGTAATTTTGTTTAGTTTCCATAACTTTTCCAGGTTTGGAAAAAGAAATTTAAAAATTCCCTGATATTTTCCTTGACCTTTCCAGTCATTTATGAAAACTAAGGATGCACCGATCTGATACCTGGATCGGTATCGGCTCCGATACTGAAGCTTTTAGATGGATCGGGTATTGGTCCGACGAGCCCGATCCAAATCCGATACTGTGTTAATCATGTTCGTTCCTGTCAAGCTCCAAAAATGACATAAAAGAACCATAAAAGCACCAATGAAGTAGTTCATATGACTCGTGCATTTAATTCAAAGCCACTTGAAGACGTGCGATAGCTCTGTGTATCACAAAAGGTTGTTTTTAATAAGTAAATATATAGTATGCGCAGCGCCAGCGCGTTTTTTAGCCTTCACAGCGGTGCGCGATATTTGAGCGCTACTCAAGAACAGCATCTCAGACGTAGATGCTCAATAGTTCGGTTCACTTATAATATGCATTTAAAACGGCACCAGAGGAGCATTTTACCAGAATTTGAATTAGAAGCTACTGTGAACTTGCCTACAAACAGACACATACAGGATTCCTGGAGAGTTCAGAATGTCAAAATAAAAGCGTGAGGGTTTAAAAAGTGCACAATTTAAATATATTACTGTTGTATTTCAAATTAAAAGTCAATAATAATAATAATAATAATAATATTAATAACAAATTATTATTAATATTATTGTCATCATTAGTATTTGTTTACAATTTATAATAATATTTAAGTTTAATGGGTTCCAAAAAATAACTGTGAATGAAAAGTGAGCAGATATCTTACAACTAAACTGAACAAAAAAGAGATCTGAATCCTCTACTGGCTTCTTTTCTACTGAAGACTTATACTGGAATTACCGTTAATTTTGCTGCTACATTATCCAGTATACTAGTTAACAATAAAGTTTTTCTTAATAAGCTATACATTGAAATAATGTGTAGTTAGAGGTTTGTGTTTCTTTACATATTAAAGAGTACTCCCAATTAGTTCCACACAATAATGTAAAGATATTCTAAACTGATTATGCAAAACAACAACACTGCTATCGGATCGGGATCGGTATTTCTGATTTCCGATATCGGAATCGCAAGAGAAACATTGGTAGCGGTGCATCCCTAGTGATAAATGGATAAGGATTTTTGATTCAGATACGTTCACTAATGAATCATTAAGATTTGTGAACTGTTTTTTAAGCAAAAACTTGCAAAGTTTTATTTTACACAAAAGCAATATGTACAGTAGATGATGAAATATTTTAGTCTTACTATAGCTAAAACTTACATTCACTACATTATAGAAATATCTATATAATATACATTTTTTTTTTTTACTTTTCTAGTCCTGGAAAATTAGTTTTAAATTGATATTTCCAGGTTTTCCATGATCGTGGGAACCCTAAAAATGAACATCTCACTCAGTGATCTCACTCAAAGTCAATACTTTGTCATATCCAACCTCAAAATAACCAAAAAACTATTGCTGTTTTTTGTGTGCTTAAGGTTTTTGAGATTTAAATCAATGTAGTTTCTGCTTGGCTGTTCATATATCTTCATTATGTTGAACTGGAATCACAACATGAATTCAATCCGTAATGATTCACATCCATAGTTCTGTAACATGCCATTGAAACAAGCTCATTTGAACAGTTAGACTACTGTAGAGAGGGATGACCAGACAGGTAAGGTCAGGGGATACTATCTTTACATTAGGAGCGAGAAACCTTTTAGAAACCATTATTCTCACATTATACAATTTCCTGTTTGTGTGCCATGCAACAAGCAACTGTAATTGTATTGCGAGAACATCAGTTCTCAATCCGTTAAAATCAATGCAGACACTTTGAAACCAATGATTTTACCTTAATGGGGACCACAGCTGTCTGCACCATGTTTCTGAAGCGCCCTACAGAGGGGTCGACGTCCTCTGTGAATAGAAAAGAGCTAATTAACACCATCACAAGTCACAACATGAACAAAAGAATGAGAAGACTGCAAGAAGATCGAGTCAATGATGGAAAACTTCTATTGGGATGTAATATTACCATACTGTGCAGTACATCCTGTTTGCTGTTTTTTAACATGTACAAATAGAGGTAGACCAATATATCGGATTTACAGATTAATCTGTGCCGATAGTTGCTTTTTGGAACTATTGTTATCAGCAAAAATCAATGGCGACATTTGCTGACAGTTTTTGCATCATTTCAAAATAAGAGTCTCCGGTGTGTTTTGGGCTTGTTTATACTTATAATTACCACATTATACACCAAATCTTCATTTTTTCTGGTTATTTTGGGGATTTCGGTTGAACAAACTGCATGTGGGATTTTATTCATTTAAGACTCTTTGTTTGTTTTTTTGATATTCTATAAATCAATTTTAAAAACTATAAAATGGTTATTGACCTTTCCCACCACCTTAGTTATCGTATCGGCAAAATCCACTATCGGTTGAACTCTAAAATGTACAGGTACATCTACATTTATGTAAGTACAGTATATGCACTTTCTATACATTCAATACTCATATTTTCACACACAATTTACCGTCTTATAAAAGAAATGAATAAGTGAGCACATACGGTAGAGATACGTTCAAGTACAGGATGAAAACCATTTCTTAAAACAGTGTCGTGCTCCTGTATGCAAGCATGCTCATCCGGCGCACGCATGTGTGTGTGTGTGTGTGTGTGTGTGTACCAGGGTTGATGATTTCCTCCTCTTCACTGAAGGACACACGTGAGCTCCTCCTCTTCCTCTTGGGTCTCTGGATCTCCAGGTTTCCCTCCTCGATGGTCAGCGTGGAGATGCGCTTGTTATGAGCCGTGTTGAACTCTGTCAGGTTCTGTCAAATTAATACCACTGCTTAGAGTTCACTCATACTTTTCCAGTGGGGTCATTTCTCTTTATTTATCTTTTGGGATGAGCAGTTGTCTTGTTAACTTGTTACTCAGTGTCTAAAGTAACGTTGTTTATTATTTTTTCAATGAATCGATGCCACAAACCTCACAAACTGTACAAACAAATATGCACATCCAACTGAAATTCAGCTGACTATTCGATTAGATTTGCAGAAAAGTCTATATGAACTAGTCGTGGATCACATGACTTCAGCTGCACTTGTTCTATACATGGCGATTTCAGGAGGAAGAATCCTCTGTCCACAAAATGTGTGTTTGCATGGCATTATTTTGTATAATTCAGAGTTCCCACACTTTTGGAATTCCATGATATTTTTTCCATGACCTTTCCAGTCATTGATGATTAATGGGTAAGGATGTTTAAAACTCATTTTGATTCCAACTGATAGGCTAATGAATCATTCAAACTGGTTTGTGAACCAATTTAAGGCTGTCAAATGCAAATTCAAATTTTGAATATTGGTCGAATTTAAGGTAAAAGTGCACATTTAAATGCTAAAATTTTGGATGCTTTGCCAAGCACTGATGATGACTTACAGGCCGTTCAGACCGATCCCACAGTGAACACAGCACACAGTTGTCGCAAGATGCATTTTAAAGTTTAAATTGACAAGTGTTTCAAACCACAGCGCTCCTGCATGAGAAACTGAATAATTGGCGCAGCGGTCAAATACGTCCTTGTTGTGTATGCTTGTATAGAAAAAGACGGATGCTAAAACGTGTTCGAGGTTATGAGTAATGCACATATATAAAAAAAAATGACTTTATCAAGTGTGTATGTCAAGGAGGTCCTTTGTCTGCATATTTATTCTTGTCATAGAAACATAGGCTTTGAAGAATCTGAAATAATTCGTACTTAAAATGTTTAAAATTTCTATATATGCTGATGACACCATATTTTATATTAATCCAGATATTTCTTCTTTGACAAAATGAATAAATGAGTTGGTTGAATTTTCAGGTTGTTCTGGTTTAACTCCAAATTATGAGAAATTTTTTTTTCTTAGGCTTGGGACTTTGAAATATACAAAATGTAATTTGCCATGCAAGGTACCAATTCAATGGACAGACGGGCCTGTTAATATTTTAGTAATTCTGATAAATAAAACTGATACAATTTAACAATCATAGAAAGGAAATCACCTCACTCTGATTGTTTCTCAGTTTACTTATTCTTTATTATATAGTAATTAGGGGAAAATGTTATTTTTGGGATGTATTTATTAAGAATCATATTTTATAAATGATCTTGTTGATGCATAAACATGGACATTTTTCTTCAAGTTTTTGCTATAGACAATTACGTTCTCCTATTGCTGTAAAATGGTAAAAAATGGTGAAAAATATTAAGATTAAAATAAAATAAAAGAGACATATATAATTTTGCCTTATAATACAAAAAATTATGTTTGCTACCACAACGCATTAGGAATTACTGGGAGGACCTTTCTGATATGTCTGTTTTGTGGAGTGATGTTTTTAGGCCACTTTACGAAACATCATTTAATGAACAAACGTGGGCTTTCCAACTTTAATTATTCTAAAAAATATTGCCTACAAAAAAAGATGTATCATGCGAGTGGATCATTGAATCCGATTCTCATTGTAGATTCTGTTCAGAGGAGAAGATATTGTGCATTTATTTTGGTATTGTCCTGAGGTTTCTTCTTTTTGTTCCAATATAGAGAAATTGGCTTACTACATTTGATATTAAATTACCTTTGAATCTGTACAAGATAATTTGGGGTGAATATAAACAAAAAATGTACTGAATTCTAGTATTATTTTGTTTGGAAAAACCCTAGATAGTAAAGGTGTATTTGAAGTACTATTCCATGTTAGAGAGAATGACAAGAGTTTAAACTGGAAGAGAAGACATGTTTTTGAGAAAATGAGCAAAATGACTGAGATTTTTTGAAGATTAATTGAGATTAAAGTTTTTCTTTTCTCTGTAATATACTCAAATGACTTATTTCAATATACAGTAGTTACAGACGTAAGCCTTAGTGCATGCATGCAATAGTTGTGCCTTTACGTAAAACTTGGTGTACTTTATTTTTATTTTGGAAGAACAAAGTTGCATGGATAGTGGTCTAAGAATTATGATTGTGTGACTTATGAGTTTGTTAGTATTTTTATTATTATTATTTTAAGTATGTCTGTGTGTATGTATGTTGTTGTAATTGGTTGTCTGGTCTTAACTTTTTTTTTTTTTTTTTACTATTGTAATTTTTGCGATATTGTGTGTGATATACAGTATATAGTTCTAACTTACGTGAGAACTTACGCACAGCTGGTGCAACCCTACCCAGATGATCTGTTAAGCCGTCACACACACACACACACACACACACACACACACACACACACACACACACACCTCAAGCTCGGTTTCTTCCTCTGGCAGTCCCAGTAATCCCTTGAGCTCCTCATCCTCCACTCCTTTACTGTCTCCTGCAGCAGAGCTGCTCTGTGTCTGTGGTTTCTCTCTCAGCGTGTACACTCGCGTCGACGCTCCAAACGACATGGTCGAGTCAATCGGAACCTGCTGAGGTTTGTGAGGCTCAAGGCGAATTCTGCCCAGAAATGTGCCATGGGCTGCAGCGAAGAGAGATGAAGACCATGAAAACTGAATGAAGGCTTCACCTGTACTTCAGATATCAAGCATTACTGAATCACTAGATGTTGATTCTGTTCTGTTTAATACACGCTGAGGACTGCACTTCAAATGAATCTCATGAGACCTGTCAAGAACATGTTCAGCTCATATTTCACACCAAAATCAAAACAAAGGTATAAGAAATTAGATCTTTCATTCAATAAATTAAGCCTGATTTTAGGACCCTATTAAAGGAATGTTCCGGGTTCAATACAAGTTAAGCTCAATTAACAGCATTTGTGACATAATGTTGATTAACACAAAGATTTTTTTGACTCGCACCCCTGTTTATTATTTAAAAAAAAATAGTGGTTCCAGTGAGGCACTTACAATAGAAGTGAATGGGGCCAATCAGTAAATATTCAAATACTCACTGTTTAATTTTATACTTTTTTCCTTCCGATCTTGGGATGAAATATGACCCACGCATGTTCTTGACAAGGTTCATGAGATTCACCAACACAATAACAATGGAAAATACACCACAGCTATTGCTCATCTACAACAAATACATCTTCCTTATCAAATCATGTCTGGTTTGAGCAGAGCAAACAAATAATACAAATGTATATATTAAACATGATCTCCAGTGGGGGTTTTTGTAGTCGTTCAGCAGGGCTGCACTCACTGCTGTTCAGGTCGATGAGAAAGACTCTCTTGAGGTGTCTGTGGTAAACCAGCGCCGCATGAACTCGCGAGCAGGACTGATGGTCTATTGTGAAGTCACAGTGATCAGGGTTCCTCCCAAACAGATAGAACTTCTTCTCATCGATGATCAGCTTCTGCACACCATAAGAAGAGTGTAATACTTGCGTTATTATTTATGACACTTATTGATATAAGCTAATTTGCTGCATGCAATATGCAATCAAAACACTGTCTACTTTAAAATGCAAAATAACCCTTTTATTGTTTGAAATTGATGACTGCGTGTGACGGCACTTGCCTCGCTCAGCATGCACGCAATGAGATCATGTTACTGTAAAGTGCCGTAACGTTGCATATGCATAATGTTTCAAATACTATTATTTTTTATACATAATTGGATGCAGTATATACTGCAGTAGGTGCACAGTAAGGTCTTACCTCTATTAATTTATCTCCTTTAACCACATCCAGATGGAGTCCAGGTGGAGGCTTCCCTGCCCTGTGAAAATATGAAATACACATAATAAGACAATTAATTCATGCAATTCTTATTCTGACTATTATGATGTGTCCGTTTAATGTGTAAGTAATCCATTTCTATGTAATTCACAAATTGCACGTTCTCCTTGCAAAAAGGCAGGTGTGCATTTTACAGTAAGATTCAGTAGTGTTATGGATTAAGGCTTCATTGGAAATGTGCACAGTAAATGATAATATTCCTTTGAAATGAAATCAGATCAGTCTTTAAATGATGAATGCGTGTTCACGTAAAACACTGGAATCCACAAAGCCTCACTGACCGAAGACAATATATAAAGTAAGAAATGAATGAGACATGCATGCTGTAATTGCAGGTGTGTATTAAGCTACTGTCCACGCCTATAAACGCAAACTGGAGTGAGCTGCACTGCTTTTCTTCATGCAGTCAGTGTACACTCATCAGTTCCACACATATGCATGCAGTACTTTCATTTCCTGCTTAATAATAAAGTGCTTAATTCCTCGTCTCACCATGACGGACAGTCAAAGCCTGCTATGTCTGTGCTTGTGCTCGCCGCCATTTTGCACTGTAGCGCGGAATGCTGGGTAATTAGTCGAAGTTACTGAGGATTGTGGGATTTGTAGTTTCAAACGCCCTCTGAACCCCCTCATGATGTTTATGGTCTGTGCTCTCTATTTTAAACAGCATTTTGCTAATTGTTTTATAATTATTATGCATTCAGCATTTATGAACTCATATAAATAGAGAGACTAGATGGAATGTTTGTAAAAATCCAACGATACTCGTGGAACCATTTAGGGTGCTTCACCTGCCACGGCTGGAGATCCTCCAGACATACTTGAAAGGAGCATTAAAATATATCATAGCTATGTGCTTAACCCTTCTGCGATCTTCGGGGCATTTTTGTCTTTTTCATTTTTGTTTTTTCGATCATTTTGGCTGTCTTAATGCCAACGGCATAATTTTGGCCAAAGGTGTTTATTTTTTGGGGAATTTTGATATTTAAACCTCAGTTCCTACAATACATCTGTTATACACTGTGTACACAAAATAGTTACACTCAGGACCTTCAGGACAAAAATGTCCCCATTGAAACCCATTAAAACTGCAATATTTGATCCCAGTGCCATTAAAGCATTAAATCATGAATTTTATGATATTATGCTTTCAATCCGGAGCCCTGGATTCCACCAGATGGCACCATTTTTCTCATGTTTAGCCTATGGAGCAAATACATGCTTTTTTCCTATTTTCTGTTTGCTGTATTATAGAGCACTGCAGGCCAGTTGAATAAATGATGCAGCTTAAATTGTGTGGGTGTGTTTTGTATGTGTGTATTGAGAAATGTGTGTGTGTGTGTGTGTGTGTGTGTGTGTGTGTGTGTGTGTGGGCAGGTTTAAGTGGTTTACGAGGACTTTTTTTTAGGTTACAAACTGGTAGTTACAAGGGTATTATGCTATAAATGTGGTTTATGAGGACATTTCTAGTGTCCCCATAATTCAAATCTCTTAAAAAAAACATACTAAACAATGTTTTATTGAAAATGTAAAAATGCAGAAAGTTTTTTGTGAGGGTTAGGTTTAGGGGTAGGGTTAGGTTTAGGGGATATAATCTATAGTTTGTACAGTATTAATATCATTATGTCTATGTAGAGTCCTCACAGTGTGTGTGTGTCTGTGTGTGAAAAACAACAGTGGCATTATGTAAACAAAGTGGCATTTAAAGGGTTAAAATCCTGAAAATGAATGAATATTTGGTAGTTATGATCAAGACTGATGTTGGTTAAAAAATCTAATTCAGTGAAAGTGGAAAATAATATTAATATATAATATTTTTATGGCAGTTTTTTGATGCAGACATTTTTGTCCTCTAAGATACTGAGTGTGAGCTTTTTTTTTTTATCTGACACTGCACAAAAAATAATAATGCATCAAAATCAGTGTTGTGCACAAAAACTTATTTGGAATAATCAATTTCTTAAAAAAAAAGAAAACAAAAGAAGAAGAAGCAAAAATCTCAGTTAGGCCAGTAAACTATTTAGCCCAAGATGGAGCACTTGTATTAAAATGAATGAAAGAAACGCCCAATATGGTGGATGTAGATGAGAAAGTCCCGCCTTACAGGTAAAAGAGCCAATCGCCTTTAAGATACAGATATCACCTGTCAGTCAATTCGAGAACATGCTAACGCATATTAGCTGAACCAGCCTAAAAAGAGATTTTTTTTTTAGTATGATCTGAGGTGAAGAAACACAATTTATGATACCAGTTTTGTCAGATTTTACAGCTGATTTAAAATATGTTCTTTGATCGTAATCTTGACCAACCGTTTTTGGGGATTTCGGTCTTTCCCCATTCAAGTAAATAGAAGCTGCACTTTTATGCCGCTTGTAGTATCCATAGACAATAGCAGCCCGGGAGCGTTTCAAAGATGGCTGCAGAGTGAGCTGACTTGCTTTAATGGGGAATTTGGTTACAGTGAGGCACTTACAATGGAAGTGAATGGGGGCCAATCTGTAAACGTAAAAATACTCACTGTTTCAAAAGTATAGACACAAGACATACACAATGTGTGTTAACATGATTTTAGTGTGATAAAATCACTTAACCTTTTCTGTGTAAAGTTATAGCCGATTTTACAACTTAGTTGCCATTACGAAGTAACATTGTAAACCTAAAATGATTTAAACTTTACAGCTCAAATAATACATGAGTTTTAACAGAAGAATTAATGTTCTGTAAAATTATAATTCACATTTCTGTCTTTAAACTCTACAAAAATTGTCCACATTCACTTCTATTGCAAGTGTCTTACTGTAACCAAGATTTTTATTATTTTTTTTATTTTTTTTTTTTTTAAGAAAAGGAGGGACGAGTCGAAATAGTTTGTGTGTGTGGTAATCAACATTATGCCACAAATGAGCTTAACTGTGTGAATATTTCTGGAATATATCTAGGGTGTGTTCTTAGTGTTCCCAGCCTCCCCTCCCCCCCTCTTTTTATTTATTTTTTTTACATGGTACCAAGGTAATACTATTACTATTATTTTTTATAGGAAACACCCTTTCTCAATCCTGGTGCTTTTAATACATTCTTTTACAATAACTAAATTGCCAGAATTCGTTCACATCAATCTCTTATCTAGTAATAAGTGCATATTACAACATACAATGCAAGATTTCGCAAACAACTCTACAAGACTGTAGAAATCACTCAAATCGAGCCAGTCGCAGTTAAACACTGAACACAGAAGAATAAAACATTACCTTCATTAATTGAACTATTGTTTTGGTCTCTGCAGCACATGGAACTAGAATACCAACACTTACTAACAGGTTAACTCACCTCTGTATCTGCAGCTAATCCACTCAGTTACTTTACATTCCACCGATGCTCACATTACTTGCTTTGATCAAACTCTCCACTGTATGCATAAATAATTGGCTTCATTCCTCTGATCTAATGTTTAATTATATTTGGGGCATTTCAGAGAAAAAATTTTTAGGGGACTGCAAGGCAAATACAGCTGTCAGACCATTCAACACTGGGTTAAGGTGGGCTGACTGTCTATTTAAGTTTAATGAACATCTAGTGTCATCTATACATGGTCAATAGACACATTTTCTGTAAATGCTCAAATAATAATAATAATAATAATAATAAAACATGATTCAAGTGCAATTGTTTTTTTGTTTTTTTTAATAAAGCCAATCCCACCAATAAATTACACATTCACTTATAAGATTCCCTCTCATGAAATTCTGTTTATGTCAAAATACTTTACAAGAACACAAAGGAAAACAAAAAGTCAAAGCACTTTTTTTTAAGTCACAATGCATCTGCACAGCTCTCAGTAGTTGATGTCGAGTGTAAATCAGGTCAGACGGTTGAAGGGTTGAGGAGAATCTGTGAGCAGGACACTGAAGGGAATATTTCGTAGTGCTTCTCTGAAAAACATGGTTTTCTTTCTTACTAAATTGTAATACAGTTGTGCTCCCAAATTTGACACACTTAACAGGAACTTCATCCTTAGACCAGAAGATCAGATCAGTGTACACTCTGCACAGAAATCCAGAAACACACAGGTCATGTGATCATGTCAACATGCTACTTATAACAACCAATGAAGTCAACACCCCCGTTCACAACACAAACTCAACAATCACTCACACAGCACACATCACAGCCATCAGACAGTCCTCTGTGCATATCAGCAGTTCATGTACAGTATGTACAGAAGAGCAAAAAACACGTTACAAAAATTGTAACTTACTGTGATTTTATAAAAAATAAAAATGTTTAGAAGTTAGGAAGGGGAAAACTGGTACTTGTTTCAAGTTTATAATCTATAATATGTATTTAACTGATGTGTTGTCTTTTAAGGACAACCAAAAATGAAAACTGTCATTGTTTACTCACTTTCATATCACTCCACCAGAAAAGTAGGATACGACTTGTGCACAACAAAGTCTTCGATTGCCATTGTATTAGCCATATGACAGCTCTGTATGAGATCGAGGAATAGACACACATTTAAGTCGTTCATCATTGATAACTTCCCCCTCTGCAACAACTCTCAAATCTCTTTTCACTCCTGTGCCATGGATAAATAAGATTTGTACAGACAATCAATAAGTTTCGCATTCCCTCGCAATACCATTATCCATCCCTTCCGAAAAATAATCATGGTTTTATAACAGTAATTATAGTTCAACAATGTTATTTAATGCAACACAAACTATTGCAAAAGAAAAAGCAACTTATTGTGAGGGAATGCAAAACTATTGCAAATCAATGCAAAACTTTTTGAGACGGAACGTAAACTATTGTGAGAGAGGGCAAAACTTATTGCAAAGGAACAGAAGACGATTGCAAAGGAACGCAAAACGCTTTGTGAGGGAACAAACTATTTCAGGAAATAAATTCCCTCCCTGTCCTCTAAGGGGCTCTGTAGATTTGAGAGCTGCAGCAGAGGGGAATATTATCAGTGAATAATGACTTACATTTTGGTCTGTTCCTCACATTAAGCTATCATATGACTGATGCATGAGTCATATGGACATCCCTTGGTCACTACATGCATTTGTTGTATGGAAAAGAGCAGCGTGAACAGGTCTGGAATGACAAGAGGGTGAGTAAATGACAATTTTCACTTTTGAGTGAACTATCGCTTTGAGATACTCCATAGGACTCCACCTGTGATTTGCTCTCTCTCTCAAAAAAAAACAAAACAAAGAAATTCCTTTGGGCGTGACCACAATCTTACATTCCAACCAATGACATTCATCAGCATGTCAGCTTCACATATTCAATGTTTGCGCTGTCAACTTTAGCATCGCTCTATGAAGTTCTCTAATGGATTTATCAACACTTCCAAATCAAGCCATCGTTTCTAACTGACACAACTACATGCTTGTCAGGCAAATGTAGCTCAGTCCTTTGAGAGAACTCCCGGCTGTTAGAAATAGACGGACGAATCAAGTGCTCACAAGGGCAATGGGATTTCAATATACGGCATAAATTATGGTAATCTCAACGAGAAAGCAGGTTTAACAATATTTGGGTGATCACAAAAGTGTGGCTCTGAGAAAAAAAAAAATCCTTTTACCCTTTATTCTTGCGATAATATGGATTAGAGGATAATGCCACAGTTGGAAGTGACGCTTCTATAAAAGCAGGAAAAAAAATCTTTAAGAGGGATGATTTAAGCCATTGCTCGGAATTACATCTTTGCTGGTTCTGGCATTGAAAAGCATCCCCCACTTGAAAAAGGGAAAAATGACAAAGAAAAATAAGCACACGGCATATTCATGTAAATATTACTGTCCCTTGTCACTTAATTCAAGGACATGTTCAGTGTTTAAAGGGACAGAGGTGCTCCTGCCACAAAGGTTCTTGTCGGATATGCGTTAAACTTCATACAAAACGTCGACCTGAATAGCAGTTTCTGTCCCACAGTATTCATTCTTCATATGCCCCAAAAAACATGACAGGCTTAAGTGCGAGTCTGTCAGGAGCGTAGCGGAAGGGATTAGCGTTAAGATTCAGCATTCTGGGATTCAAGTGGAGATCAAATTCACCTCACTGCTATTGAATGTCAAAGACACGCTTGTGGTTGTGTGTGTGTTAGCATCAATGTTCTTATCCGGTTCACACTCCCTATACGCTTTTCCCTGATGCGGAGACTAACTCTCTCGGTGCTAATATATGAGGGTTTGTGTTTTTAATCAAGGCTGGTCACTCAAAGCATTCATATGATGATCACATAAAGATCTCACAAGTGTTCTCACGTATACTAATAAACTCACTCCCACCACAATGCAAGTGACTTTCTACAAAAGTCAGTCAACAAATTCAAGTCAGTGTTTAAGCAAATCTTCGGATCACTTGGTGCTTAAGGGTCAATCAAAACGGGTACCTTTATGTCCCTCATTTACATACACTACCAATCAAAAGTTCAGACATAAGTTAATCAATATCATGATGTAAAACAATTTTATGCTTAAATTTTTTAAATTAAGTTTTGTAGACAAATAAATTGGTGTCTATGAATGAATTTCTATACAAAGCTAACATGTGGCCAGCATACATGGGATTTTCTTCAATACTGTTTAAAAGCATCTCAGGACAAAGCACCTCATGAAGTTGCTTGAAAGAATGAACAATGTACAGAGCTGGAATCTACACAAAGGTTGCCGACTTTGAAGAAGCTCATATTAGTTTTGATTGAAACTTTTTTGGTTGCTACATAATACCTATACTTCCGTTTGTGTTATGTTATAGCTTTGATGACCTAACTATTATTTTATAAAGTGAAAAATAGTAATAAAAAAAATAATGAGTAGGTGTGTCCAAACTTTTGACTGGCAGGTTATGTGTAAATATTGACTATGTAACAATGAACAGTGGAAACAAAATTTTAATGTGTTATTAGGCATTTAATTCTTTTCCTTTTCTTTCTTAAAGGAATAGTTGACCCAATAAATGGAAATTTTCTCATCATTTACTCACCCTCATGCCATCCCAGATGTGTTTGACTTTCTTCTGCAGAACTCAAATTAAGAATATTTTGGAATATTTCAGCTCTGTAGGTCCATACAATGCAAGTGAACGGGTGCCAAAAAAATATAAAGGCAATATCACATAAAGGCATCATAAAAGTAATTCATTTGACAGTAGTTTAATCTATATCTTCAGAAGTGATATGATAGGTGTGGTTGAGAAACAGATCAATATTCAAGTCATTTTTTTTTTTTTTACTATCAATTCTCCTCCCTGCCCAGTAGGGGGACGATATGTATGAAGAATGTGAATCACCAAAAACACGAGAATGGGAACGTGAAAGTGGAGACTGACTGATTTATAGTTAAAAAAAAAAAAAAAAAAGTTAAATATTGATCTGTTTCTCACCCACACCTATCATATCGCTTCTGAAGATATGGATTTAACCACCGGAGTCGTACAGATTACTTTTACAATGACTGTCTGTGCCTTTTTGGAGCTTTAAACTGCTGGTCACCATTCACTTGTATTGTATGTACCTACAGAGCTGAAATATTCTTCTAAAAATCTTCATTTGTGTTCTGCAGAGGAGAGAAAGTCATACACATCTGGGATGGCATGAGGGTGAGTAAATGATAAGAGAATTTTCATTTTTGGGTGAACCATTCCTTTAACGGTCAACCCTGTTATATGACCAACATATAGGCCAATTAATATTTATTGGTTTTTAATTTATTCCAATTATGACTTTCTTCACCTAACAGAATGTTTAAAATCATAAATTTACTTTAAAAATAATAATTTTGATATGGAAATGGTGTCCGTTTAATAATGACCCATAAGCACTTCTGGACATTCTTCTGTCTGAAAGAGCAGCTTGTGTTCTGGGTCCTTTTTAAATCTGATGAGATTTCATTTGCCTACATTCTAGAGAGCGTAAAGTATACCTAACTTCTCATTTCAGGACATCATGTTCAACCTAGTCTCATAGAATCACATTACTATACCTTCATTTTTGCAAAATGATTTATGCGTGGCTTCTTCTACGTATTGCAGCAGTTTCCAGGAGAAATAAACACTAGAGGCGCTACAACAACGACTTTTATTCGCTGTCACACAAATCACAAGTAAAATGTTTATTGTTTGTTTTACATCAACTACATTTACGAGCTTGTTCGAGTGCAACCAAATTGCACAGTAGCTCAACTGATATAGTGTTGCACTTGCATTGCAAAAGACCTGGGTACGAGTCCTGAAGAGCACACGAGTTGACACGTGACCGAAAGTGTCATAAAAGCACCACAAAATGACGTGGTTGCTTCAGCAAATGTGTTTTTGATCTCACGTTTGCTTTTTATGAAAATATACTGTAGGTTAGGTTTAGGATTAAGGTTTAGGGTAGGGAGGTCGGTTTTGCATTAACCTTAAAAACCTGCACTAAACTCGCTTTTAGCGCCACACAGTAGACATTTCACCTCGGAACTGACACAATGCCTGTAATGAACCTCATGATTTCATTTTGCAAAAATGTTGCTACATCATATAATTTTCATGAGATTAGGCTGATTAGGTTTTGGTAATTTTAGTCAGGCTGAGCTGGACATAAACCACAGAGTGATGAGGGAAAAGATCCTTCACATGTGCACCTTCCATAGCGCCAAGGTCAGTTTCTAGCAGGAAGCAAATGCTAACAGTGTTTAGACAGAATTGCCTTGAAACTTGTGTTTATTTCATTGAGGGCAATCATTGATTATAGAATAATTTACCGTATCTCTTTTGAAATATCAACTACAAACTATTGCCTTGTGAAGTATTTTGTAGAAAAGGTGAAAAAACACTGTTTTCAAATTGAGCAATACAAATTCAAATCCCTGAAGCCCTTATGTGAGCGAAGTGCTGAAAAACAGTTATTGATCCCATTGTACAAAAGCTGTTAAATTTGACCGTGAAAATATCAAGGTGGCTGTATAAGAGGCGGTTATTTCCTGCGTTTGCATTAGAAGTTGATTTAGCACCGGGAGTGATGTAGGACGAGCTCTCAAAGAGAACGTAATGGAAAGACATTGGAGTTACCAAGAGAGATGGAAGCCATGAGTTTGCTGCGCTCTATTAAATCTACATTTGGGCTGGGCGATATATCTCAAAAATTTAAGATATATTCAATATTACACTGTTGCTGATAAAAGCGTAACCAAAATTGTCAATATTGTGATGAGTTTATCATGAATATTGTGAATAAGCACGCTAAGACAGGGATATTTTCGCAGTCTGATTTAAATCTCAGTAGCAAAAAAACACAAGAGAGAGTTGGGATGCTCGATTCATTGCAGCAAACTGGTTCGTTCAAACTGTCTGCTTCAGTAAATCGTTTCAAACACTGACTGAATGATTTGTTTCCTTCACTCAAAAAATTTTAACAGAATTCCCATGTGGCATCTTACATGCTTTAAAATGTTTCTGTTTAGTAAAAAAAAGTAAGTAAATATTGCGGTTTATAACCATGTATTATATTGGTGCATATGAATTAAACATTTTTAGTTTAAAACATTTTGGAAAAATTCACCGATTATTGTTAACTAGACTTACTGCATTTTACCTATTGGGTCATTCTGTGTCAACTCAACCAGAGGTCCCTGGCTCAGATCTGTTTGACTTTTTTTTTCTTTTTCTGATGAAATACATAATTGATAGTGGAAGCCAAAATATGAAATGCTATGGATCAATAATTATTGAGTAATCCATTATTTGGTAGATGTGGTCAAAAAAATAAAAAAATAAAATAAAATAAATAAAAGTCACCAATGATTTTGGAGCAAAACTACTTGGTGGAACAACTGAAGTCTGGGATCTCTGGTACCCAGACTCTGACACCCAGACACTTTCACAGTGTCAATTCTAGTTCAAACATTATTCAGACTTTTAAGAAATACTAGCTTCATACCATGTGACCCACATATGGTTTTCAACCACTGAAAATGTGAAAAATTTAGAGATGGAGTCAGACTGAGAGCCCAATATATCTGGTATGTAACTGTATAGGGCCTAAAAATGAAGATACAAAAAGCAAACTTTGTTCTAAACAAAGATATCTTTAAACTTTGAGTTATAAGCACTCCAACTTTGGAAAACAAAAACAAAAAAACACCACCATTGGCATATAATGCAACAAGATGTACCGAAGTCAACTGATTTTAATAATACACCTACATACCTCTGTGTAAAAATAAAATAATGAAGCTGACACCTAAGTTTTTTTTTTTTTTTTTTTTTTTGTTACTTGTAGTTTTGCTCCAAAATAAAAAAAAAAATTATTTTGACCCTCCTCTACAAAATAATGGATTCCTGAGTAAATAGTGATACATGGCCATTTACATTTTGATATACCTCATCATTTATTTTATTTTCAGAAAAAGTACTGACAAAATAAAAAATTTCATCAGAAGTTTCTTAAATTTGGTTGATTTAACATGGAAAAACCCTGTTACATTAAAATTTTGAATCTACTTGACGATGGTTTCTCTGGTTTAAAAAAAAAAAAAAAAAACTGTTTCAAGCCATACATAGAGATTCAAATTGAATATCACCAAAAGACATATCAACTATTAAAATAAGTAGTCAAAATATCAAACTAGACTTTTTATAGCTATACCGCCCAGCCCTACTCTACATGCTGTCTGATTTCTCAGTACTGGAATGTTCTGGAACCTCAAAGTAATATTGCAGGTTCAATTCAAGTTGAGCTCAATGGACAGCATTTGTGGCATAATGTTAATTACCAAACAATTAATAAAAAAAAAAAAAAAAAAAAAAAAAATCGGGGGGACCTGGGTAGCTCAGCAAGGAAAGATGCTGACTACCACCCCTGGAGTCGCAAGTTTGAATCCAGGTCATGCTGAGTGACTCAGCAATTGGCCCAGTTGCTAGGTTGGGTAAAGTCACACAGGGTAACCACCTCATGGTCGCTATAATGTGGTTCTCGCTCTCAGTGGGGCACGTGGTGAGACGTGCGTGGATACCACGGAGAATAGCGTGATGCCTCCACACGCGCTATGTCTCCACAGTAACACGCTCAACAAGCCACGTGATAAGATGCACGGACTGACAGTCTCAGATGCGGAGGCAACTGAGATTTGTCCTCTGCCACCCGGATTGAGGTGAGTTCACTACGCCAACACAAGGACTTAGAGCACATTGGGAATTGGGCATTCCAAATTTGAAAAAAAAATAAAATAAAAAAAATCAAGGTTCCAGTGAGACACTTACAATGGAAGTGAATGGGGGCCAATTTTTGAATGTTAAAATACTCACTGTTTCAAAAGTATAGACACAAGACAAAGGATATGCGTGTAAACATGATTTTAGTGTGATAAAATCACTTACTAACTTTTTCTGTGTAAAGTTACAGACAATTTTATCACTTCGTTGCCATGATGATGTAATGTCAATAAACCCTAAAACACTAAAATGACTGTAAAAATTACGATTGAAACTACTTTACAGCTCAAATAATATATTAGTTTTAACAGAAGAATTAATGTTAGAGCTTTTATAAAATTATAAGCTTCACATTTCTGCCTTTAAACCCTCCAAAAATTGCTCCCATTCACTTCCATCATAAGTGCCTCACTGTAAATCAGATTTTTGCTTTTTTTAAAGGAGGAGGAACGAGTCGAAATACATTATGCCATAAATACTGTCGATTGAGCTGAACTTGTATTGAACCCGGTATATTCTTTTAAGCATGATGCGGGTCAATAGGAAGGCATCAATGAGTGGAAATCTGATGTTTTTCCTCAATGAAACCAAAGTCCCTGTGTGCTTGTGGACAGTTGAGACATTAGAGAGCATTTAACATTGCTGTAAAGGCGGTTTATCAGCAGTGGATGGGTCGTACTACACCTTCTTCAATATAGTTTAAAGAAAGGACCAAGGACCTGTGCAATCACCCCCCTAAAAACCCATTCCTGCCACCAAACAATGTGTTCTGACGCTCAAAAGAAAGAGTCTTCCTAGACGGCAGGAAATATAAAAAGTTCACCCCGTCTGAGATGCCATCCTCTCACGTGTCCCAGTCGAGTTCCCTGCACGCGATCCGAACTAGCCTGAGCTCCAGCTCGACGGCGTCGGGTCGTTCCTGTGGATTGGCAGACAGCATCTCTCGAATTAGCTGCTTCATGCCAGCATTCATGCTCTTCTTCCGGGCCGGGATGTGGAGCTCCATCTTGGGGTTTTCCAACAGAGCTTCCCCCAATGGGACAATATCCTCCCCCTGCTGTACATAGCTCCCCAACAGCTCCTTCTGCGTTTCCACATCCACAAACGTGATCCGCTCCACCATGGCCCATATGATCACCCCCAGTGCAAAAATGTCCGCCTTAGCAGTGTAGTGGCCCTCCCAGACTTCTGGGGCCATGTAGAAGTCCGTCCCACAAGCCGTGGACAAGAAACACTTGTTGACGCTGGCTGGTTCTTCAGGGTTCAGACCCGAACATGAGCAGACCTTGCTGAGGCCAAAGTCAGCCACCTTCAGGGTGGGCTCGGGCGAGCCGGCCGGGCTGCGGCTCTGCGAGATGAGAATGTTGTCGGGTTTGAGGTCTCGGTGGATGATCTGGTTGCGATGCAAGAAGGCAAGCGCGCTGCCTAGCTGAAGCATGAAGCTGGTGTTGGTTTTGCGGCTGGGTTTGCGGGACAGCAGATAGGCGTTCATGTCTCCGCCGTCGCAGAAGTCCATGACGAACCACAGGTAGTAGGCGCAGCGCGGGTCAAATGTGATCTCGCCTTTCAGGGAGGTCTCCACCAACTGGGTGCATATAAACAAATACATTGTTAGAACAATTTACGCAATTGTGCAGCACATGCTTTGAATATACAGTGGCCCCACACTTAAATCTTTATGAATTTCATGGCATAAATATAAGGTTCAGAGAATAAACCTGAAATAGGAATGTGTTTCAGTCACAATGCATATTATGTCATTTAGAGACGATTTAGAGACATTTAGAATGTTACAAATGGCTATTTCTATTTAAATATTCTTAAAATGTTCTGTTTGTCGAAGAATCCTCTTGCAGCAATGCAGGTTTTTGGCATTTAGAAGCTGCTAGTTTAGGACCTGTGAGAAGTCTGTTTCTCAAACTAGAGACTGGTGATTTACTTGTCTTTTTATTGTGCATCTGGGCCGTCCACTTCTCTCTCTATCCTGGTTAGAGATTATTTTTTCAAAACAGTAATGTATGGAATAGCCTTCATCTCTCTAAAATAACAGACTTTAGGAGAAAATAGAATTTCAGGAGAAATGCATTTCTTTTTGCCTATTTTTAAAACCAAAATTTGAAATGCTAGTGTAAAGCAACTTGTAAGAACTCAATACCTCAGCAAATGGGGAAAAAACCCACTGAATTGTGATTTGCGCATGGTAGCGCAACTATTTTCAATTGTTCTAATAAGAATTACATTTTCTTGAATACCAAATTAGCACTTTAGAATGCTTTTGTAAGGAATAGGTGACACAGTATGTGTTATTTCAAAACATAATAATAATAATAATAATAATAATAATAATAGGCAATTAATGATTTTGACAGTTTTTTTTTATCAATTTAATGCATCCTTGGTGAAAGCATAAGTTTCTTTCAAGAACAAAAATGTCTGTGTTCTAAAAATGGAAGTGTATATACTATATATAATATAATTTCCATAAAGTAACTTGTAACAATTACTTGAGTAGTTTTTCAGCAAACTACTTATTTAGTCTTGAGTCATAATATTTCTCAGTACTTCCACTTGTACTCAAGTAAATTATTTCTTCAGTAGCAGTCCTTTTACTTAAGTAAAATAAAAAATAAAAAATCTGTACTCTTTCCACCACTGATGATGCATTGATACAGATTTGATGCTACCAGATTTTGACTGAGAAGCAGATCTGTAATTTAATTTAACCATACAGTTTATATTTTTATTTAGGCCTTACTTTGGGATAACATTGGGTTTCATAGGTCGTATTACTGGTAACGAGCCAAAAGTAGTGAGTGTGCACTTCTTTCTATTTTACCACAATGTAATGTTGAATCAGTATAAAGTTGATTCAGGACTTTATTAGCCCCAGAAGAACATGGCCTGTGCATGCATTCTCTCTGGGTACACCAAGGTTTAAATAATACAAATTATTTGGCCTGCAAAAGGTGACATTTAGAACAAACCAAAATTAAAAACATTTCATTTTTAGTCCCTGATCACAACAATTTTTGCCTTTATTTTGAACACTGCATCTATGATTTTATCATTTCAAAAACATGCATCTTTGTTTTTCTTGAAAATTGTCCTTGTGCCATCTTTCTTCAAACTAAATTACACTTGGTTTGATATTTAGTTATCTGATGCAATGACATTTCATAACCGGTTGCAAAAATACCAATAACAACTCTCGAATGTGCAATTATAACAAAATTATTTACAAAATCTGAAATATCTCATCGTTTGGTAACAGGCTGTTGATGGCAGTAAGAATTGCATTTCTTATTTTGAAATATTTCTTCTTTAAAAAATAAAATCATTAATGAAACTGTTAGGAATCAGGACTTGAATTATTGAATTCCTTTACAATTCCCAGGCCTTTTTTTGTGTGTGTGGTTTAAGTGTCCAAATACATTACATTATGTATGCATTTCCACACTTGTATCCTGCAGTGTCAACTAGTACAGAATTATGAAGTAACATTTTCATATGTATTTTCAAAGTCCATGTAAACTGTTATGACAAAATGTTTTAAATGATGCACACTCACTGACTCCAGTCATATCAGTCACATTGATGAGTCCAACCCCACCGCAAAATCAACCGAAATAAACAAAAATATCAAAGCGAAACAATCCCAAAATTACTTCAAAGAACTTTAAAGGCATACAGTTGTGCTCAAAAGTTTGCATACCCTGGCAGAAATTGTGAAGTTTTGGCATTGATTTTGAAAATATGACTGATCATGCAAAAACAAAAATTTATTTTCTTTAAAGATAGTGATCATATGAGGCCATTTATTATCACATAGTTTGTTTGGCTCCTTTTTAAATCATAATGATAACAGAAATCACCCAAATGGCCCTGATCAAAAGTTTACATACCCTTGAATGTTTGGCCTTGTTACAGACACACAAGGTGACACACACAGGTTTAAATGCCAATTAAAGGTTAATTTCCCACACCTGTGGCTTTTTAAATTGCAATAAGTGTTTGTGTATAAATAGTCAAAAAGTTTGTTAACTCTCACGTAGGTGCACTGAGCAGGCTAGATACTGAGCCATGGGGAGCAGAAAAGAACTGTCAAAAGACCTGCGTAACAAGGTAATGGAACATTATAAAGATGGAAAAAGGATATAAAAAGATATCCAAAGCCTTGAAAATGCCAGTCAGTACTGTTCAATCACTTATTAAGAAGTGGAAAATTCAGGGATCTCTTGATACCATGCCAAGGTCAGGCAGACCAAGAAAGATTTCAGCCAAATCTGCCAGAAGTATTGTTCAGGATACAAAGAAAAACCCACAGGTAACCTCAGGAGAAATACAGGCTGCTCTGGGAAAAGACGGTGTGGTTGTTTCAAGGAGCACAATATGACGATACTTGAACAAAAATGAGCTGCATGGTCGAGTTGCCAGAAAGCCTTTACTGTGCCAATGCCACAAATGACAACACCTTGACATGCCTAACACCTTCTGGCACACTGTAATTTGGAGTGACGAGACCAAAATAGAGCTTCATGGTCACAACCATAAGCGCTATGTTTGGAGAGGGGTCAACAAGGCCTATAGTGAAAAGAATACCATCCCCACTGTGAAGCATGGTGGTGGCTCACTGATGTTTTGGGGGTGTGTGAGCTCTAAAGGCATGGGGAATCTTGTGACAATTGATGGCAAGATGAATGCAGCATGTTATCAGACAATACTGGCAGACAATTTGCATTCTTCTGCACGAAAGCTGCGCATGGGACGCTCTTGGACTTTCCAGCACGACAATGACCCTAAGCACAAGGCCAAGTTGACCCTCCAGTGGTTACAGCAGTAAAAGGTGAAGGTTCTGGAGTGGCCATCACAGTCTCCTGACCATAATATCATCAAGCCACTCTGGGGAGATCTCATACGTGCAGTTCATGCAAGACGACCAAAGACTTTGCATGACCTGGAGGCATTTTGCCAAGACGAATGGGCAGCTATACCACCTGCAAGAATTTGGGGCCACATAGACAACTATTACAAAAGACTGCACACTGTCATTGATGCTAAAGAGGGCAATACACAGTATTAAGAACTAAGGGTGTGAAGACTTTTTTCTTTGTTGCCATGTTTTGTTTTATGATTGTGCCATTCTGTTATAACCTACAGTTGAATATGAATCCCATAAGAAATAAAAGAAATGTGTTTTGCCTGCTCACTCATGTTTTCTTTAAAAATGGTACATATATTACCAATTCTCCAAGGGTATGCAAACTTTTGAGTACAACTGTATATTTGGCTTATGGCAAAAGTGTTGCTTCCTTTAGCTTGCGGAACTACAGATCATTTGACATTTTAAATATAAACTACTCTGATTAACAGAACAACTTCTGTAATTAATAATGTACTCACTAGTAGCTCTAGTTCTAACTTCTCTCAATAGAACATCTCAGACAGTGATGTACACATTAAAGTTTACTGAGGTCACATAAAAACAATCCCACATGCCTATATGTTCTGTACATGCATTCAAATGCTAGGCTATAGAATACATGCAGTCAGAAGTATTAAAAATATCTTTAAGAGTGCTATAAAGTAAAGGTGTCCAATGTTACCTTCAAGTTCTCCTGGGAATATCATAGTTGGGAGTTTCTACAACTTCAGGCACTTTCTTGAACCAGGGGTCGATTTTTATTAAAACTAACAGATTTTAACTTTTTTTTTTTTTTTTGTGAAGTAAAGGTTAGATTAAACTGACTTGGAAACTTTTTACCAGGCCTTCATTTATGTTATGGTACTTTTTAAATGCCTTTAAATGTACAGTTTTAGCTTTGTCCCAAACCTAGACTTTCAGCACTAAGCTATGAAAATTCATCACAAATTATTACGTTTAAAACTATGATAATCTAAAAAAGACTGAAATAAAAAAAAAAAAAAAAAAAATCAACATTTGATTGAAAAAGGTTTCCATCAATTTTTCAAAAAGATTACGACTGTCATCGTGTCAGTAGTTGGGTTCCCATCCACATATTTTTATATGCATTTTGGAATATTACATAAAAACTGCTGGATGGAAACACCAAGATGCAAATAAAATCTCCAAAATGTGCATAAAAATGTTTAAACTCACTTGACATTAATAAATTTTTTCTTTCATAAGAAGAAATATGCATAAACTATGATGGAAAAACATTTACCGAATAAACTCCTTTTGAATTCATTAGGAATACAAGAGGTGCATCAAAAAGTAATGGGACTAAATAACTAGCGGACCAATCATCACGTCTGAAATGTTGATCTGGTCATCCTGAAATAACGGTGTCTAGAGAATCCAAAGCCTGCATAGAGTTTGTAGAGTAAATAAGTGGAATACAAACTTGAACTGTGCCGAAGAGCAGGTTTATTGACACTTCTGAAAAATATCTTATAGATCTGCACTGTAAAGTCTTAAGGATGGAGGAATGATGTGTGTGATGCGCTGCCACTCCCAAACAATGATAAAGTTATTTACAGTGTTTTGTCTGCGTGCTCTAAACCACCAGTATTTTATTAATAGAGTCACATTGGCTACAATTTCTCCGTAAGTGACAATTTTGTTCTTTTGAACACATGGGATGGAAACGTGACTTTATTCACACACTGTTTGTGTGATACTATGGTTTTCCCAAAAATTTGATTCGCAAGTTGAATGGAAACATACCTAATGAAGAGCATGCTTGAAATTTGCATTATATTTAAAGGTGCAGTATGTAAGATTCAGAAACCCTTGTTATTAATGACACCTGTGGCCATTAAGTGAACTGCAGCCAGCTACCTGTTGCTTGCACTCGAGCACACACTCCATAGGGACGCATGTGAGCGAGCATCGACCAAAACAATGACATAACGCACAAAGAGACTGAACGTGATTCACCGACATCATGCTGACAGATAAGGTAGCATAATTAATATTACACAGTTATGACTGTTTTACTACAAACTTTGAGACTGTATATTATATTTGACTCTCCAGTGCTGGAACAGGGCTAAAACAAAGTGTGGATATAGGTCTGACTATGCGAGACTGTAGTTTGAAGTAATCACTTTTCATTGCATGATACATTGACTGCATTTATATGATAGCCTATGTCGGCTTTAGCTAGCAAGACAGCTTTATCAATAGCTGTTAGCTAAATTTGGTGGATGATGACAGTAGCTGTTTGTAAAATAGACTGTACATTATAAATATGTTGACAATTCAGAATTGATGTGATTCCATCACAACTGTCATTTTGATATCTCGATGCGCTATTGTTTTATAATAATAGAATGTATATATTTTCTGTATGACCAAGTTACGTTCCACTAATGAATGGAGCTTTTGCATTATCTTGAACATTGTCTAGCATTCATTCCATGTGTTATTGTAGTTTAGCTAAAATTACGCAGATCAATCCTTATGGCACTATATTTCACATGATTTGCAGTTATGTAAGCTTACCTGTCCAGTAAGAAAAATGCCAATTCAGGGTCAGTTTTGATCCCCAAAAACGAAGGTCCCTCCAGGACTCAAATGCCCTGCCGATGTTCACTCTAGTTTTCGCTCGACCACGATCACGTTCCCGCTTAGCCAGACGGGATTCAGTAGATAAATGTTTTTATTTTTTTATTTTATTTTTTTTTTAGTTTTTTTGGCTTACTCTGAGTTTGTGCAGGAGTCGATGTTGTGCTGGGAGCCGGACGTTTGCTGGATTCCATCTCTAAGATAACGTTACCTAGTGTTGCAGTTTGTTGTCGCTGTTGAATAGCGGAAGAGAAGCACTGAGGCAAGGCTCTCGTGAGCGTGCATAAACGTCACATCCTTTGGATTTTCCCGGCAAAAGCGACCCACTCCCTTCGCATGAAAATCAGTCTACAGGCTTTAATAAGCAACCTAGGAAGTCCGGGAAGGACTCATTTTTGAAGTTGCGTTACAAGCCGTTCACACATTGGCAAAAAAAAGGGCGAATATTACATGAAAATTGTTACATATTGCACCTTTAAAGATGGCCATTTTGAAAAGTTTCACTGCAAATGTCACGTCTGTAAATCTGGAATTGGCCATCTGTTAACATTTTCAATGCATTTTGTCAACTTTAAATGGGCATTTTTAATATAACTGGTGGACACTGACGTGAACTCTTAAGGAGCAGTTCACTCAAAATGTTATATCCTATCACTTACTTTCATGTTGTTGAAAACTTGTCTGACTTTCTTTCTTCCATGTAACTCAAAAGGATGCAGAATGTTAGTTTCAGTCACCATTCAGTTTCATTGTATGCAAAAAAACTAACAAAAAAAAACCAAACAAAAAAAAGACAGTGAAAGTGAATGGTGACTGAAACTAACATACTGCCTCCTTTTGAGTCATACAAGTTTGCAACAACATGAGGATGAATAATGATTCGCTCATTTTTGGTTGAACTATCCCTTTAACTTTGATGAAGTAATCTGATAAAGTGAGAACTGTTTTAACTAAACTTTCCTTTCTAGAAGTCCACAGTGCTGAAAGTGCCAGAAGTTGAAGAAACACTCATTTATGAGTTCATAAATCCTAATTATGGTGTGATAGTTGGAGTGAGTATGGTTGGAATAAAATGGATCCAATTTATTTTTCTCTTTTTCACTTCCCCAACAAATACAGGACGCTTGTTTAGCACTAATGCAACAAAATGCAAATTATGTGCATTGTCATGTGCAAGCCAAATTATCCAGTAAACATTCATGATAAAAACTTTATCAAGACCAAGACCAATTCCACAATTGGCACCCTCCCAACTCAGAAAGTTAATGTTTCAAGAAAAGGTTCCCCACTAGTAAATACAACATTGTGTTGGAGTTGAATGCATAGATACGATCATTCCAAGTCATTCTGATTTCACTTGAAGGCTGCATTATGCCAAGATGTGATATCACAGTATGTCAAACAACTGCTTTCATACTGAATGAATATTATAGACTAGTCCGCACAGCAGCACATATCAAATTAGGCAATTACATTACCAGTTTTGGGTTTATGTTTTCCTATTGCAAAACCAAGCATCAATGTATGAAAGCCGCACCATCTGTTTGCACAGGCAGCCAATCACAGCACATCATATTAAGTTTATCTGATCTAAAACACGACAACAACACTGTCCATAGAGAGGCACTGCTGCATGTCATGTGTTGGTACATTTCACCACATCCTTCCTCCGATAACCTCTGCACTGAATTTATGTGCGGGGAGTCAGATTAACTCTGCTTTCTCAAACAAAACAAAAAAACAAAAAAAACAAAAATACCGTGGTCGATGAAAGCAATCTTTCTGATGACAACATAAGAATTTAGAAGCTAAAACGATAACCAGAGTGCAGACTGAATTCTTTTAGGAGGGCTAGTTAAAGAAATTCACTCGACTATTTTCCAGTTAGTTTCAGCCTCAGGCGGCACTGTCACGAACTGGCCACAGTCAGGTCGGCGGCCTTCTGATGTGTTTAGTGTACACAAAAATGGCAAGAGCTTTCTTGATCTAGCTCTAATCTAATCTGCAAAGGTTTTTATCATTTCCCTGGGAAACAAAGTAGTGTTTACAAGGTAGAACTAATTGTAAGTTCGATGAAACTTCGAATTTGAATTTGACAGCCTTATTGTGTCGGCTCACATGATTTTGTGAACGGCACACGTGGCTTTACTCGAAGATTTGCAGTGCATGCTCTTAGGTGAGAGCGCAAGGATACGTTTGCAGAGAGTCACAAATCTGGCTGTAACATAAAAACGAGGGCAAGAACATATTTGTTTGCATGCACCTGAATCTGTCTTCAAAATAACTTTTTCTGTGCACGTCCAGTACAACTTGTATGCATTTATAAGTGAATGAGACCCAATTTAGTGTCCCAGCTGTGCATTGTGGGTATTGTACCTCCAGATATAGTGAGGAGCTGGAGCCATGGCTCATCCTCTGAGCGAGACCATCTCTCTGCAGGACACATTCCTCAAGGTGGATGACGTTCGGGTGCTGGCTCTGGATGCTGCTGAGGGCCCAGAATTCCCTCAAGGCCAGCTCCACATTCTCCGGGGAGTGACAGCGGATCTTCTTCACAGCCACGCGAGCGCCAGTCTGCCGTATTGCTGCCTCATATACCACACCGTAACTGCCCCGGCCCACCTCCTGGATCAGCTCATACTTCGCCTCACTGCTCACCATCCTCTTCTTCCTCACCTGTGTTGCAGAGAAACAAAATAATCATGACTGGAGAGAAGGTATTTGTTGTGATAATGTATGACTTTGTGACAATGGCAGGGTTTATCCTCCATTGAAAATTGTCAGTGGCTGCCCAAGCTAAATATCGGCAACTTTAAAGTCGGCATGAAATCAAAATTTAAATGTATCCATTTTTATTTTCCTATTTATTGTCTTAATGCATGTTACTAGTCTCATTGTGATGGTACATCCATACTTTTTTTTTTTTTTTGTCATTTTCAGGACACACCATTGCTCTTGCGCAGCCTCAAGTGCTTGACAGGCAGGCTTTTAAAAACTTTCAACTGTAGATGCTGCTGACCGCAGTAGGCCTACCACTCCACAGATGTTTGCGTAGCACTCGTGGGTGATATTTCACTTGTTGAGCTTCGATGATGATTACATTCCACCACACAAAGTAGACAATTTAATGTCTTCTCAGTAAAATGTATTAAGTAAAACAATTACGAAGCATAAAACAGAAACAATGAAAAATGTAACATACAAAATTATGAGATATGTGTGTGTTCACTAATTATTACAAAAATATGATATTGGAATTTAAAGGATAGTTCACCCAAAAATAAAACTCCTATAAATTTTCCTCCCTGCGCAGTAGATGGTGTTATGCACGAAGAATACAAACTGACAAAAACAAAATAATGTGAAAGTGTAGATTTATAGTAAAAAAAGAACTTAAATATTGATCTGTTTCTCTCCCACACCTACTACAGGTGCATCTCAATAAATTAGAATGTCATGGAAAAGTTCATTTATTTCAGTAATTCAACTCAAATTGTGAAACTCGTGTATTAAATAAATTCAATGCACACAGACTGAAGTAGTTTAAGTCTTTGGTTCTTTTAATTGTGATGATTTTGGCTCACATTTAACAAAAACCCACCAATTCACTATCTCAAAAAATTAGAATACATCATAAGACCAATAAAAAAAACATTTTTAGTGAATTGTTGGCCTTCTGGAAAGTATGTTCATTTACTGTATATGTACTCAATACTTGGTAGGGGCTCCTTTTGCTTTAATTACTGCCTCAATTCAGCGTGGCATGGAGGTGATCAGTTTGTGGCACTGCTGAGGTGGTATGGAAGCCCAGGTTTCTTTGACAGTGGCCTTCAGCTCATCTGCATTTTTTGGTCTCTTGTTTCTCATTTTCCTCTTGACAATACCCCATAGATTCTCTATGGGGTTCAGGTCTGGTGAGTTTGCTGGCCAGTCAAGCACACCAACACCATGTGCATTTAACCAACTTTTGGTGCTTTTGGCAGTGTGGGCAGGTGCCAAATCCTGCTGGAAAATGAAATCAGCATCTTTAAAAAGCTGGTCAGCAGAAGGAAGCATGAAGTGCTCCAAAATGTCTTGGTAAACGGGTGCAGTGACTTTGGTTTTCAAAAAACACAATGGACCAACACCAGCAGATGACATTGCACCCCAAATCATCACAGACTATGGAAACTTAACACTGGACTTCAAGCAACTTGGGCTATGAGCTTCTCCACCCTTCCTCCAGACTCTAGGACCTTGGTTTCCAAATGAAATACAAAACTTGCTCTCATCTGAAAAGAGGACTTTGGACCACTGGGCAACAGTCCAGTTCTTCTTCTCCTTAGCCCAGGTAAGACACCTCTGACGTTGTCTGTGGTTCAGGAGTGGCTTAACAAGAGGAATACGACAACTGTAGCCAAATTCCTTGACACGTCTGTGTGTGGTGGCTCTTGATGCCTTGACCCCAGCCTCAGTCCATTCCTTGTGAAGTTCACCCAAATTCTTGAATCGATTTTGCTTGACAATCATAAGGCTGTGGTTCTCTCGGTTGGTTGTGCATCTTTTTCTTCCACACTTTTCCCTTCCACTCAACATTCTGTTAACATGCTTGGATACAGCACTCTGTGAACAGCCAGCTTCTTTGGCAATGAATGCTTGTGGCTTACCCTCCTTGTGAAGGGTGTCAATGATTGTCTTCTGGACAACTGTCAGATCAGCAGTCTTCCCCATGATTGTGTAGCCTAGTGAACCAAACTGAGAGACCATTTTGAAGGCTCAGGAAACATTTGCAGGTGTTTTGAGTTGATTAGCTGATTGGCATGTCACCATATTCTAATTTTTTGAGATAGTGAATTGGTGGGTTTTTGTTAAATGTGAGCCAAAATCATCACAATTAAAAGCACCAAAGACTTAAACTACTTCAGTCTGTGTGCATTGAATTTATTTAATACACGAGTTTCACAATTTGAGTTGAATTACTGAAATATACAAAACTTTTCCACGACATTCTAATTTATTGAGATGCACCTGTATATCTCTTCTGAAGACATGGATGAAACCACTGGAGTCATCTGGATTGATCTGTGCCAAGTTGCTTTTTGGAACAATAGTTATCGGCAAAAATCTATGGCGATAGTTGCTGATAGTTTTTCATTATTTAATTGTTTCAAAATAAAAGTCCCTGCTGTGTTTTGGGCTTGTTTATCCTTAAAAGTCGGCGTAATGGACCAAATTTTTTATTTTTTTCTGGTTATTTTGGGGATTTAGTTGAACAATAAACTGCATCTGGGATTTTATTCAATTAGGACTCTTTGTCTGCCTGTCACAGAAAGGAAAGAATAAGCATTTCTTTTTTTTTTTTTACTTTCTATAGATCAATTTTAAAAACTATCTGCCAATTAATCTGCAAAATCCACTATTGGTCAACCTCTAGTATGGATTACTTTTATGCTGCCTTTATGTGCTTTTTGGAGCTTCTGAGTTCTTCTGTGGACCAACAGAGCGGAAATATTCTTCTAAAAATCTTTGTTTGTGTTCTGCAGAAGAAAGGAAGTCATGCACATGCCGCCAGTGCATATGTGTGTTTTAAGTGTAGGCCTTCAGTACTATTCATGCCATTAAGAAAACACTGTTTCACAATTAACAAGACACCTATGGACATCATACATTGTTGCAGACAACTAATAATACCAAATTACATTTTAAAAGCCCATCCATGCAAGAAAGTCAAAACCAAGAAGGTCTAATACCAGGAAAAAAAAATCTATCTAATGATATTTGAGATTTAAAGTCATTTTTGTTTCATAAGGGTACACGGTTACTTTTCAAAACTTAAACTGACACTGAATGCTCCAGCCAGCCTAATTTACACTTAAACTCCTGATGTTGCTATAATAATGCAAAAAGCACTTACCAATTTGCTTGAAGTGAAAATCAGCCCTCCTTTCCTGTTTTCATCTTGGGTTTTTAAATCCATAAGGATCTTTCTCAATGGTGATAGCAGCAGTGATGACAGCTGGCTCATCAGCTAGATCTTGCGCTCTTCGCTTTCAAATACGTACATAACTTAAAGCGTGATTGCGTCACTCAAGGCCAGCTAGAAGGCCTGGACTGGGATACATCCTAAAGAACACACCCACCTAGAACAAATAAATCAATCTGATTGGCTGATGAATCTGACAATCTGACTTTAAATTCCTATTCATTTGCACCGTTTAGGGATTCTGTAGAAATACTGAAGGTGGTCGCACACCGGACGTCGTGGCTAGGACACGGCACAGATCAAACAAAGGGCAGGTCCATGCGGTTCAGGTGGCAGACAGTACACACAGAAGTTACCAAGGTTTTTTCCCTTACTCAAGAATGAACAACGGCAGAGTAAATAATCTATGTCCTTTGATAAAGATTTGGGTCGTATTTAATGGAAAATATGCAAGTTGCGCTCCATGGCACGGCAGAAATTTGAGCAGCCTCTGGAGTCATAGCTGGGCAGCAGTGTGCATACCTTCATTGAAAACAGTTGTTTCATATTTTAGAACGAGCCATGTAATCCGCCAGTCATATCCAATGTGCGACCCCCTTAAGGGGGTAGAGCTCAGAGTCACGCTGCTTCGGCTAACGAGCTTGGCTCATGTGATTTGTGAAACAGCTGTCACTCTTCGCTTGTAAGCATCAAGGAATAAATTATGATTGGATTAACTTTTCATTTTTTGTTATTCGTTTTTAGATGAATTAGGACTGAAAAGAGACTGAAAATACATAGGCGATTACAAGGTGAATGAGAATGAAAGGATGAAGAAATATGTATTTATCAGGCATGTTAGGCCAGCAGAAAAAGCTTTACTGGCCCTGTGAATTCGCCACTGCACATCTGGGTGAGTAAATAATGAGAATTTTCATTCTTGGATGAACTATCCCTTTAAGATTGGAGGACAAACAGTTGAAGTCAGAAGTTTACGTACACTTGGGTTGAAGTCATTAAAACTCATTTTTTAACCACTTCACAAATTTAATATCAGCAAACTATAGTATTGGCAAGTCGTTTAGGACTTGTGCATGACACGAGTAATTTTTCCAATAATTGTTTACAGACAGACTGTTTCACTTTTAATTGACTATATCACAATTCCAGTGGGTCAGAAATTTACATTAAGTTAACTGTGCCTTCAAACTCAGTGCCTCTTTGCTTGACATTATAGGAAAAAGAAATCAGCCAAGACCTCTGAAAAAAAAATTTTGTGGACCTCCACAAGTCTGGTTTATCCTTGGGAGCAATTTCCAAATGCCTGAAGGTATCACATTCATCTTTACAAACAATAGGATGCCAGTATAAACACAATGGGACCACGCAGCCATCATACCGCTCAGGAAGGAGACGCATTCTGTCTCCTAGAGATGAACGTAGTTTGGTGCGAAAAGTGCAAATCAATCCCAGAACAACAGCAAAAGGAACTTGTAAAGATGCTGGAAGAAACAGATAGACAAGTATCTATATCCACAGTAAAACGAGTCCTATATAGACATAACCTGAAAGGCTGCTCAGCAAGGAAGAATTCACTGCTCCAAAACTGCCATAAAAAAAGCCAGAATACAGTTTGCAAGTGCACATTGGGACAAAGATCTCACTTTTTGGAGAAATGTCCTCTGGTCTGATTCTTTTTGGCCATAATGACCATCGTTATGTTTGGAGGAAAAAGGGTGAGGCTTGCAAGCCGAAGAACACCATCCCAACCGTGAAGCATGGGGGTGACTGCATCATGTTGTGGGGGTGCTTTGCTGCAGGAGGGACTGGTGCACTTCACAAAATAGATGGCATCATGAAGAAGGAAAATTATGTGGATATATTGAAGCAACATCTCAAAACATCAGCCAGGAAGTTAAAGCTCGGCCGCAAATGGGTCTTCAAAATGGACAATGACCCCAAGCATACCTCCAAAGTTGTGGCAAAATGTCTTATGGACAACAAAGTCAAGGTATTGGAGTGGCCATCACAAAGCCCTGACCTCAGTCTGATAGAACATTTGTTGGCAGAACTGAAAAAGCATGTGCGAGCAAGGAGGCCTACAAACCTGACACAGTTACACCAGTTCTGTCTGGAGAAATGGGCCAAAATTCCAGCAACTTATTGTGAGAAGCTTGTGGAAGACTACCCAAAATGTTTGATCCAAGTTAAACAAAGGCAATGCTACCAAATACTAACAAAGTGTATGTAAACTTCTGACCCACTGGGAATGTGATGAAAGAAATAAAAGCTGAAATAAATAATTCTCTCTACTATTATTCTGACATTTCACATTCCTAAAATAGTGACCCTAACTGACCTAAGACAGGGAATGTTTTCCACGATTAAATGTTATTTGGCTAAGGTGTATGTAAACTTCTGACTTCAACTGTAATTAACAAAAATAATTCAAACTGAAGACAACTTAAAGCACAGTGCATGAAAGCAACATAAAAAAACTGTGCTAATGAAAACAAGCATTGTTGTGGTTGGACTTAAACTTCTAGTGAAATATATACTTGTGACAACTTGCCCCAGGTAACCCCATGCGCTGGCGCGCACGCACACACACGATATGACAGTATTTTTAAAAGGGGTTTCCTAACACTTTCATTGGAAAAAATTGACGCTTTTTGAGGCGGACTGGCACGAAACATTTAAAACCCCTCCGTTATGCAAAGGTAAACAAACGTTTCTGCGCTACTAACACGTGCGTGCGTGCGTGCGTAATCAGCTTGACGTGAGGAAAGAGAGGCAGCGATCAAAGGCCACAGCCAACATTACACGTTCACAGATTGCCCACTGAACGCAGTACTGAGCAGAAACACTCGACTGTTGTGTTTGTAATGCAGTCATATGATTTTGTTGTGTAAAGGCCTGCTGGTTCTGTGTCTTTCGGCCACAGCGCCGGTGTTTTTCGCCTTTCCAGCTGGATACCACTGCCTGTACATGACCTTACACATGAGAGCAGCGCTGCATGGTGCTCATATGTTGCTGTGACAGTCTCAGTAACGGTGTACTTCATAACAAAACCCCTCCAGCAGCAGCACCTGCGCAGCCGCACAACACACATGCTCAGACAAAGAATCCCGCTGCACGCGCACAAACACAATTAACATTTACCTGTGCACGACGAATCTTATTCCCAATGTAACTGCTTTGACTCTTCTCTTTTTCGGGCAGCCATTATAAACGGAGGCCGCCACACACACACACAAACCCTTTTCCTTCTCTTCCTTTCTCTCTTTCTAGCAGTGAGCGTGAGCGCGTGCCCGTGAGAGCGCGCGTCAATGTCGCGAAGATTCCTGCTCTTGCGCGCACCCGTCACTTGTCTTTTAAATTTGGGCACTGAAGTGAAAGTGAGAAACACTGCCCCCTCTCTCTTTAGCACATCAGGCTGTGTGTCTAACAACAGTTTATAATTATAGTTTCCACAAAAAGTAAAGTAGCCTACTACAATCTGTGAGAACGTTGAATGAGCTAGCGATTCTCTTATTTAAGGGATAGTTCACCCAAAAATAAATATTCTCTCATCATTTAGTCACCCTTATACCATCCCAGATGCGTATGACTTTCTTTCTTCAGAACACAAATGAAGATTTTTAGAAGAATATTTCAGCTCTGTTGGTCCATACAATGCAAGTGACCAGATCTTTAAAGCTCCAAAAAGGCAATCGTAGTAAAAGTAATCCATAAGATTAAAGTGGTTAATAAAACGATATGATCACTCTGAGTGAGAAACAGATCAATATTTAAGTCCTTTTCACTGTAATTGTTTACTTCCGTTCGTTCTCCAATGTGTATCCATGAGGGGAATTAGTTCACGCTGCCTCTTTCGGTGAGTGCACTGGCATGTTCACGTGAGAACTGCCGTGATACAACCAGAAGAGCAGCACGATTTGTTTTCAAGAGAAATCAAATCAAATCAAATCACTTTTATTGTCACACAGCTATATACACAAGTGCAATGGTGTGTGAAAATCTTGGGTGCAGTTCCGATCAACATAGCAGTCGTGACAGTGATGAGACATATACCAATTTACAATAACATCAAATTAACACAACACAATTTAAACATCTGTTATACACATAATTACACTCAACAATATACAAATAATAGCATACACTGTACAGTATACAATACACATAATATAGATACACATTATTAAAAAAAAAAAGGTATATATAGTAGTATATATAGAATGTACAGTAGGTTGTATTGTACTGTATTGACATTCAGGCTGTCGGTTGATAGTCAGTTGTTAAAATAGAATATAATAATAATATAGTTTATGACAGTCCGGTGTGAGATATAAGAGTAAGAGTAATAAAGTGCAGTGCTGATGTATTTTGATCGTGGGAGATCAAGAGTTCAGAAGTCTGATTGCTTGGGGGAAGAAGCTATCATGGAGTCGGCTGGTGCGGGTCCTGATGCTGCGATACCGCCTGCCTGATGGTAGCAGTGAGAATAGCCCATGACTCGGGTAGCTGGAGTCTCTGATGATCCTCCGAGCTTTTTTCACACACCGCCTGGTATATATGTCCTGGAGGGATGAAAGCTCACCTCCGATGATGTGTCTGGCAGTTTGCACAACCCTTTGCAGTGCTTTGCGGTTGTGGGCAGTGCTATTGCCGTACCAGGCAGATGCAGCCAGTCAGGATGCTCTCTACAGTGCAGGTGTAGAACCGTGTGAGGATGTGGCGGTTCATTCCAAACTTCCTCAGCCGTCTCAGGAAGAAGAGGCACTGATGAGCCTTCTTCACAACGACTTCAGTGTGGATGGACCATGTGAGTTCCTCAGTGATGTGGACACCCAGGAACTTGAAGCTGCTGACTCTCTCCACTGGTGCTCCATTGATGGTGATGGGACTGTGTTCTCTGTCTTTTCTTCTGAAGTCCACCACAAGCTCCTTTGTCTTACTGACGTTGAGGGAGAAGTTGTGCTCCTGACACCAGTGTGTCAGAGTGTGCACCTCCTCTCTGTAGGCTGTTTCATCATTGTCAGTGATCAGAACTACCACCGTCGTGTCATCAGCAAACTTAATGATGGCATTGGAGCTGTGTGTTGCCACACAGTCATGTGTGTACAAGGAAAACAAGAGTGGGCTGAGAACACAGCCCTGCGGGGCTCCAGTGTTGAGGGTCAGTGATGAGGAGATGTTGCTGCCTATTCTAACCACCTGGCGTCTGCTTGACAGCAAGTCCAGGATCCAGCTTCACAGCGAGCTTTTTAAGCCCAGAGCCTGGAGTTTCTCATCTAGCTTGGAGGGCACTATGGTGTTGAATGCTGAGCTGTAGTCTACAAACAACATTCTCACATAAGTGTTCTTTTTTTCCAGGTGGGAGAGAGCAGTGTGTATTGTAGATGCAATGGCATCATCAGTGGAGCGGTTGTTGCGGTAAGCAAACTGCAATGGGTCTAGAGAGAGAGGCAGCACAGAGCAGATGTAATCTCTGATTAGTCTCTCAAAGCATTTGCTGATGATGGGGGTCAGAGCAACAGGACACCAGTCATTTAAGCAAGTTATTTTTGATTGCTTTGGAACAGGCACAATGGTGGATGTTTTAAAGAATGTTGGGACTACAGACAAAGAGAGGGAAAGGCTGAAAATGTCTGTAAAAACACCAGCCAGCTGGTTCGCGCATGCTCTGATGACATGGCCCGGAATGCCATCTGGGCCCGCGGCTTTGCGGATATTCACCCGTCGGAAGGATCGGGTTACATCCGCTACAGAGACGGAGAGTGAACTAACCTCTGTAGCTTTTGCCGCGAGAGCTCTCTCCGCGAGGGCGGTGTTATTTCCCTCAAAACGAGCATAAAATGTATTTAGCTCATCCGGGAGAGAGGCAGCGGTGTTCATGGCGGAGTTTTTATTCTCTTTAAAGTCTAAGTTCTAGAGTTGGTGGTGTTAAACTGTCCTTCAATCTTGTTCCTGTACTGGCGTTTTGCTGTTCTGGCTTGTTTATGCTCCTCCGCGTTCCCGGAATTGAAAGCGGAGGTCCGCACATTAAGTGCTGCGTGAACATCGCCATTTATCCATGGCTTCTGGTTCGGATAGATCCATGTTGTTCTGGTCGGAACGACGTCCTCCACGCACTTTTTGATGAAACACATTACGCTATCAGCGTAAAGCTCGATGTCGTCATCAGAGGCGGACCGGAACATCTCCCAGTCCGTGTGATCAAAACAGTCCTGTAGCATAGAGTCTGATTGGTCCGACCAGCACTGGATCGTTCTGAGGGTGGGTGCTTCCTGTTTCAGTTTCTGCCTGTAAGCAGGCAGAAGCAGAATGGAAGAGTGGTCCGATTTGCCAAATGGTGGGCGGGGGAGGGATTTGTAGCCATCCTGGAAGGGAGAGTAGCAATGGTCCACAACCCGGTCCCCTCGTGTGTTGAAACTAATGTGCTGGTGGTATTTTGGTGCGACTGATTTGAAACTGGCTTTATTAAAGTCCCCGGTCACAATGAACGCGGCCTCAGGGTGCGCGGTGTCCTGCTTGCTTATACTCCCATACAGTTCCTTGAGTGCCCGATCTGTGTCAGCTTGTGGCGGGATGTACACAGCAGTGATAATGACCGCTGTGAATTCCCTCGGTACCCAGAATGGTCAACACAGAAGCATGAGAAATTCCAGATCAAGAGAGCAGAAAGACTTGATAGAAGAAAGAGGCAGAAGAAAGAAAGTCATACACAGCTGGGATGGCATGAGGGTGAGTAAATGATGACAGAATTTTCATTTTTGGGTGAACTATCCCTTTAAAGGATTATATGGGGAGGGAAACATTAACTGATCAACAATAATTTGAAAATAAAAAAAAATAAAAAAAATCCCACTGAAAACAAAAATTCTGTCATGAAGTACAAAAAAGGTTTTGTTTTTTTTTTTTTAAGAATATCCTAGCCACTTTTTTCCATATAATGAATGTGAATGAGGACAGGGGCTGTCAAGCTCCATAATAATAATAATAATAACAATCATAATAATAATAATAAAAACACTATAAATTATTGTATAAGAGGTCCAACGACCCTATGTCTTTTTAAGTCATAACTTTGTGTGAAGAACAGACTGAATTTAAAGATTTGTTCCTGCTTAGTGTTGGACTCCACTGCTATGTATCTCTGAGTGATGAAGACTAAATCCAGCCGGTGCTAGCCATACATCACTTCAGTTTTTTACAATGGACTTCAGAGGATGAACTGATGCTAACTCCAACTGTAAGACATTGGATACTTCATATGCCACTGCCTCAACCCTGGATTTAGGATGGAACCCACCGAACCTCACCGAAATGACCTGCCAGCTGAACTACGATGCACCTCGTTGATCTCTGTCTGCATCACCTTTGTCTATTGATGGACTACACTGCTTAAATGGAATACATAGACTATCATTTAATTGCCAACAAACACCTTCTTCAGCCAACTAACAAAGACCAATGCATCTATGTGAACATCTGCAGTTCATCCAGGATGGACTTCAAAGACATTAGTTATTAATCTTTTTTTTTTTTTTAAACACTGGCCCTTAATACTTACGTAGTTTACTAATCTTAAACCATGACCTGCACTGCACATAAATAAGTAATATTGCCATTATATTCATGCTGGTTAGCCAGAGGGAAACTGGCCCCCACAGTGAACCTGATTTCTCCCAAGGTTATTTTTCTCCATTAACCAACATTTTTTTGTGTGTGTGTGTGTTCCTTGCACAGTCGCCTTCAGCTTGCTCACAGGGGTTCTAAATACAATAATTATTTAATTTTTATACACAATTTACAATCATATTTAATCAAACTACACAATGATCACTCTAAGACTTTATAGATATTACGGTTTCATTTTTTGTTAATGCATGATTTTCTGTAAAGCTGCTTTCAAACGATAAGTGTCGTGGAAAGCGCTATACAAATAAAAATTAACTTGACTTGAAGAGGTTTTTATTTTTGGACAAACCAATCCTTTAATGCATCAGGTTTTATGAACTAACACTTAATCATTTTTACAGCTTTTTTAAATTTAGTTAAATGTTAAAAAATATAGGGCTTACTGTTGTTCCTTGTAAGTTTTATGAAATAGTGTTAACATTCTTATTTTAAAGTGTTAGGGTACAACAGGGTTAAAGGCGCCCCTTAAAGAAAATTAGATTTTTTTTTCTTCTTATTTTAAAGTATATAAAGAAAAAAAAAAAATTATTTTTATTGAATATTGATGATGTAATTCATGTGAAATAAAAAATAATAATGGATGTTTGGATTATAACTAGAATAATGATTTTTGGGATTAAAATTGGGATTTTCATTTATTTATTTATTTTTATTATTATTATTTAAGGTGATTTGTGGCCTTTCCCCTCCACACTTGGGTAGAGCAGAGTTTGCAAACACTTTTGAGACAGCAAGATTCTTTTATGTGTAACAAATAAAGATAATGCTAATTGAAAATTAACACTTCTGGGTGCAGCATTTCCTGTTCATTTAAATTACATTTGGCATTTCATAACATTGGCATCTCAAGTATTTTATTAACAAATGAATAAATGACAATTATTTTGTCTAGAATTAAAAAAAAATATATAATTTCAGGGATCCTCATTCACCACATGCATTTGCTGAACCCAAACAAACTGGTTTGGCTTAATCTGGTTTTGTCAGTCTGAAACATTGAGTTTGTTTAAATAGCTTTGTGAAACAGGCCTCTGATGGCAGAAAAAAAAAAAAAAATCACTACAACACCTTCCTAAACCCCTGTAACGCTGCAAAAATGGTTTGACTTAAGTGGGAAGAAATGGTTTTGTTGCAATGGATGTTCAAAGTTCATTTTGACTGCAGGACGAGTCAATAGAGATTTGAGAGTCATTTGTGAAATAGGCATGTACTAACATTTTTACTAACGGGAGCAGCCAAAAGAAGATTTACTCACCCTCATGCCATCCCAGATGTGTATGACTTTCATTCTTCTGCAGAACTGAAATTAAGATTTTTGGAAGAATATTTCAGCTCTGTATGTCCATTCAATGCAAGTCAAGAGGGTCCAGAACTTTAAGCTCCAAAAAGCACATAAAGGCAGCATAAAAGTAATCCATGTGACTCCAGTGTTTTAATCCATGTCTTCAGAAGTGATATGATAGGTGTAGTTGAGAAAGAGATCAATATTTAAGTCTTTTTTACTATAAATTCTCCTCCCTGCCCAGTAGGGGGGCAATATTCATGAAGAATGCAAATCGCCAAAAAGAAAAGAAGAAGAATGTGAATGTGAAAGTGGAGATTAGTAGTGAAAAAGAACTTAAATATATTTAGCCAAGTGGAGAAATTTCATGTAATTTAACTCTAGTCATAAATTGGATGTGGTCCCTTTAAGAGTTTTGCAACACCCACTTTCCAGCACTCTCTGGTGTTGGAGACCTGAGAGCATACATTGTGCAAGAGAGCTCGCGGTTTTGTTCATCGGTTGAAAATTACTTTGGGTAAATATCAAATTTCACACAAGATGCTTATAAATTGCATTAAATACACTATATTGCCAAAAGTATTCGCTCATCTGCCTTTAGACGCATATGAACTTAAGTGACATCCCATTCTTAATCCATAGGGTTTAATATGACGTCGGCCCACCCTTTGCAGCTATAACAGCTTCAACTCTTCTGGGAAGGCTTTCCACAAGGTTTAGGAGTGTATTTATGGGAATTTTTGACCATTCTTCCAGAAGCACATTTGTGAGGTCAGACACTGATGTTGGACGAGAAGGCCTGGCTCGCAGTCTTCGCTCTAATTCATCCCAAAGGTGCTCTATCGGGTTGAGGTCAGGACTCTGTGCAGGCCAGTCAAGTTCTTCCACACCAAACTCGCTCATCCATGTCTTTATGGACCTTGCTTTGTGCACTGGTGCACAGTCATGTTGGAACAGGAAGGGGCCATCCCCAAACTGTTCCCACAAAGTTGGGAGCATGGAATTGTCCAAAATCTCTTGGTATGCTGAAGCATTCAGAGTTCCTTTCACTGGAACTAAGGGGCCAAGCCCAGCTCCTGAAAAACAACCCCACACCATAATCCCCCTCCACCAAACTTCACAGTTGGCACAATGCAGTCAGACAAGTACCGTTCTCCTGGCAACCGCCAAACCCAGACTCGTCCATCAGATTGCCAGATGGAGAAGCGTGATTCGTCACTCCAGAGAACGCATCTCCACTGCTCTAGAGTCCAGTGGCGGCGTGCTTTACACCACTGCATCCGACGCTTTGCATTGCACTTGGTGATGTATGGCTTGGATGCAGCTGCTCGGCCATGGAAACCCATTCCATGAAGCTCTCTATGCACTGTTCTTGAACTAATCTAAAGGCCACATGAACTTTGGAGGTCTGTAGCGATTGACTCTGCAGAAAGTTGGTGACCTCTGCGCACTATGCGCCTCAGCATCTGCTGACGCCGCTCTGTCATTTTACGTGGCCTACCACTTTGTGGCTGAGTTGCTGTCATTCCCAATCTCTTCCACTTTGTTATAATACCACTGACAGTTGTCTGTGGAATATTTAGTAGCGAGGAAATTTCACAACTGGACTTGTTGCACAGGTGGCATCCTATCACAGTACCACGCTGGAATTCACTGAGCTCTGAGAAAGGCCCATTCTTTCACAAATGTTTGTAGAAGCAGTCTGCATGCCTAGGTGCTTCATTTTATACACCTGTGGCCATGGAAGTGATTGGAACACCTGAATTCAATTATTTGGATGGGTGAGCGAATACTTTTGGCAATATAGTGTATGTGTTCAGAAGAGTCGTATCTTAAAATTGAGTGTTTGTTATGGATCATTTTTGAAGGATGCATATGGATTGCATGTGTGGAGTTTTACCACGTTTTGGCACACATGTGAGAACTGGATATGTAAATTTAGAATTAATCATACTGTCTCTTATTTAATGATTTACAGCCCAGAGTGAATAAGTGTAATTTGTGTTATATATGATAACATGTGTAATGAGAATTCTATTGTTTTAAACTGTAATATATTTCCTTAAAGCCTGGTTAAAAATGCATACAATTCTTTGAGGGATTTATGCAAGTATTTAAATGCATAAAATGCTGTGAATAAGCATGTATTAAGATGATTTATGCTGAAGCATATGGGCAGGCTAATGCCCTGTTTGTATTTCATTTTGAAATTAGCCTCAACCATATTTCATTTCTGCATCTCATTTTTGTATTTCATTTCCATTTTTCATTTTATTATATATTTTATATTTTTTTAGTCCCCTTTTCAGTACGGCCCCATTGATCACTGTCCTTGTTCCGAGACAGCAGTCAGAAAGAAAAACCCCAAAAGATATTTTTTTGTATTCGTGTTGTTTCTTTGAAACCCACTGGCTACATATTGTTCTGTTTCTCACCCACACCTATCATATCACTTCTGTAGACATGGATTAAACCACTGGAGTCTTATGGATTACTTTTATGATGCCTTTTTATGCTTTTGGAGCTTAAAATTTTGGTCACCATTCATTTGCATTGCGAGGACCTACAGAGCTGAAATATTCATCTAAAACTCTTTATTTTCAGGTGAACTATTCCTTTAAGTAAATAACTGATTAGTGATTGAAATAGACAAGACATCATTTGCCAAGTTTTTAAACTGATTAAGTTTTTACATTTTCTTTACAAATGATGTTACTCCCTTAATATTCAATAAATGCCATTTTCCCCCTATTATTATACATTTTGGGACCACAATAAAACAGGCCTTTCACACTGTTGTACACTAATCATAAATGTATGCACTTTGAATGGTTTCAAATAAAAAAAAATTAAAAAAATGCCACAAAGGACACAGGATAGATGCTGTTTCTTGAGACAATGTAGGGTTAAATAGTACTGTTCATCACTATGATTTTGGTATCAGCAACAGAATTCTTGAGATTTGCATGGAAACAAATCATGCTCCGTCCTGCACAATAAACTTGATCAATTCATAAATAGTTTACCACTGTATTGGTCAGGTTTTTTAAACACCAAGACAAGCAGAAAGAGTGAAAAGAAAACAGTCACAAAAGTCATTAAAAAATGATATTTATTCACTAGAAAGCAGTGGTCGATGTTAACACTAAAACACTTCTTGGGCACAACATTATTTGCATGCTTCATCACAATAAATTGAAGATGGAACAATTTTTGTAAAATGATGCAGAAGACATCCCACAATCAAAATGCCATAAAGTCAGCGTGGCTACATTCTTTGGTCACTGGAACACAAAAACACAAATGGAACACAAGTGTAGAACCTGTAAAGAGAAAACACCTCAAAAACCAAACTGAACATGAGCAGGGCTTCATATTTGTGCAGCATTTGTAACCCTGAGCATCTGCAAGCAAGACCAGAATAAAAATGAGATTGAGAAGCAAAAATAATAATTATAATTTTAGCAAGATCACCATAATTGATTAAATTTAATTAAAAACACAAGCACAAAATATTTATAACATATTCCTGAGTTGTCAATCTCAGAATTCATTACAGTTGCAAAATGATAACTGGAACACAGTTGCAGTTGCATCGATCTATGATACAAAATAAAGTTTGCTTACATGTCAACCAAAACTTTGATTACTTTTTACCAAGAGTTTAAACAGTGCGTCTACATTTAAAACAATTACACCTCTCTCCAAAATTAAATACTTAAAAAAAAAAAAAAAAGCAGACATACACACACACACACACATCACATTCACGTTTAAATGGACAATGCCCTGGTGACAATATCCATTTAATACATTTCAACACACTCTGAGGTAGATTTGTATAGATTCAAAACAAGTTACATATCTTGTTCTCACTTTAAATAAAATTAAGATAAAAACACACAATATCAAAATATGGCAATAATAATGGAATATACAATAATGGCATAAAGTAGCCTCAAGCGATGTTGGACACTGTAAAATGGCTCAAATCTCAGGCTGATGGAATATCATCTCAATGAGAAAGAAACCCTTACACACATTCAACTGAAAACTTCAACATGTTTCAACTGTTTGTTTGAGGGAAGACCCATCCACTCATCCCTGACTGCTCTTCTCGAACACCTACTATCATGCAATAAAACAGGATTATATTTGTTTGGGAGGCAAAGCCGTCTCTGTACAGCAAAAACACACTTGTTGAGCGGAGAAGCCGTTTTGAGGTGATTGACTTGGTTTAACTGATCAACAAAAGCAATGCTTTGATCGGTCGACCATTCTCATCACATCTTGTTTGAGTTTGGACAATCATGCTGCTCAACTCTCCCTAGTCAGTATCACGTTCAATCAAACTAATTGCAATTCCGTCTGGCATCTAATTGTGCAGAAATCACACATTTGACCTGTTCTCCCTCTGAATTTAATAGAATAGTTCATCCCAAAAATAAATGATGTTAGGCAGAGTGTTAGCATCAGTCACCATTCACATCTTTATTGTAAGGAAAAAAAGAAGATGCAATGAAAATGAATGGTAACTGAGGCCAACAATCTAAATTTCTGTTCCACAGAGGAAAGTCAGACATACAGTACAGCTTTGGAACAACATGGGGGTGAAGCATCCCTTTAAGTTTTCCATGGTGTTCATGAAAGTTTGAGGACCTTCAATGAGACAGAACACAAAACTAAAACTTACAAACTCTGTTTCTCCCCATCCGGAAAGAGAACTTCTATTACTTTGACTGCAGTCATGGGGGAAATCTTCAACATTAAACTTCTTTGCAATAGAGTTCAACAAAGAATGCCCATAAATAAACGTAGTGCTTCAGAGTATCGTCATTTTGGCATCCGTTGAAACACTGCCATCTTCTCTCTGCCCCCTTTTAGAATAACTGTCAACTGATATGTGAATTACTAAAAAAAATGTTTTTTTTTAAAAAATCACCTACAAAAGAAACGAGCTCTTGTTGTGACTAGGAGCGAACAGAGTCCATCTGAACATCACAAGTTTAGTCTGAGGTCAGCTGGTGTGGCTACAAATAAATAACAGTGTGGTAAACAAAGATTACAATAGTTATTTACAATAAAGTGAGGTCAAGTTGGTCAGTATCTCCTCTAGAAATGGAGTAAACCTTGAGAAACTTGCCACATCATTTGAGTCCCTTCTAACTTTTATAAGAAAAAAGTATTTTGACAAAGAATAACAAGCGATTATCATTAAACATGTGCTATTGTTCTGGCTCGAGTTTTCAAGTACCAGTTGAGAATATGGTATATTCCTTCAGGATGTTTCCTAGAACTTTCTAGATTTTTAAATGAGGGCGAACCTTCCATTACAATCACATAGCATTAAATAATCCAATAAAGCCACTGTGCCTTGCTCTTGGTAATAGTGACAGAGCGACTAAATAATCAAAGCTGACAGACTGACTAAAGGCTAATACTAAAGGCCGAAATTTGATACGCACAATCACAATCAGCAAATATCTTATGCCACATTCTTTTAACATTCACCTTAACCTTTAGACCCAAGGAAATAAGTTGAAAAGATAATAAAACACTTAGAAAAACTCTAGAGATATGCAAAAAGATTTTTCAAATGTACTAGTGGATGTCAATACATTCCATCGTCAGTAAGCAAGAAAGAGATGATGTGCTTTAACCCAGATAGATTTGCATTCCACCACTGTAATATCCAGGCCTATTGCAACTAGTAAACATGATGCGTTTTGATTGTTTCAGTACAAATCTAAGACACTTTGCTAGCTATGGCAGAAAAAACAATATAATCTCTCACACGCACACCCGCTAAACATTACTAGGATGCATCTCACAAAATCAGTCCAGAACATATTTGAACAGTCTGGGTCACATTTCATCTAGGAATTATTTTACATATTATTTTAAATAATAATATATATTACATTTAAAATAATGTATAAAACAATTCCTTGTATATGGAATTATTTTAAATATATATTATTTTATATAAATCTAAAATTAAATTGCAAAGTTTGTATTTATTAATTTTTTATTAATATATTTTCCAATGGAATATATTTTGAAAGTTTAGAAGGCTCAGCAGCAGGCATGAAAAGCATACTCCAAGGCTTGTAATGAAAATGTATGATGAAATGTGACCTGGACATATTTTCGTGAGATTCACCCTTTAAATAGATCCATTTCTTCATTAGCCATCTTGGTGACTAGACAGGAACACTTGTGATTTTAAACAGCATATACCAAATCAATTCTGTTAATAAATGCAAGGATCTAAAAGCACATAGTCGAGCTTGAGACTGTTTTACAAAGGTGATGGTCACAAAAAGAATAGAAAGGATAATGTTCATATTTTTCATACTACACCTTTGAATATTAATATCCATCTCATGTGATCTGAACTTCCTGATTCAAGTACAAAAGTGAGGAGACATTCCTTTATGCTGTTTTAAAAATAAAATCCTGAGTTAGTTCCAAAAGCAGCATTCCACTGAAACTTTTTGATTGGCGCATGTGTTAACCTGACGATTTTCCCCGTCTAATCGGAGATCTCAGGAGGTAAAGGGGTGTGGCTCATGTCCTCCTCTTCTCCTGTTGTTGAAGTTGTGGACTTTCCCTGAGATCCTGGTGACAACTGCTGTGCTTTGATTGGGCAGTTGGCCACCATGTGGGTGATGCTTTGGCAAAAGTGGCACTTTTTTGGCTGAGGTGGCAGTTGGCATTCTTTAGCATGATGGTTTGGCACTCCACAGTTGAAGCACCTGTAAATGGTGCAGGGAAACAAGTGACCATGAGAGAGCACTAGAACATTTAAAATCATTGGCCACAGCAGACAAATTATCAGGGTTTGTTTGGAATGGAATACTAGTTTACGGATTATTCTGTACTGTGCAGTATGTACTGTATACTGGCTTCTATTTTGTAAAAAAAAAGTTATTTCTTTCTTTGCATTTAAGCCTGTCAGCTCTCTACTACATTCTCCAACAGAATTCAGGAAAATGTAATTGATCAGGCAGAGGAAGGAGTCGTGGTTTAGAGGAGGTGGGGCATCTCTTTGGCTCTTTGTTTCAGTATGCAGCCTGACCTTTGCACTTTGATCCCTGCTCTCCACTGCCCACCCCCACCCAGCTCACATTCATCACACCTCAGGGTTGCTATGGCAGCATTGACCTCTGACCTTTCTCAGGCACCTACATCTGTGATTAATTAAAAGGGCAGGATCTTATTCTCCATCAAAAAGCATGAACAGAGAGACAGAATATCAAAGATAACCAGCAGGTACAGTAAATCTTTGAAAATGGGGATTTCCACATGTTGAATTCTTTAAGATTCCCGATTACGGCAGTTGTGCATTAATCACAGGCCACGTGTAAGTTGCATGACTGTTACTACAGCAACCTGGAGCAATGCATCAATGCACTGCTGTAAAACTGAGGCTGCAACCATAAAGATTGTGGACATTATATAAAATTATAGAATTAATCGTTTATTTCCATAACAAACGTGAAGCATATCAAAGGGTTATTTGAACAGAGTTGCGTGGTAGTCAGAATGTGTAACTTGTGTTGTGAATATGCCGTTTCTGTAAAGGATTGCAACACAAATATCCTAAAAACTGTCAAACATAAAGTCTCTAAAGTGTCAAATATTCACAATCACAACACAGTAACTTCTAAAAAGTAGCTAATACTTTAGTGTACTCAGCTAAAATTTTATTTTCATCATGCCAGTTTAGAGTATTGACTAAAATTGATAAATTACTTGAGACAATTTTCATTAAAAAGCTAAAAATATGACTAAAATAAAAATCTGTAAAAAATAACAATGTGCCTTGCTATGTATACTATGCATATTAACAAACCGTCAAACCAAATTCGAGTCTCTTATTGAGTCTGTAGAGTGTGTCTTTTGATTGAGAGTCTGTATGGACACATTCAACCAAGGGTGTAGATTTGGCTTTAATATTGGGGGGTGGGGGGAGGTTGAAGCATGAACCATCTACATGTTTCCATTGATCATGGTATAAATACTGGGTGGGGTGGGGGGAGACTACGCCACTGCATTCAATGCATACACACTACGACTGCTTTGTGATTCTTGTTAGTACGGTCAACTCCAGGAGTATGCGCAAACGACATGCACAGTCAAGGACAGATGTGCGAGGTTACAAAATCTGGACTACATGCGGATGCTTTGCGTGGCCTATTCTGATGAAATTTGCATTACATGCACTGTGAGTGAGACATAACCGGACACAGAAAACTAAAATGTACTATTGCCTTTAGATTCTGTTCTGTCCTGTGACATACAAAGAAAACGGAGTGTGGAAATTGTAATAACTGCAAAATCCACACAAAAAAAACAAGTAACTTTAAGGACTTTTCTCATTCTCAGTGTTGCTGTTGTTACTATTTTGCCTTTGTAGGGCAGCACTGTCAAGCATGCAATACTTGCCAAATAGTGAATCATTTTACATCATGTTATAAATACTAATTAAGAATTAGTAAACAACCCTTAAAACCTCATAAGCATTTTTTTTTCCTATATATAATTTGTTTTTATCCCCTTTTCTCCTAATTTGGAATGCCCAATTCCCACTACTTGGTAGGTCCTCATGGTGGCGCGGTTACTCACCTCAATCCGGGTGGCGGAGAACAAGTCTCAGTTGCCTCTGCTTCTGAGACAGTCAACCCATGCATCTTATCATGTGGCTCGCTGTTCATGACACCGTGGAGACTCGCAGCATGTGGAGGCTCATGCTACTCTCCGCGATCCAAGCACAACATACCACGTGCCCCATTGAGAGCGAGAACCACTAATTGTGACCACGAGGAGGTTACCCCATGTGACTCTACCCTCCATAGCAACCGGCCAATTTGGTTGCTTAGAAGACCTGGCTGGAGTCACTCAGCACACCCTGGATTCGAACTTGCGACTCCAGGGGTGGTAGTCAGCGTCAATACTCGCTGAGTTACCCAGGCATAGTTTTTTCTAGTTTTATTACTTGTATTGTGTAAATGTATCTGTTGAAGTGTAATGTCGTCATCCTAACGGTTTTTGTGCCCAACAAATATTGCTCCAATTGCTCCTATCCAAAAAGTTGCCAACCCTACTCTGATTGCAAAAATACATTTTATAATCTAATAGTTATACATGTCAAAAAGACATTACCCCATTAAATACAGTAGCTTTAAATGAGGTTTACAAGTTTTAGTTGTAGCCTGTAATGTAGCTAATTTGAGCAAAACGGTAACTAAGTTCAACTACTTTACATTATGAAGAATGTTGGCCAATTTATTCAGAGTAATCCACTACAAATTACTAATTTTCTAAACTTGTAATCATATTAATTTACTGATTTACTTAATCAGAAATCACATAATTTGACCATTACTTTACTATCAAGTTACTTTATAAAACACTTCACAGAACTGTTTCTCTTTTCCGCTCAACAAATTCAAAATAATGTCCATTTTCTCTTGTTCATTGTCGAACACTCTTCAGCTGTCACAGAAATGCGAACAGATGCACATATTATATACATGTGTTGTTGCATTGTACTAACAGTTATACACCTGCATTTAATTACATCTGTAATTACACTGTTAACCCTAAACCCTAACCACTAATCTTCTCCTCTCCACCAATAGCTGGTGTGTGGTGAGCGTACTGGCGCACTATGGCTGCTGTCGCATCATCCAGGTGGATGCTGCACACTGGTGGTGGTGGTTGAGGAGAGTCCCCTGTTCACTGTGTAAAGTGCTTTGTGTGTACTGTCAGAAAAGCGCTATATAAAAGTAACATTCATTCATTCATTCACTAACCCAAAACACTAAACCTGACCCTTAACACTAACCCTGACCCTAAACCTACCCTACCTCAACCTCAGAAGCAGCAACCGTGAATCTTGTGAGAATTTTGTACAACAGATCAACATGTAGTTACCCAATAAAAACATTGTGTTGTATGTATTTTAATGTTCGTACATAGTAGTTAAAGACACCTGCTATAAATTGGGGCAGCAAAAAATGGGAGGGTTTTTAGGAATAGTCTCAAAAACCAACATCTTTGCAAGTAAATGGATATATGCCTAGTACATGAGGACGAGTATGCCTAAATAAAGTGAAACAACTAATTTAAACAAAATGAAACGCTGTCTAACATCATAAATCACTCATCATATAGAACATATGATAATTTATAATATTCTTCACTTACCGGTCTCCTTTTGACCGGCGCTTTTGGGCACCTTTGGGTTTCTTCTCACTGCCAACACATGGTGCCCCGCCTGGCCCTGTTACCCGCAAGGACTCCAGACCCTTAGAAGACCTTTTAAAGGTGAACTCGACCTCCTCCCCTTCCTTCAGACAGCGGAAACCCTCCATATAAAGCTTGCTCTGTCAAGAGACGATACAAACACTGCTTCAAACACTTGGATCATTAGCTCAGGCAGGAACTAGCTCAACAAACTGGCAAATTTGATGATTGTGTTTGAATGATTGCGATGAGGAAATAAAAAAAAGTTTCATTCTGTAGTTGTTAAAGATTTCTTGACAACATAAATTGGGTCCAAAACTCTTGAGTGAATAAAATGTTTTAGGATTTTGTAAGATGTATAAACAAAAGAAATGTTATGATATAAAATTTATGAGAAATATTTAAGATTCTGCATTATTTCACTAATCAACAAACACTGAGTCCATGCCGTCTTGAGTGCACGCTGCAGTTAAAATGCAAAAGGGTGGGTCATACCAAATACTTAGAAACTCTGATATTCATGTTAAAGTTAATTCATGTTAACTTTTTCCTCGAAACTAATAGCATTTTGCATTTTATTTGTATTTCACAATCTCCTCAAATTTAATACAGATCCACTTTAAATGTCAATATGCTTTTCCGAGGTTTGCATTTCTGTAAAAAACCAGTACAAACCGCATCTTCCCTGCCCCAACAACACTCTACACCCTCCTCACACTCAAACCATCATGACAAACTAGTCATGTAGCCCTGAAATTCAAAATGGCTTCTTTCTCTGGTCTCTTTCCTAATGAACTCTGAAGATCTGTATTGGTCATCTGGGGTGGGGGGGTCCCTCAGGGGGCCGTACCCCCCTTACTTCGACTACCGTGCCACCTCACTTCGACCAATTTGCCCTTCACCCCTTATATCTTTCCCCATGTGTTTTAGTCCTCTACACACAATGTTCAACTCCATCCTTATGAAATCAATACATCTGTAAATAAACTTGCAGATCCATACATGTTCTAGTGTTGAAGCGTTCTGTATGCTGGGGCGCAGCGCTGTGTGCAGAGAAAGTTGTGCATTTCGTATTTAGGCAGATTCATGGATTGCACCCATTGTCTGTTCCACTCGCAACCTCTCATTTCAAAATAACTGTGACTTCGCTCCCTGTCCCTGTGCTCTGCTAATGTCTGTCGGCCAATAGAAATCGCAGTCTGCCCATGAAAAATTATCTTTAACAGAAGCCAAAAAAGGCAAATGGATAATAATAGCACCATACAGAACAGGTCAATCAAATCACAAAATAAGAAGTGCCCCTGTGCTTAATACTGTATATAGTCTATATACTCTGACACAGTTTCTTATAACTTTTTTCTAAAAACAAGAAATAAAAGGATGCCTACTGAGTGTTTGAACTTGAGCTCTTCGTCACTCTGAGCTGCTAATTGAGAAGTCATGTAATGTTGAACAGTAATGGCAAACTGCCGTGATGGAGACAGTGTCCGTTTTGTGTGTGTATTTGTGGTATGTTTAAAAAAAATGAAAGACAAACAGAGCTGATATGCTTGGGGACATTTCCACAGAAGAGAAGCTCCACTGACAGGTTGCATGTCCGTTGCGAGCTGTATCCAATCATTGTTATTGATGCCGCAAATATGCAAGATGCAAGTCATTTCCATCAGCATCATTTCCAGCACAGAATTCTATAAAAAAAACAATACAGAATTTGAGATGTGCTGGAAATGACACCGGTATGAATTTGCTTGGATTTCAGAAAAAATTAAAACCTCCTGTGATGCATGTACATACATTGTTGGCCATTGTTAATACACAAATTAAACTAGGCACAGAGTAAAAAAGAAAATGAAAAAAATAAATAAAGAATGGAATTTACTTTCTAAAAATTCACAGGGCTGAATGTGCCTAAGGTTAAGGAGACACCCTTATATTCTTACCACCAACCCAAACATTCAGGATTGTCCGATATCATGACCAGTTATGAATACATCTATGATGCTTCAAAAACTGACCAGATAAAGGCATCGTATTGGACTGGATATCGACGTGCCAATTTGTGTGCTCTAAAATCCTATCGTCACATTAGCACCAATATCTATTTTTAGAGACGAGGGTGAGACAATTAAAGTGTGGCCATTGAGATGACTGGAGTGGGCTGATGAGCTCCCCCAAAACAACTGCATCTGGTTAAATCTCACCCTGCTCATCAGTGTTGAGCGTTTGAAAGAAGTGGGGGAAGCTCGCATTCCTGAGATAGTTGCTCTACAGGCACATGGAAATGGGGCTTGAGAAAGGATCTACCTTTAAAAATAACCTTCTGTTTGTACTCTTAAACTGCCAATTGGTACATCATCTAACACGCCAACCATAAACAAATTTGCTTGATCTTTGGTCTCCATGTTGATTTCAGCCATGCTGTTTAAAAGATGTATACATCTGCTTAGGTGGAGTTGATACAATACCTTCAAATCAACCTTTGTAAGATTGCTTATCTTCTTGCTAGGACATGCCTTGGAGAATGTTGTCTTTGCTCTTTCACACATTAAACTCCTTAATGATCTGTAGTAAATTCCACACATTCTGAGTGTTTCATTGGACTGCTTTTGGTATTGATTGTTGTTAGCTGTATGCTAGCTGGCAGTGTTGGAGAATAACAAACTAAAAGCTGTGCAAGTATGTGTCTTCGCCGTTTTTTGT